>NC_134362.1:123870577-124199309 GCF_048569485.1 Anomaloglossus baeobatrachus
ATTTGGCTACTTTGCACTCTCGAGATAATCGTCACCATGTGCCAAATGCAATAAAAAAGGAATCTGAACACATTCGCGCAAAAATGAAATGACCACAATTTTCTCCAAAACTATAACAGATGCAAACTTGTCCTGTGTGGTGGAGATGAGATTTGATAAAGTAAGTGGAAATCCAGTAAAAGTTTCATTTGGCTACTTTGCACTCTCGAGATAATCGTCACCATGTGCCAAATGCAATATTAAAACAGTAATCTGAACACATTCGCGCAAAAATGAAATGACCACAATTTTCTCCAAAACTATAACAGATGCAAACTTGTCCTGTGTGGTGGAGATGAGATTTGATAAAGTAAGTGGAAATCCAGTAAAAGTTTCATTTGGCTACTTTGCACTCTCGAGATAATCGTCACCATGTGCCAAATGCAATAAAAAAGGAATCTGAACACATTCGCGCAAAAATGAAATGACCACAATTTTCTCCAAAACTATAACAGATGCAAACTTGTCCTGTGTGGTGGAGATGAGATATGATAAAGTAAGTGGAAATCCAGTAAAAGTTTCATTTGGCTACTTTGCACTCTCGAGATAATCGTCACCATGTGCCAAATGCAATAAAAAAGGAATCTGAACACATTCGCGCAAAAATGAAATGACCACAATTTTCTCCAAAACTATAACAGATGCAAACTTGTCCTGTGTGGTGGAGATGAGATTTGATAAAGTAAGTGGAAATCCAGTAAAAGTTTCATTTGGCTACTTTGCACTCTCGAGATAATCGTCACTATGTGCCAAATGCAATATTAAAACAGTAATCTGAACACATTCGCGCAAAAATGAAATGACCACAATTTTCTCCAAAACTATAACAGATGCAAACTTGTCCTGTGTGGTGGAGATGAGATTTGATAAAGTAAGTGGAAATCCAGTAAAAGTTTCATTTGGCTACTTTGCACTCTCGAGATAATCGTCACCATGTGCCAAATGCAATAAAAAAGGAATCTGAACACATTCGCGCAAAAATGAAATGACCACAATTTTCTCCAAAACTATAACAGATGCAAACTTGTCCTGTGTGGTGGAGATGAGATTTGATAAAGTAAGTGGAAATCCAGTAAAAGTTTCATTTGGCTACTTTGCACTCTCGAGATAATCGTCACCATGTGCCAAATGCAATAAAAAAGGAATCTGAACACATTCGCGCAAAAATGAAATGACCACAATTTTCTCAAAAACTATAACAGATGCAAACTTGTCCTGTGTGGTGGAGATGAGATTTGATAAAGTAAGTGGAAATCCAGTAAAAGTTTCATTTGGCTACTTTGCACTCTCGAGATAATCGTCACCATGTGCCAAATGCAATAAAAAAGGAATCTGAACACATTCGCGCAAAAATGAAATGACCACAATTTTCTCCAAAACTATAACAGATGCAAACTTGTCCTGTGTGGTGGAGATGAGATTTGATAAAGTAAGTGGAAATCCAGTAAAAGTTTCATTTGGCTACTTTGCACTCTCGAGATAATCGTCACCATGTGCCAAATGCAATATTAAAACAGGAATCTGAACACATTCGCGCAAAAATGAAATGACCACAATTTTCTCCAAAACTATAACAGATGCAAACTTGTCCTGTGTGGTGGAGATGAGATTTGATAAAGTAAGTGGAAATCCAGTAAAAGTTTCATTTGGCTACTTTGCACTCTCGAGATAATCGTCACTATGTGCCAAATGCAATATTAAAACAGTAATCTGAACACATTCGCGCAAAAATGAAATGACCACAATTTTCTCCAAAACTATAACAGATGCAAACTTGTCCTGTGTGGTGGAGATGAGATTTGATAAAGTAAGTGGAAATCCAGTAAAAGTTTCATTTGGCTACTTTGCACTCTCGAGATAATCGTCACCATGTGCCAAATGCAATAAAAAAGGAATCTGAACACATTCGCGCAAAAATGAAATGACCACAATTTTCTCCAAAACTATAACAGATGCAAACTTGTCCTGTGTGGTGGAGATGAGATTTGATAAAGTAAGTGGAAATCCAGTAAAAGTTTCATTTGGCTACTTTGCACTCTCGAGATAATCGTCACCATGTGCCAAATGCAATAAAAAAGGAATCTGAACACATTCGCGCAAAAATGAAATGACCACAATTTTCTCCAAAACTATAACAGATGCAAACTTGTCCTGTGTGGTGGAGATGAGATTTGATAAAGTAAGTGGAAATCCAGTAAAAGTTTCATTTGGCTACTTTGCACTCTCGAGATAATCGTCACCATGTGCCAAATGCAATAAAAAAGGAATCTGAACACATTCGCGCAAAAATGAAATGACCACAATTTTCTCCAAAACTATAACAGATGCAAACTTGTCCTGTGTGGTGGAGATGAGATTTGATAAAGTAAGTGGAAATCCAGTAAAAGTTTCATTTGGCTACTTTGCACTCTCGAGATAATCGTCACCATGTGCCAAATGCAATATTAAAACAGGAATCTGAACACATTCGCGCAAAAATGAAATGACCACAATTTTCTCCAAAACTATAACAGATGCAAACTTGTCCTGTGTGGTGGAGATGAGATTTGATAAAGTAAGTGGAAATCCAGTAAAAGTTTCATTTGGCTACTTTGCACTCTCGAGATAATCGTCACCATGTGCCAAATGCAACAAAACAGTAATCTGAACACATTCGCGCAAAAATGAAATGACCACAATTTTCTCCAAAACTATAACAGATGCAAACTTGTCCTGTGTGGTGGAGATGAGATTTGATAAAGTAAGTGGAAATCCAGTAAAAGTTTCATTTGGCTACTTTGCACTCTCGAGATAATCGTCACCATGTGCCAAATGCAATAAAAAAGGAATCTGAACACATTCGCGCAAAAATGAAATGACCACAATTTTCTCCAAAACTATAACAGATGCAAACGTCCTGTGTGGTGGAGATGAGATTTGATAAAGTAAGTGGAAATCCAGTAAAAGTTTCATTTGGCTACTTTGCACTCTCGAGATAATCGTCACCATGTGCCAAATGCAATAAAAAAGGAATCTGAACACATTCGCGCAAAAATGAAATGACCACAATTTTCTCCAAAACTATAACAGATGCAAACTTGTCCTGTGTGGTGGAGATGAGATTTGATAAAGTAAGTGGAAATCCAGTAAAAGTTTCATTTGGCTACTTTGCACTCTCGAGATAATCGTCACCATGTGCCAAATGCAATATTAAAACAGTAATCTGAACACATTCGCGCAAAAATGAAATGACCACAATTTTCTCCAAAACTATAACAGATGCAAACTTGTCCTGTGTGGTGGAGATGAGATTTGATAAAGTAAGTGGAAATCCAGTAAAAGTTTCATTTGGCTACTTTGCACTCTCGAGATAATCGTCACCATGTGCCAAATGCAATAAAACAGTAATCTGAACACATTCGCGCAAAAATGAAATGACCACAATTTTCTCCAAAACTATAACAGATGCAAACTTGTCCTGTGTGGTGGAGATGAGATTTGATAAAGTAAGTGGAAATCCAGTAAAAGTTTCATTTGGCTACTTTGCACTCTCGAGATAATCGTCACCATGTGCCAAATGCAATAAAAAAGGAATCTGAACACATTCGCGCAAAAATGAAATGACCACAATTTTCTCCAAAACTATAACAGATGCAAACTTGTCCTGTGTGGTGGAGATGAGATTTGATAAAGTAAGTGGAAATCCAGTAAAAGTTTCATTTGGCTACTTTGCACTCTCGAGATAATCGTCACCATGTGCCAAATGCAATAAAAAAGGAATCTGAACACATTCGCGCAAAAATGAAATGACCACAATTTTCTCCAAAACTATAACAGATGCAAACTTGTCCTGTGTGGTGGAGATGAGATTTGATAAAGTAAGTGGAAATCCAGTAAAAGTTTCATTTGGCTACTTTGCACTCTCGAGATAATCGTCACCATGTGCCAAATGCAATAAAAAAGGAATCTGAACACATTCGCGCAAAAATGAAATGACCACAATTTTCTCCAAAACTATAACAGATGCAAACTTGTCCTGTGTGGTGGAGATGAGATTTGAATAAGTAAGTGGAAATCCAGTAAAAGTTTCATTTGGCTACTTTGCACTCTCGAGATAATCGTCACCATGTGCCAAATGCAATATTAAAACAGTAATCTGAACACATTCGCGCAAAAATGAAATGACCACAATTTTCTCCAAAACTATAACAGATGCAAACTTGTCCTGTGTGGTGGAGATGAGATTTGATAAAGTAAGTGGAAATCCAGTAAAAGTTTCATTTGGCTACTTTGCACTCTCGAGATAATCGTCACCATGTGCCAAATGCAATAAAAAAGGAATCTGAACACATTCGCGCAAAAATGAAATGACCACAATTTTCTCCAAAACTATAACAGATGCAAACTTGTCCTGTGTGGTGGAGATGAGATTTGATAAAGTAAGTGGAAATCCAGTAAAAGTTTCATTTGGCTACTTTGCACTCTCGAGATAATCGTCACCATGTGCCAAATGCAATAAAAAAGGAATCTGAACACATTCGCGCAAAAATGAAATGACCACAATTTTCTCCAAAACTATAACAGATGCAAACTTGTCCTGTGTGGTGGAGATGAGATTTGATAAAGTAAGTGGAAATCCAGTAAAAGTTTCATTTGGCTACTTTGCACTCTCGAGATAATCGTCACCATGTGCCAAATGCAATAAAAAAGGAATCTGAACACATTCGCGCAAAAATGAAATGACCACAATTTTCTCCAAAACTATAACAGATGCAAACTTGTCCTGTGTGGTGGAGATGAGATTTGATAAAGTAAGTGGAAATCCAGTAAAAGTTTCATTTGGCTACTTTGCACTCTCGAGATAATCGTCACCATGTGCCAAATGCAATATTAAAACAGGAATCTGAACACATTCGCGCAAAAATGAAATGACCACAATTTTCTCCAAAACTATAACAGATGCAAACTTGTTCTGTGTGGTGGAGATGAGATTTGATAAAGTAAGTGGAAATCCAGTAAAAGTTTCATTTGGCTACTTTGCACTCTCGAGATAATCGTCACCATGTGCCAAATGCAATAAAAAAGGAATCTGAACACATTCGCGCAAAAATGAAATGACCACAATTTTCTCCAAAACTATAACAGATGCAAACTTGTCCTGTGTGGTGGAGATGAGATTTGATAAATAAGTGGAAATCCAGTAAAAGTTTCATTTGGCTACTTTGCACTCTCGAGATAATCGTCACCATGTGCCAAATGCAATAAAAAAGGAATCTGAACACATTTGCGCAAAAATGAAATGACCACAATTTTCTCCAAAACTATAACAGATGCAAACTTGTCCTGTGTGGTGGAGATGAGATTTGATAAAGTAAGTGGAAATCCAGTAAAAGTTTCATTTGGCTACTTTGCACTCTCGAGATAATCGTCACCATGTGCCAAATGCAATATTAAAACAGTAATCTGAACACATTCGCGCAAAAATGAAATGACCACAATTTTCTCCAAAACTATAACAGATGCAAACTTGTCCTGTGTGGTGGAGATGAGATTTGATAAAGTAAGTGGAAATCCAGTAAAAGTTTCATTTGGCTACTTTGCACTCTCGAGATAATCGTCACCATGTGCCAAATGCAATAAAAAAGGAATCTGAACACATTCGCGCAAAAATGAAATGACCACAATTTTCTCCAAAACTATAACAGATGCAAACTTGTCCTGTGTGGTGGAGATGAGATTTGATAAAGTAAGTGGAAATCCAGTAAAAGTTTCATTTGGCTACTTTGCACTCTCGAGATAATCGTCACCATGTGCCAAATGCAATAAAAAAGGAATCTGAACACATTCGCGCAAAAATGAAATGACCACAATTTTCTCCAAAACTATAACAGATGCAAACTTGTCCTGTGTGGTGGAGATGAGATTTGAATAAGTAAGTGGAAATCCAGTAAAAGTTTCATTTGGCTACTTTGCACTCTCGAGATAATCGTCACCATGTGCCAAATGCAATATTAAAACAGTAATCTGAACACATTCGCGCAAAAATGAAATGACCACAATTTTCTCCAAAACTATAACAGATGCAAACTTGTCCTGTGTGGTGGAGATGAGATTTGATAAAGTAAGTGGAAATCCAGTAAAAGTTTCATTTGGCTACTTTGCACTCTCGAGATAATCGTCACCATGTGCCAAATGCAATAAAAAAGGAATCTGAACACATTCGCGCAAAAATGAAATGACCACAATTTTCTCCAAAACTATAACAGATGCAAACTTGTCCTGTGTGGTGGAGATGAGATTTGATAAAGTAAGTGGAAATCCAGTAAAAGTTTCATTTGGCTACTTTGCACTCTCGAGATAATCGTCACCATGTGCCAAATGCAATAAAAAAGGAATCTGAACACATTCGCGCAAAAATGAAATGACCACAATTTTCTCCAAAACTATAACAGATGCAAACTTGTCCTGTGTGGTGGAGATGAGATTTGATAAAGTAAGTGGAAATCCAGTAAAAGTTTCATTTGGCTACTTTGCACTCTCGAGATAATCGTCACCATGTGCCAAATGCAATAAAAAAGGAATCTGAACACATTCGCGCAAAAATGAAATGACCACAATTTTCTCCAAAACTATAACAGATGCAAACTTGTCCTGTGTGGTGGAGATGAGATTTGATAAAGTAAGTGGAAATCCAGTAAAAGTTTCATTTGGCTACTTTGCACTCTCGAGATAATCGTCACCATGTGCCAAATGCAATATTAAAACAGGAATCTGAACACATTCGCGCAAAAATGAAATGACCACAATTTTCTCCAAAACTATAACAGATGCAAACTTGTCCTGTGTGGTGGAGATGAGATTTGATAAAGTAAGTGGAAATCCAGTAAAAGTTTCATTTGGCTACTTTGCACTCTCGAGATAATCGTCACCATGTGCCAAATGCAATAAAAAAGGAATCTGAACACATTCGCGCAAAAATGAAATGACCACAATTTTCTCCAAAACTATAACAGATGCAAACTTGTCCTGTGTGGTGGAGATGAGATTTGATAAAGTAAGTGGAAATCCAGTAAAAGTTTCATTTGGCTACTTTGCACTCTCGAGATAATCGTCACCATGTGCCAAATGCAATAAAAAAGGAATCTGAACACATTTGCGCAAAAATGAAATGACCACAATTTTCTCCAAAACTATAACAGATGCAAACTTGTCCTGTGTGGTGGAGATGAGATTTGATAAAGTAAGTGGAAATCCAGTAAAAGTTTCATTTGGCTACTTTGCACTCTCGAGATAATCGTCACCATGTGCCAAATGCAATATTAAAACAGTAATCTGAACACATTCGCGCAAAAATGAAATGACCACAATTTTCTCCAAAACTATAACAGATGCAAACTTGTCCTGTGTGGTGGAGATGAGATTTGATAAAGTAAGTGGAAATCCAGTAAAAGTTTCATTTGGCTACTTTGCACTCTCGAGATAATCGTCACCATGTGCCAAATGCAATAAAAAAGGAATCTGAACACATTCGCGCAAAAATGAAATGACCACAATTTTCTCCAAAACTATAACAGATGAAAACTTTTCCTGTGTGGTGGAGATGAGATTTGATAAAGTAAGTGGAAATCCAGTAAAAGTTTCATTTGGCTACTTTGCACTCTCGAGATAATCGTCACCATGTGCCAAATGCAATAAAAAAGGAATCTGAACACATTCGCGCAAAAATGAAATGACCACAATTTTCTCCAAAACTATAACAGATGCAAACTTGTCCTGTGTGGTGGAGATGAGATTTGATAAAGTAAGTGGAAATCCAGTAAAAGTTTCATTTGGCTACTTTGCACTCTCGAGATAATCGTCACCATGTGCCAAATGCAATATTAAAACAGGAATCTGAACACATTCGCGCAAAAATGAAATGACCACAATTTTCTCCAAAACTATAACAGATGCAAACTTGTCCTGTGTGGTGGAGATGAGATTTGATAAAGTAAGTGGAAATCCAGTAAAAGTTTCATTTGGCTACTTTGCACTCTCGAGATAATCGTCACCATGTGCCAAATGCAATAAAAAAGGAATCTGAACACATTCGCGCAAAAATGAAATGACCACAATTTTCTCCAAAACTATAACAGATGCAAACTTGTCCTGTGTGGTGGAGATGAGATTTGATAAAGTAAGTGGAAATCCAGTAAAAGTTTCATTTGGCTACTTTGCACTCTCGAGATAATCGTCACCATGTGCCAAATGCAATATTAAAACAGGAATCTGAACACATTCGCGCAAAAATGAAATGACCACAATTTTCTCCAAAACTATAACAGATGCAAACTTGTCCTGTGTGGTGGAGATGAGATTTGATAAAGTAAGTGGAAATCCAGTAAAAGTTTCATTTGGCTACTTTGCACTCTCGAGATAATCGTCACCATGTGCCAAATGCAATAAAAAAGGAATCTGAACACATTCGCGCAAAAATGAAATGACCACAATTTTCTCCAAAACTATAACAGATGCAAACTTGTCCTGTGTGGTGGAGATGAGATTTGATAAAGTAAGTGGAAATCCAGTAAAAGTTTCATTTGGCTACTTTGCACTCTCGAGATAATCGTCACCATGTGCCAAATGCAATAAAAAAGGAATCTGAACACATTTGCGCAAAAATGAAATGACCACAATTTTCTCCAAAACTATAACAGATGCAAACTTGTCCTGTGTGGTGGAGATGAGATTTGATAAAGTAAGTGGAAATCCAGTAAAAGTTTCATTTGGCTACTTTGCACTCTCGAGATAATCGTCACCATGTGCCAAATGCAATATTAAAACAGTAATCTGAACACATTCGCGCAAAAATGAAATGACCACAATTTTCTCCAAAACTATAACAGATGCAAACTTGTCCTGTGTGGTGGAGATGAGATTTGATAAAGTAAGTGGAAATCCAGTAAAAGTTTCATTTGGCTACTTTGCACTCTCGAGATAATCGTCACCATGTGCCAAATGCAATAAAAAAGGAATCTGAACACATTCGCGCAAAAATGAAATGACCACAATTTTCTCCAAAACTATAACAGATGAAAACTTTTCCTGTGTGGTGGAGATGAGATTTGATAAAGTAAGTGGAAATCCAGTAAAAGTTTCATTTGGCTACTTTGCACTCTCGAGATAATCGTCACCATGTGCCAAATGCAATAAAAAAGGAATCTGAACACATTCGCGCAAAAATGAAATGACCACAATTTTCTCCAAAACTATAACAGATGCAAACTTGTCCTGTGTGGTGGAGATGAGATTTGATAAAGTAAGTGGAAATCCAGTAAAAGTTTCATTTGGCTACTTTGCACTCTCGAGATAATCGTCACCATGTGCCAAATGCAATATTAAAACAGGAATCTGAACACATTCGCGCAAAAATGAAATGACCACAATTTTCTCCAAAACTATAACAGATGCAAACTTGTCCTGTGTGGTGGAGATGAGATTTGATAAAGTAAGTGAAAATCCAGTAAAAGTTTCATTTGGCTACTTTGCACTCTCGAGATAATCGTCACCATGTGCCAAATGCAATAAAAAAGGAATCTTAACACATTCGCGCAAAAATGAAATGACCACAATTTTCTCCAAAACTATAACAGATGCAAACTTGTCCTGTGTGGTGGAGATGAGATTTGATAAAGTAAGTGGAAATCCAGTAAAAGTTTCATTTGGCTACTTTGCACTCTCGAGATAATCGTCACCATGTGCCAAATGCAATATTAAAACAGGAATCTGAACACATTCGCGCAAAAATGAAATGACCACAATTTTCTCCAAAACTATAACAGATGCAAACTTGTCCTGTGTGGTGGAGATGAGATTTGATAAAGTAAGTGGAAATCCAGTAAAAGTTTCATTTGGCTACTTTGCACTCTCGAGATAATCGTCACCATGTGCCAAATGCAACAAAACAGTAATCTGAACACATTCGCGCAAAAGTGAAATGACCACAATTTTCTCCAAGATGCAAACTTGTCCTGTGTGGTGGAGATGAGATTTGATAAAGTAAGTGGAAATCCAGTAAAAGTTTCATTTGGCTACTTTGCACTCTCGAGATAATCGTCACCATGTGCCAAATGCAATAAAACAGTAATCTGAACACATTCGCGCAAAAATGAAATTACCACAATTTTCTCCAAAACTATAACAGATGCAAACTTGTCCTGTGTGGTGGAGATGAGATTTGATAAAGTAAGTGGAAATCCAGTAAAAGTTTCATTTGGCTACTTTGCACTCTCGAGATAATCGTCACCATGTGCCAAATGCAATAAAAAAGGAATCTGAACACATTCGCGCAAAAATGAAATGACCACAATTTTCTCCAAAACTATAACAGATGCAAACTTGTCCTGTGTGGTGGAGATGAGATTTGATAAAGTAAGTGGAAATCCAGTAAAAGTTTCATTTGGCTACTTTGCACTCTCGAGATAACCGTCACCATGTGCCAAATGCAATAAAAAAGGAATCTGAACACATTCGCGCAAAAATGAAATGACCACAATTTTCTCCAAAACTATAACAGATGCAAACTTGTCCTGTGTGGTGGAGATGAGATTTGATAAAGTAAGTGGAAATCCAGTAAAAGTTTCAGTTGGCTACTTTGCACTCTCGAGATAATTGTCACCATGTGCCAAATGCAATATTAAAACAGGAATCTGAACACATTCGCGCAAAAATGAAATGACCACAATTTTCTCCAAAACTATAACAGATGCAAACTTGTCCTGTGTGGTGGAGATGAGATTTGATAAAGTAAGTGGAAATCCAGTAAAAGTTTCATTTGGCTACTTTGCATTCTCGAGATAATCGTCACCATGTGCCAAATGCAATATTAAAACAGGAATCTGAACACATTCGCTCAAAAATGAAATGACCACAATTTTCTCCAAAACTATAACAGATGCAAACTTGTTCTGTGTGGTGGAGATGAGATTTGATAAAGTAAGTGGAAATCCAGTAAAAGTTTCATTTGGCTACTTTGCACTCTCGAGATAATCGTCACCATGTGCCAAATGCAATATTAAAACAGGAATCTGAACACATTCGCGCAAAAATGAAATGACCACAATTTTCTCCAAAACTATAACAGATGCAAACTTGTCCTGTGTGGTGGAGATGAGATTTGATAAAGTAAGTGGAAATCCAGTAAAAGTTTCATTTGGCTACTTTGCACTCTCGAGATAATCGTCACCATGTGCCAAATGCAATAAAAAAGGAATCTGAACACATTCGCGCAAAAATGAAATGACCACAATTTTCTCCAAAACTATAACAGATGCAAACTTGTCCTGTGTGGTGGAGATGAGATTTGATAAAGTAAGTGGAAATCCAGTAAAAGTTTCATTTGGCTACTTTGCACTCTCGAGATAATCGTCACCATGTGCCAAATGCAATAAAAAAGGAATCTGAACACATTCGCGCAAAAATTAAATGACCACAATTTTCTCCAAAACTATAACAGATGCAAACTTGTCCTGTGTGGTGGAGATGAGATTTGATAAAGTAAGTGGAAATCCAGTAAAAGTTTCATTTGGCTACTTTGCACTCTCGAGATAATCGTCACCATGTGCCAAATGCAATATTAAAACAGGAATCTGAACACATTCGCGCAAAAATGAAATGACCACAATTTTCTCCAAAACTATAACAGATGCAAACTTGTCCTGTGTGGTGGAGATGAGATTTGATAAAGTAAGTGGAAATCCAGTAAAAGTTTCATTTGGCTACTTTGCACTCTCGAGATAATCGTCACCATGTGCCAAATGCAATAAAAAAGGAATCTGAACACATTCGCGCAAAAATGAAATGACCACAATTTTCTCCAAAACTATAACAGATGCAAACTTGTCCTGTGTGGTGGAGATGAGATTTGATAAAGTAAGTGGAAATCCAGTAAAAGTTTCATTTGGCTACTTTGCACTCTCGAGATAATCGTCACCATGTGCCAAATGCAATAAAAAAGGAATCTGAACACATTCGCGCAAAAATGAAATGACCACAATTTTCTCCAAAACTATAACAGATGCAAACTTGTCCTGTGTGGTGGAGATGAGATTTGATAAAGTAAGTGGAAATCCAGTAAAAGTTTAATTTGGCTACTTTGCACTCTCGAGATAATCGTCACCATGTGCCAAATGCAATAAAAAAGGAATCTGAACACATTCGCGCAAAAATGAAATGACCACAATTTTCTCCAAAACTATAACAGATGCAAACTTGTCCTGTGTGGTGGAGATGAGATTTGATAAAGTAAGTGGAAATCCAGTAAAAGTTTCATTTGGCTACTTTGCACTCTCGAGATAATCGTCACCATGTGCCAAATGCAATAAAAAAGGAATCTGAACACATTCGCGCAAAAATGAAATGACCACAATTTTCTCCAAAACTATAACAGATGCAAACTTGTCCTGTGTGGTGGAGATGAGATTTGATAAAGTAAGTGGAAATCCAGTAAAAGTTTCATTTGGCTACTTTGCACTCTCGAGATAATCGTCACCATGTGCCAAATGCAATAAAAAAGGAATCTGAACACATTCGCGCAAAAATGAAATGACCACAATTTTCTCCAAAACTATAACAGATGCAAACTTGTCCTGTGTGGTGGAGATGAGATTTGATAAAGTAAGTGGAAATCCAGTAAAAGTTTCATTTGGCTACTTTGCACTCTCGAGATAATCGTCACCATGTGCCAAATGCAATATTAAAACAGTAATCTGAACACATTCGCGCAAAAATGAAATGACCACAATTTTCTCCAAAACTATAACAGATGCAAACTTGTCCTGTGTGGTGGAGATGAGATTTGATAAAGTAAGTGGAAATCCAGTAAAAGTTTCATTTGGCTACTTTGCACTCTCGAGATAATCGTCACCATGTGCCAAATGCAATAAAAAAGGAATCTGAACACATTCGCGCAAAAATGAAATGACCACAATTTTCTCCAAAACTATAACAGATGCAAACTTGTCCTGTGTGGTGGAGATGAGATTTGATAAAGTAAGTGGAAATCCAGTAAAAGTTTCATTTGGCTACTTTGCACTCTCGAGATAATCGTCACCATGTGCCAAATGCAATATTAAAACAGTAATCTGAACACATTCGCGCAAAAATGAAATGACCACAATTTTCTCCAAAACTATAACAGATGCAAACTTGTCCTGTGTGGTGGAGATGAGATTTGATAAAGTAAGTGGAAATCCAGTAAAAGTTTCATTTGGCTACTTTGCACTCTCGAGATAATCGTCACCATGTGCCAAATGCAATAAAAAAGGAATCTGAACACATTCGCGCAAAAATGAAATGACCACAATTTTCTCCAAAACTATAACAGATGCAAACTTGTCCTGTGTGGTGGAGATGAGATTTGATAAAGTAAGTGGAAATCCAGTAAAAGTTTCATTTGGCTACTTTGCACTCTCGAGATAATCGTCACCATGTGCCAAATGCAATAAAAAAGGAATCTGAACACATTCGCGCAAAAATGAAATGACCACAATTTTCTCCAAAACTATAACAGATGCAAACTTGTCCTGTGTGGTGGAGATGAGATTTGATAAAGTAAGTGGAAATCCAGTAAAAGTTTCATTTGGCTACTTTGCACTCTCGAGATAATCGTCACCATGTGCCAAATGCAATATTAAAACAGGAATCTGAACACATTCGCGCAAAAATGAAATGACCACAATTTTCTCCAAAACTATAACAGATGCAAACTTGTCCTGTGTGGTGGAGATGAGATTTGATAAAGTAAGTGGAAATCCAGTAAAACCACAAGGAAGGGGTATACCGGGTGGTACAGGAGTATGAGCGGGTTTTTAGCAAGCACCCTCTAGATTTTGGGCAGATTAAAGGGGTTCAACACCACATCCCTACCGGTACACACTCCCCTATTAAAGAGAGATACAGGCCTATTCCCCCTGCGCACTACCAATGCGCCAAAGACATGTTGAGGAACATGAAGGAGGCAGGGGTTATTAGGGACAGCTGTAGTCCCTGGGCCGCTCCGTTGGTGCTGGTTAAGAAGAAGGATGGCACCATGCGGATGTGTGTGGATTACCGGAAGATTAACCAGATAACGCATAAGGATGCTTACCCTCTGCCCCGCATCAAAGAGTCCCTGGCCTCGCTGAGAACCGCTAACTACTTCTCCACCCTTGACCTCACCAGCGGGTACTGGCAGGTGGCCGTGGCACCGGAAGACCGAGAGAAGACTGCCTATGGGACCGTTTTGCTGTACTTGGATGATGTGATTGTGTACTCACAGACGTATGAAGCCCACCTGGAGCACCTAGCCGAGGTGTTCGCGTCCCTTGCCAAGTATGGGATGAAGTTGAAGCCCTCAAAGTGTCATCTGCTGAAACCCAGAGTGCAGTACCTAGGACATGTGGTTGGTGCGGAAGGTGTCGCCCCCAACCCCGAGAAGATCACCGCCATCCAAGACTGGCCGAGACCGACCACAGTGAGGGAAGTGAGGCAGTTTCTGGGCCTGGTGGGATATTACCGTCGCTTCATTAAGGGGTACACAAAGATGGCTGCCCCCATGCAAGACCTCCTCGTAGTACAGACCAAGGGTGGTAGATCCCTAGTAGCCCCATTGGTGTGGGAAGAAAAGCATGAGGAATCCTTCCGCCAGCTGAGAACAGCCCTGACCGGAGAGGAAATCCTAGCGTACCCTGACTACAGCCGCCCATTCATCCTCTACACCGACGCCAGCAATGTGGGCTTGGGGGCTGTTCTATCCCAGGTCCAAGACAGAAGGGAAAAGGTAATAGCTTATGCTAGCCGAAAACTCCGACCGACTGAGAGGAACCCTGAGAACTACATCTCCTTCAAGCTTGAGCTCTTGGCACTGGTGTGGGCTATCACCGAGCGGTTCCGCCATTACCTGGCAGCAGCCAAGTTCACCGCGTACACAGACAATAACCTGCTGACCCATCTAGATACGGCCAAGCTGGGCGCGTTGGAGCAGCGGTGGGTGACCAGGTTAGCCAACTACGATTTCACCATCAAGTACCGGGCCGGCCGTACCAACATCAATGCCAATGCACTCTCCCGGATGCCCCACCTGTCGGAAGAGGGGCCAGAGGATGATGACCTCGAAGAGATCGAGTTGCCTGCATTTCACCGGCCATTCACTGAGAAGGTGCACGTCTACCAACAACGGGTGAACCTGGATCCGCTGCCCCGACAGGACTGGCAGGAAGCTCAGGACCAGGCACCTGCTGTCCGCCTGGTCAAGACTCTAGTGGAACAGGGTTCTGCTGGGATAGACCCTGCTGCCCCTGCCGAAGCCCAACGTCTGTGGCAA
This sequence comes from Anomaloglossus baeobatrachus, assembly GCF_048569485.1. Taxonomy (NCBI): domain Eukaryota; kingdom Metazoa; phylum Chordata; class Amphibia; order Anura; family Aromobatidae; genus Anomaloglossus; species Anomaloglossus baeobatrachus. The sequence goes on from NC_134362.1 coordinate 123,885,936, forward strand.
GAACGGACCCGGCTATACCTACACCAGGGGAAGTTGTATCGCGAGCTGATTAATCCAAAGACTCACGAGAAGATCCGCCAGCTGGTGATTCCCCAGGCTAACGTGCCCACCATCCTGCAAGCATACCATGATGGTGCAGTGCACTTCGGGTGGAAGAAGCTAGAGATGTTGTTAAGAGAGCGGTTCTATTGGAGTGGAATGCGGGAATCTGTGGAGGACTGGTGCCGAGAATGTGGCCCTTGCGCATTGAGAAGGAAGGACGAGGCCAGCCAGAAGGCACCCCTACACCCGATCATTACACACCAACCGCTGGAGCTGGTTGCCCTTGACCATGTAAAGCTCACCCCCAGCCGAAGTGGGTACACCTACGCTCTGACCATCGTAGACCACTACTCGAGGTTCCTGGTGGTTGTCCCAGTTAAGGACTTAACCGGCCGCACCGCTGCTAAGGCTTTCCAGGCTTATTTCTGTTGACCGCATTGGTACCCGGAGAGGGTGCTTACCGACCAGGGTCCGGCCTTTGAAGCAGAGGTATTCCAGGAATTCTGCCAGTTGTACGGCTGCAAGAAAATCCGGACCACGCCTTACCACGCCCAAACCAATGGCATTTGTGAAAAGATGAACCACTTGGTCCTGGGCCTCCTCAAGACGTTACCACTGGAAGAGCGGAACCTGTGGCTGGAGAAGCTACCTGACCTGGTCGATATGTACAACAACATCCCTTCCAGCTCTACGAAATGCACTCCAGCATACCTGATGAGAGCTCGTCCCGGCCGGCTACCAGTGGATCTGGAAATGGGCTTGGAAGCTTCAGAAGCACTCCTGTCGACAGCTGAATGGGACACTCGGCGGAGGACACAGTACCGACAGGTCCAGGAGTATGTTGAAAAGAACCTGTGCCGGAGTCGGGGACAACAGGAGCAGTGCTTCAACAAGAAGGCGCCTGCCGGTTCCTTCCAACCTGGGGATGTAGTGCTGAAGCGGAAAAGAAGGGCCCACAAGCTGGATGATCAATGGGAAAAAACCCCGTATGTAGTCCAGCCCACAGGATGGGAGAATGGGAAGGCCTACCAGATCAGCCGTGACCAGGGGGGGACTTTGGCCACGGTTTCCCGAGACCACCTGAAGAAGTGCCCACCAGCATTGAGAGTAGCGGATGAGGCTCCAGTTCCCAGTCCAGTGGAGAAGGAAAAAGAGGTAATCCACACCATGATGGGTGATTTTCCAGCAGACTGGCCTACACAGAACGGTGCGGTGATCCTTCCAGTGATACTGTTCCCACAACCCGTGGATGAAGAAATGATGGAAACGGTTAACCGCGAGCCAGTGCCCAGGGATGTACCTGTACCCAGCTCCCCTACGCCTCCGCCTGCCCCACATGATAGCAGGGAGGAGGAACTGACTGTTCCCTCTGCCCCACTGCCTGTCACCACTGACACCGGACCCCGAAGGTCCACTCGCCCCAACCTAGGTAGACCCCCACTTAGGTACAGGGAAACTACTCTTTAAAAGGGGGGGGCTTTATGTGTTGAGTGTACCAGTTTGAAAGTTTTAAATGATAAGTAAAGATGATCAACCAAAGAAGTTTACCTGATTGAACCGTGATTAAACCGGCCGTTGCCGGCAACTGTTGTCCCCGTAGGGACTGTGCAACCATTGCGTAAGGAACTGCTTATGGACAAGCCCGAGAACTTGCAGGGCAACCACAAACTTAGTGCAATGTAAATAAAAATGTTTGTTGGCTTGACACCGTTACCGCCTCCGGAGAGGCTGATTTGGGAGGATGGGCCTGGAGGAAAGGGATGGCCTAGGCCCGCCACTATCGTAACCGGTGGCGATCCTCCGGGGGTTCAGGGGTCCCCTTGGACGTGGGCCCCCTGAAAGAGACAGAACCCGCTCGGGCAACTTGGTGCTGGACTGGGGTCAAGGGGTGCTGCCCGCTTCTTAGGGGCAGCATCAGGGCCAGGTTGTTTGGGTGGGAGAAGAGCGGAAGCTGTACCGTTGTAAAATGTTTATGATGCTTTTACATGTTTTACCGTTTTATTCTTTTTCAGTTGTGAAAATAAAACCGGTGATGGACGGGCAGCCCGCGGACGGTCTGCATTTTACTATAGGGGAATGTGGCACCCTGGACAAGCCAGGTCGTCACAGGTACTACACCAACACACTCTACACTCCGGCTAGGCACACCGAAGCTAAACACAAATCCTAGTTGCCTTCCTCCAGGGGCTGATGTCCACACCAGGGGGTGGGCCAGGCGGTTGATCCCACCCACCGAGGAGTTCACAGTCCTGGAGGCGGGAAAAGGAGTCAGATTAGAGATCAGTTTTGGAGTTAGAGAAGTGAAGAGGAGAGGAGACTGACCGTGTCCGGGTGTGTGGCCCGGGCACTCAGCAAGGTTGGCAGACGGTGGTGACCTTCTGCAGGAGAGGCTGATTGGAGTGAACCGTACGGACCGGGGATGGGCGGTGGCCCGCCGGTACCAGATCGGGGAGTGAAGAGAAGCCAGCACCATCCGGCAGGGCCTACGGACCCCGACCAGGCTAGGAGTCGCCGTAAAACCGGTCAAATCCGTTAGCGACAGGAACCTCCAGGGTTTCCCAGCAGTCAAGACCCGATTGAAGGCAACAGCTCACACCGTAGAGGGAAGCACAGTCACCGCCAAGGCTACAGTTCCCAGGGCCAGAGCCTGCGGGCAAAAGGGGCTCCCTCAGCATCCATCCAAGCTGGGGAGCGGGTTACCGGTGGGGAGCCCGCTAGATTTTGGGGGAATAAAAGGGGTCCAACACCACATCCCCACAGGTGCACACCCACCCATCAAAGAGAGCTATAAGCCAATACCACCTTCACATTGCCAGTGTACCAAGGACATGTTGAGCAACATGAAGGCGGCTGGGGTTATCCGTGACAGTTGTAGCCTTTGGGCAGCTCTGTTGATCCTGTTAAAAAAGAAGGACGGCACCACTCCCCGTATTGAGGAATCGCTAGCTGCATTGAGAACTGCAAATTATTTTTCTACCCTTGATCTCACTAGTCACTATTGGCAAGTGTCCGTTGCTGAGGCAGACCGGGAGAAGACCGCCTTCGCCACCCCTATGGGTCTCTGCGAGTTCAAAAGCATGCCCTTCGAGCTGTGCAATGCGCCAGGAACCTTCCAGAGGCTGATGGAATGCTGCTTGGGACAAGATTTTAGGGTGTATAAAAAGGGAGATTAGATCCCGTGATCCCAACGTATTGTTACACCTCTATAAATCACTTGTAAGGCTACATCTGGAATATGGGAACCAGTTTTGGGCTCCACATTTTAAAAAGGACATTCAGAAGTTAGAGTCAGTTCAAAGGTGGGCAACTAGACTACTACAAGGAATGGAAGGCCTCCCATATGATGACAAGTTGAAAAAGTTATTAAGTGATTATTGGCTGCAATGGGGCTTTCTGGCTGGTGCCAGCCTCTCTTCTTAGCACACAGGAACCACAATCCCTACACCATGCTTCAATGGATTCTCTCATCCCAGCCCAGTAAAACTACATATTTTACACAGTCATAAGCAGCCAAAAGGGATCTATTCTATTCAATTGCAAATGATCTAGATAAGACTGAGAATAAGATACTGCACGGGACATAGCAGAGTTGGTCAAGTTGAGTGGAGATGAGTTTGCTATTTGGCACAGCTTTTTGCATCAATAAAGCAAGTAAAAGGTGTGAAAGATAAAAAAAGGGTGAAAGTGTGAAAAGTGAATTGGCCAAATTGAGGTGCATATAAAGTTTTTGCTTTCTTTCAATTCACTAATGGGGCTCATTTGAATCAGGTGAATTGAGTTCTGCTTTTGGAAACTGGGTTAAGAAGGGGTGCACCAGTCCTGGAGGTACTGCAATACCAGGTCAATGCGTGGAGTGGACAGAGCAAGATTTTTTCCATCTCCTTGTTCTAAAAATCCATTTAATATATGGTCCCCAGAGAGGGGACGTATCAGATATTAAACTGATAAGAACAGATTTAATTTTTTTTTTTTCTGTTTATCAGTAGGACTTCAAAATAACAAAGGTGATCGCCTCCCGTTGCCTGGGAACCGTCCAGGCACAAGAGGGCTATGTGTCACCAGAAGGCGCACACACTTCCTCAAGGCCGGCAGACGTGCAATCCCAGGCACCTTCCAGTACCGACCAAGGTAGCGTCCTCCGAAACTACACTTGATCTTAGCCAAAAGGCCGAGAAGCTATAACCCGAATTGGTTACGGCCTTGAGTGGCACCCTGGCCTATACCGGACACATCTTAGGGAGAGGGAGACAAACCCACGCCTACAGAAGACATTTTGTCACCCAAGCCAACCCTTGAAAAGGCTGTTTTGCAGAGCAAAAACAAGAAGAATGGTGCTTTTTGCAGCCGCCGCCCACTGCAATGAATCTGAATAACTCCTCCTTTTGGACACAAGCACCTCCCCTCCCCCTTGCAGTCTTTCCAATTCATGATACAAAAAGACGGACGGACAGGACAGGACAGGACAGGCTGCCTGACTTTCCGTCACTGCCACCCTTTGCCATCCTTGCCCGTAGAAAGCCCTTTCATCATCCCCAAACCCTAATCTTTTCCCTTCCCTTCCCAGATGCGTCTCACTCCCTTTCATTAGGAAGTGAGCGCAGCCTTTTCTCCGTTCTGCACATGCGCGACGTTAAACACAAATGCGCAGGCGTGCGTTCCATTACCCTCACTGCATTCCACTCCCATACAGGAAGTGGGCGCAGCTATTACTACGGTCGCACATAAAAGAACCCACGGCCACCACTGCACATAGCTGACTCCACCACAGGACACCCACTTCTACACCAACGCAGGTAAGACAGGATCGGCACCTCTATGCTCCCGTTACAATCAGGCTCAGTCACCATGTGATAACGCTCTCAACTCTTTAGTTGCAGGCTCCCCTTGCTTCACCTCCACTGGCTGTGCTGCCATTTCCTCTCCCACCTGGAAGGTATACTTTATTCCACTATTTTCCTGTTTCTCTCTTCCCCCTTTTCCCATAACCTACTTTTATCTGCATTTGTGGGGTATCTATATGCTATTTACATCATAGTTTTATTCATTAATATGGAAGGGAAGAGTGCCCATGAGAGTGTTGAACTGCGGAGAGCAAGAGATTAAGCTGCTCCGATTTGCCACCATTGATAAGCTGTTCTCAGTAGATACACATGCTATCCAAACAGCAGCATCCACCATTGCTTCAGCCCACCCATTCAGTGACAGCTCACCAAGTCAGCCAGAGGAGTGGTGTAAGGAATTACACGTAGGCACTGACTCCACACCTTCACATCACAAGAAGGGGGTCTACAGGCTAGTGCAAGAATACGAGCAAGTCTTCAGCAAACATCCGCTAGACTTTTGAAGAATAAAAGGGGTCAAACACTACATCCCCACAAGTGCACACCCACCCATCAAAGAGAGATATAAGCCAAAACTACCTGCACATTACCAGTGTACCAAGGACATGTTGAGCAACATGAAGGAGGCTGGGGTTATCCGTGACAGTTGTAGCCTCTGGGCAGCTCCGTTGGTCCTGTTAAAGAAGAAGGACAGCACCACTCCCCTGTATTGAGGAATAGCTAGCTGCATTGAGAACTGCAAATTATTTTTCTACCCTTGATCTCACTAGTCGCTATTGGCAAGTGTCCGTTGCTGAGGCAGACCGGGAGAAGACCGCCTTTGCCACCCCGATGGGTCTCTGCGAGTTCAAAAGCATGCCCTTCGAGCTGTGCAATTTGCCAGGAACCTTCCAGAGGCTGATGGAATGCTGCTTGGGACACCGAAACTTTGAAACGGTACTGCTATACCTTTATGATGTTATTGTTTATTCTAAAGCAAACAAGATTTTAGGGTGTATAAAAAGGGAGATTAGATCCGGTGATCCCAACGTATTGTTACCCCTCTATAAATCACTTGTAAGGCCACATCTGGAATATGGGGTAAAGTCCTGAGCAGGTTGATAACCATTGGTTTGAGCATGGTAGGGTGTAGTGCGCATCTTCCTGCATCGGTAAAAGCTGCAGAAGTCCTTGAAGATTTCCGCTTCAAAGGCTGTGCCTTGATCTGTGAGGACTCTCTCTGAGTAGCCATGAGGTCTGCATAAGTGTGCTTGGAAGACCTTCGCTGCAGTATGGGCCATTAGATCTTTGACTTGTACCACAACCATAAATCTCGAGTAGTTGTCTACCATCGTAAGTGCATACGTGAGCTCGCCTCGATATTCTGCAACAAAACTCCCTTTTTCGATTTCAGTTTCAGCAAACACTCCTCTTCCTGTAGAAAATTTTATCATTACCTAAGACAGTCATTCTAATGCATGACAATATTAAGGCAATTTAGTTAAAACTTGTTTTAACTCACCTTTAAGGGGATTGATGTATTTCATGGTCAATCCAGGTTTGTCAGTGATGGCACTGACATAATGTATGGCGTCTTTTTCGGGCGTTATCCTTTGCCTTTTCATTGTGAAAATCCAGTTGCCTATATCAAAGCAAATTCTACTACTTGTAAAGTATGCAGAAAATGAAATGTAGAACATATAACATCAACTGCTTAGGAACGCATCATAGGTTAGTACTTAAAAGGATATTGTCATGTTCTAGTCATAATGCAAGCTGGACATTTTTCATGTTACCCTGTAATCGCCGGCCTGTTCTAATGCTCACAAGCCAAGATATAGGCTCAGCTGCTAAGGCTTCCCTCTGCCTTCTGAATGAAACTTGAATATGTCTGGGTCACTGTGTATATAGCAGGTGCTCAGAAAAAATAAGAGTCAATTCAATAGAAATAGCTCTGGCACACTATAGTGATCAATAACGTAAGAAAAGAACTCTTGGAATGCTGAAAATTCTTTATTTGTGCAAAAGGATAATTCATCCAACGTTTCGACCTTGTTTTTAGGTCTTTATCAAGGATAAAGTTATCTAAGATCATAAAGGGTTACAAAACCATATAAACACGTAATTAGTACATAGTACAACATAACAGTACAATATATTGCTACTTGAGAGTACAATGGGTCAAATGACCATGATGCACATACAAAAAATTTTTCCAAAGCCATAGTGAAAACATTTGTACTGAGGAAAGAAAATTTCCACATGACCTATCTGGAGAAACATTCTGGATCAAACAACCAAAAATAGTCAAGCAGGTAAATACACACCTATATGGATAACAGGATGATATGTGTTCAATTGTATAGCGTCATTGCGATTAAGGTACAAATGGAAAACTTGCAATCCTATATAGTGAAGGAAATGAACACATATCATATCAAAGAACACAGGAACATGGGTGTGAGAAAAACCTCAATGTTTATACTTTGTTCTTTATAATGGTGTGAACATGTATATGTCTCAGTACCTTATGCACTTGAGAATTCTAGTGAGTAGATCATGAAAGCCTATTTCAGAACTGGAATCGGTAAATAATTGTAGGTGGAATCTAAATGAAAAGATGGTACAAGTGTTATCATGACACGTGGGCTATAACACAATGGACCGTGTGACAAAGAAGAAAGGAGAGAAAGAAGAGGAAGAAAATGCAACTACCTGTAACATTACGTGATAGTCACTGGTAAGTATCACTTGACAATTCAAGTGAAAAAGGATTCCTTTATTAAAGGGTTCTCAGTCGCCTCATGATCATGAAATACTAGGGTAAATGATATGAGAATGGGTAAGAAGCACCACTAAAGGAAATATGAGATGCAGGACATATATCTATAAACCCCTGAACTACATGATAGAAATAAAAAGAAGAAAAAAGAAAAAAAAGAAGAAAGAAGAACACATAGAATGCGGAAAGAGAATGGGTACAACTACCTGAGTTACTGCAGGGAGGCCCCTGGTTGGTATTGTGAGGGTTAGTGGAATTCCTTCACTGAAGGGTTCTTAGTTGCCTCAGGTTCGTGAAAAATGCTATAGACAAATAATGCCCGGAGAAAAGGGGTTCATATACAGCGAATAATGGTAATACAAGGTACATGTGTCACATGTAATAGTATATATATATATATTGTACTAAGCTCTACACCAGAAATAGAAAGTAGTCCCTCTGCCTTCTGTCTAGGTGCCCTGAGTTATGTCCTGTAAACTGTCACAGGGACCCAGACACACATGTGTAGTAGGGGAATATCCCTGCTGAGATGCCAGTGCTAGAGCACTCGTTTGCTGTGGAGTTGAACGCTATGTGAGCAGTTCTTACCTTCAATGAGCAGAAGTCTCTTTTTTCAGATTTCAATATCTCTGTGGGTATCTGGCAGAAATATGGAATACTCTTTACTGCTAAGACCCTGTACACCACTCCCACTAAAGGGGGCTTTACACGCTGCGACATCGCTAATGCGGAGTCGTTGGGGTCACGGAATTTGTGACGCACATCCGGCCGCATTAGCGATGTTGCTGCGTGTGACACAGATGAGCGATTTTGCATCGCTGCAAAAACGTGCAAAATCGCTCATCGGTGACATGGGTCTCCATTCTCGATTATCGTTACTGCAGCAGTAACGATGTAGTTCGTCGCTCCTGCGGCAGCACACATCGCTCCGTGTGACACCGCAGAAACGAGGAACCTCTCCTTACCTGCCTCCCAGCCGCTATGAGGAAGGAAGGAGGTGGGCGGGATGTTCCGGCCACTCATCTCCGCCCCTCCGCTGCTATTGGGCGGTCGCTCAGTGACGTCGCTGTGACGCCGCACGGACCGCCCCCTTAGAAAGGAGGCGGTTCGCCGGTCACAGCGACGTCGCCGGGCAGGTAAGTATGTGTGACGGGTCTGGTCGGTGTTGTGCAGCATGGGCAGCGATTTGCCCGTGTCGCGCAACAGATGGGGGCGGGTATCCACACTAGCGATATCGGGACCGATATCGCAGTGTGTAAAGTAGCCTTTAATAAACTGTGTAAAGGATTTTAAGTAAAAATCCACAATAAACCAGCGCTAGATGGGTTTTTATAATTTTATTAATAGACCACAAATAAAAAAATTTTTGCTATCCTTGTTTCAAGACAGAGTATTTGATAATATACAATACACTGATTATTACTAAAACCAAGGACCACATAAAACAAGGACCACATAAAATAAAAAATGAAAGTAATGAGAATAAAATTCTTTTGTATAACCAATTAACTTCGAGGTGATACAATATTCACATTGATTTAGTTTTACCAGTCTAATGTAATGCCCCGGCCGGTGGCATATATTTTGTTTGGTTAATAATTTAGACTTATACAATGAAAGATGTACTATACCACCCCTGGCTAACTTACAAGTTTTAAGTTGTACAATATAAGTTTGCGACGTTATATTCGCCCCCAGGGCCTGGGGGAATAAACTTCACAACAACTTGACCGCAAAAAACACCCCGGATTTCTCCGTTGATTAGGCTGGAACCGCTATGTACAGGATTGACCTGTTAGACTTCCAGAGCGGACGTTTTGAGGCCAGTGGCCGCGACTAGTGCTGGCTCTGGGGGAGATGTATGGTTACCGACATCCCTCTTTACAGAACCTTTATAACACTTCACAAGGCCACAAACCAGCCGGTCCCGTATTCTCCCAAATGTACTTTCGAAATCAAGCAGTACGAAGCCACTGAAAGCACCAAGATGTTGGCTGCGGACAACAATAAGATCAGCGGTAACTACTCAGCCTCTCCAGCGGGCAGTCCAGACCGTATCCAGTGTCAGCTGACTGATTCCACACAGGAGGAAGTTGCTTGGCAGGTTAGCACCACACAAGGCTCCGATCCGCTTCCAAACGAGCAATGCAGAACCGCTGGAGGTACCAATGTATCCTGGTTGCAGACAAAGGAAATGTCAGCGGTAACCTCTCAACCTCTCCAGCAGGCAATCCGTACCGTGTCCAGTGGAAGCCGGTTGATTCCACACGAGGGAGAGATTACTTGGCAGGTTATCACCGCACAGGTGAGGTAGGCAAAAACAGAGTCCTGATCCGACGCGCGTTTCGGGGGCGTGTAACGGCCCCCTTCCTCAAGGATAACTCAGCTGTTGCCTAGAGCACTATTTATGCATATATTTAATTGGTTATAATTTGCATAAAATTAAACAATGTTTAAATTCAACCAACATTCAATGACCACTACATATATCAATTTGTGAAAGACCGTTCATAATAGCCATATAATATAATTATGTGCAAAGGTTTTTCTAAAGGTTTTTCTAAAAAGACCTATATATAGCCTTGCTTGTATCATCATATACTGGGAAGACAATGTGTATATATGCATATGCTTTTTTTCAACAATAAATTTAACAAAAGGACATCATAAAGGTGTAATATAAATTTGCTATAATATGAAAAGCCCCTTATATCTACATCAACCTTGGGCAAGTGAAGCACCAATTTTAATATATATTATGCATATATACACATATATCTCCATGACAATCGCTTTTTTTTTTTTTTTTTTTTTTTCCTTCTCTCCGTATTATTATCAGTACCTATTACTCCTCTACCTATAAAAATATAAATTAATTAAAAGCAAACAGTTCTATATCATTATTGAGTCCATATGGTTTCAAGGTGTTCAATTCAAAAATCCATTGGCTTTCTGCTCGTGACATTTTTTTAATGAAATCGCCACCTCTCCAATCCTTAGTTATTTTTTGTACGCCCCATACTTGGGATCCTTTAAAGGACCCTCCATGTTTTAACACATAATGTCTGGATAGGGGGTGCTTAGTACATTTATTTTTAACACTTCTAATGTGCTCACCCACCCTTTTCCATAGGGGTCTAATAGTTCTCCCAATGTATTTTTTCTGACAGGGACATTGAATGCAATATACTACTCCCTTTGATTGACATGTAATAAATTCTCTAATCATGACTTCTGACTGCCCCTGTAAGAAGGATTTCCGTGAAATATTTTTTGTATTCTTACATACTATACAGCTTTTGCATGGAAAAAAACCTTTCAGGCCAAATAATCCTCCCTTATTAGGTGCTGTAAGATTACGTATGGTGGGTGCCACTAAATTGCCAATATTGTTTGCCTTCCTATATATGAATATAACGTCGCAAACTTATATTGTACAACTTAAAACTTGTAAGTTAGCCAGGGGTGGTATAGTACATCTTTCATTGTATAAGTCTAAATTATTAACCAAACAAAATATATGCCACCGGCCGGGGCATTACATTAGACTGGTAAAACTAAATCAATGTGAATATTGTATCACCTCGAAGTTAATTGGTTATACAAAAGAATTTTATTCTCATTACTTTCATTTTTTATTTTATGTGGTCCTTGTTTTATGTGGTCCTTGGTTTTAGTAATAATCAGTGTATTGTATATTATCAAATACTCTGTCTTGAAACAAGGATAGCAAAAAATTTTTTATTTGTGGTCTATTAATAAAATTATAAAAACCCATCTAGCGCTGGTTTATTGTGGATTTTTACTTAAAATCCTTTACACAGTTTATTAAAGGCTACTTTACACACTGCGATATCGGTCCCGATATCGCTAGTGTGGATACCCGCCCCCATCTGTTGCGCGACACGGGCAAATCGCTGCCCATGCTGCACAACACCGACCAGACCCGTCACACATACTTACCTGCCCGGCGACGTCGCTGTGACCGGCGAACCGCCTCCTTTCTAAGGGGGCGGTCCGTGCGGCATCACAGCGACGTCACTGAGCGACCGCCCAATAGCAGCGGAGGGGCGGAGATGAGTGGCCGGAACATCCCGCCCACCTCCTTCCTTCCTCATAGCGGCTGGGAGGCAGGTAAGGAGAGGTTCCTCGTTTCTGCGGTGTCACACGGAGCGATGTGTGCTGCCGCAGGAGCGACGAACTACATCGTTACTGCTGCAGTAACGATAATCGAGAATGGAGACCCATGTCACCGATGAGCGATTTTGCACGTTTTTGCAGCGATGCAAAATCGCTCATCGGTGTCACACGCAGCAACATCGCTAATGCGGCCGGATGTGCGTCACAAATTCCGTGACCCCAACGACTCCGCATTAGCGATGTCGCAGCGTGTAAAGCCCCCTTTAGTGGGAGTGGTGTACAGGGTCTTAGCAGTAAAGAGTATTCCATATTTCTGCCAGATACCCACAGAGATATTGAAATCTGAAAAAAGAGACTTCTGCTCATTGAAGGTAAGAATTGCTCACATAGCGTTCAACTCCACAGCAAACGAGTGCTCTAGCACTGGCATCTCAGCAGGGATATTCCCCTACTACACATGTGTGTCTGGGTCCCTGTGACAGTTTACAGGACATAACTCAGGGCACCTAGACAGAAGGCAGAGGGACTACTTTCTATTTCTGGTGTAGAGCTTAGTACAATATATATATATATATATACTATTACATGTGACACATGTACCTTGTATTACCATTATTCGCTGTATATGAACCCCTTTTCTCCGGGCATTATTTGTCTATAGCATTTTTCACGAACCTGAGGCAACTGAGAACCCTTCAGTGAAGGAATTCCACTAACCCTCACAATACCAACCAGGGGCCTCCCTGCAGTAACTCAGGTAGTTGTACCCATTCTCTTTCCGCATTCTATGTGTTCTTCTTCTTTCTTCTTTTTTTTCTTTTTTCTTCTTTTTATTTCTATCATGTAGTTCAGGGGTTTATAGATATATGTCCTGCATCTCATATTTCCTTTAGTGGTGCTTCTTACCCATTCTCATATCATTTACCCTAGTATTTCATGATCCTGAGGCGACTGAGAACCCTTTAATAAAGGAATCCTTTTTCACTTGAATTGTCAAGTGATACTTACCAGTGACTATCACGTAATGTTACAGGTAGTTGCATTTTCTTCCTCTTCTTTCTCTCCTTTCTTCTTTGTCACACGGTCCATTGTGTTATAGCCCACGTGTCATGATAACACTTGTACCATCTTTTCATTTAGATTCCACCTACAATTATTTACCGATTCCAGTTCTGAAATAGGCTTTCATGATCTACTCACTAGAATTCTCAAGTGCATAAGGTACTGAGACATATACATGTTCACACCATTATAAAGAACAAAGTATAAACATTGAGGTTTTTCTCACACCCATGTTCCTGTGTTCTTTGATATGATATGTGTTCATTTCCTTCACTATATAGGATTGCAAGTTTTCCATTTGTACCTTAATGGCAATGACGCTATACAATTGAACACATATCATCCTGTTATCCATATAGGTGTGTATTTACCTGCTTGACTATTTTTGGTTGTTTGATCCAGAATGTTTCTCCAGATAGGTCATGTGGAAATTTTCTTTCCTCAGTACAAATGTTTTCACTATGGCTTTGGAAAAATTTTTTGTATGTGCATCATGGTCATTTGACCCATTGTACTCTCAAGTAGCAATATATTGTACTGTTATGTTGTACTATGTACTAATTACGTGTTTATATGGTTTTGTAACCCTTTATGATCTTAGATAACTTTATCCTTGATAAAGACCTAAAAACAAGGTCGAAACGTTGGATGAATTATCCTTTTGCACAAATAAAGAATTTTCAGCATTCCAAGAGTTCTTTTCTTACGTTATTGATCACTATAGTGTGCCAGAGCTATTTTTATTGAATTGACTCTTATTTTTTCTGAGCACCTGCTATATACACAGTGACCCAGACATATTCAAGTTTGATTCAGAAGGCAGAGGGAAGCCTTAGCAGCTGAGCCTATATCTTGGCTTGTGAGCATTAGAACAGGCCGGCGATTACAGGGTAACATGAAAAATGTCCAGCTTGCATTATGACTAGAACATGACAATATCCTTTTAAGTACTAACCTATGATGCGTTCCTAAGCAGTTGATGTTATATGTTCTACATTTCATTTTCTGCATACTTTACAAGTAGTAGAATTTGCTTTGATATAGGCAACTGGATTTTCACAATGAAAAGGCAAAGGATAACGCCCGAAAAAGACGCCATACATTATGTCAGTGCCATCACTGACAAACCTGGATTGACCATGAAATACATCAATCCCCTTAAAGGTGAGTTAAAACAAGTTTTAACTAAATTGCCTTAATATTGTCATGCATTAGAATGACTGTCTTAGGTAATGATAAATATTTTCTACAGGAAGAGGAGTGTTTGCTGAAACTGAAATCGAAAAAGGGAGTTTTGTTGCAGAATATCGAGGCGAGCTCACGTATGCACTTACGATGGTAGACAACTACTCGAGATTTATGGTTGTGGTACAAGTCAAAGATCTAATGGCCCATACTGCAGCGAAGGTCTTCCAAGCACACTTATGCAGACCTCATGGCTACTCAGAGAGAGTCCTCACAGATCAAGGCACAGCCTTTGAAGCGGAAATCTTCAAGGACTTCTGCAGCTTTTACCGATGCAGGAAGATGCGCACTACACCCTACCATGCTCAAACCAATGGTTATCAACCTGCTCAGGACTTTACCCCATATTCCAGATGTGGCCTTACAAGTGATTTATAGAGGGGTAACAATACGTTGGGATCACCGGATCTAATCTCCCTTTTAATACACCCTAAAATCTTGTTTGCTTTAGAATAAACAATAACATCATAAAGGTATAGCAGTACCGTTTCAAAGTTTCGGTGTCCCAAGCAGCATTCCATCAGCCTCTGGAAGGTTCCTGGCAAATTGCACAGCTCGAAGGGCATGCTTTTGAACTCGCAGAGACCCATCGGGGTGGCAAAGGCGGTCTTCTCCCGGTCTGCCTCAGCAACGGACACTTGCCAATAGCGACTAGTGAGATCAAGGGTAGAAAAATAATTTGCAGTTCTCAATGCAGCTAGCTATTCCTCAATACAGGGGAGTGGTGCTGTCCTTCTTCTTTAACAGGACCAACGGAGCTGCCCAGAGGCTACAACTGTCACGGATAACCCCAGCCTCCTTCATGTTGCTCAACATGTCCTTGGTACACTGGTAATGTGCAGGTAGTTTTGGCTTATATCTCTCTTTGATGGGTGGGTGTGCACTTGTGGGGATGTAGTGTTTGACCCCTTTTATTCTTCAAAAGTCTAGCGGATGTTTGCTGAAGACTTGCTCGTATTCTTGCACTAGCCTGTAGACCCCCTTCTTGTGATGTGAAGGTGTGGAGTCAGTGCCTACGTGTAATTCCTTACACCACTCCTATGGCTGACTTGGTGAGCTGTCACTGAATGGGTGGGCTGAAGCAATGGTGGATGCTGCTGTTTGGATAGCATGTGTATCTACTGAGAACAGCTTATCAATGGTGGCAAATCGGAGCAGCTTAATCTCTTGCTCTCCGCAGTTCAACACTCTCATGGGCACTCTTCCCTTCCATATTAATGAATAAAACTATGATGTAAATAGCATATAGATACCCCACAAATGCAGATAAAAGTAGGTTATGGGAAAAGGGGGAAGAGAGAAACAGGAAAATAGTGGAATAAAGTATACCTTCCAGGTGGGAGAGGAAATGGCAGCACAGCCAGTGGAGGTGAAGCAAGGGGAGCCTGCAACTAAAGAGTTGAGAGCGTTATCACATGGTGACTGAGCCTGATTGTAACGGGAGCATAGAGGTGCCGATCCTGTCTTACCTGCGTTGGTGTAGAAGTGGGTGTCCTGTGGTGGAGTCAGCTATGTGCAGTGGTGGCCGTGGGTTCTTTTATGTGCGACCGTAGTAATAGCTGCGCCCACTTCCTGTATGGGAGTGGAATGCAGTGAGGGTAATGGAACGCACGCCTGCGCATTTGTGTTTAACGTCGCGCATGTGCAGAACGGAGAAAAGGCTGCGCTCACTTCCTAATGAAAGGGAGTGAGACGCATCTGGGAAGGGAAGGGAAAAGATTAGGGTTTGGGGATGATGAAAGGGCTTTCTACGGGCAAGGATGGCAAAGGGTGGCAGTGACGGAAAGTCAGGCAGCCTGTCCTGTCCTGTCCTGTCCGTCCGTCTTTTTGTATCATGAATTGGAAAGACTGCAAGGGGGAGGGGAGGTGCTTGTGTCCAAAAGGAGGAGTTATTCAGATTCATTGCAGTGGGCGGCGGCTGCAAAAAGCACCATTCTTCTTGTTTTTGCTCTGCAAAACAGCCTTTTCAAGGGTTGGCTTGGGTGACAAAATGTCTTCTGTAGGCGTGGGTTTGTCTCCCTCTCCCTAAGATGTGTCCGGTATAGGCCAGGGTGCCACTCAAGGCCGTAACCAATTCGGGTTATAGCTTCTCGGCCTTTTGGCTAAGATCAAGTGTAGTTTCGGAGGACGCTACCTTGGTCGGTACTGGAAGGTGCCTGGGATTGCACGTCTGCCGGCCTTGAGGAAGTGTGTGCGCCTTCTGGTGACACATAGCCCTCTTGTGCCTGGACGGTTCCCAGGCAACGGGAGGCGATCACCTTTGTTATTTTGAAGTCCTACTGATAAACAGAAAAAAAAAAAAATTAAATCTGTTCTTATCAGTTTAATATCTGATACGTCCCCTCTCTGGGGACCATATATTAAATGGATTTTTAGAACAAGGAGATGGAAAAAATCTTGCTCTGTCCACTCCACGCATTGACCTGGTATTGCAGTACCTCCAGGACCGGTGCACCCCTTCTTAACCCAGTTTCCAAAAGCAGAACTCAATTCACCTGATTCAAATGAGCCCCATTAGTGAATTGAAAGAAAGCAAAAACTTTATATGCACCTCAATTTGGCCAATTCACTTTTCACACTTTCACCCTTTTTTTTATCTTTCACACCTTTTACTTGCTTTATTGATGCAAAAAGCTGTGCCAAATAGCAAACTCATCTCCACTCAACTTGACCAACTCTGCTATGTCCCGTGCAGTATCTTATTCTCAGTCTTATCTAGATCATTTGCAATTGAATAGAATAGATCCCTTTTGGCTGCTTATGACTGTGTAAAATATGTAGTTTTACTGGGCTGGGATGAGAGAATCCATTGAAGCATGGTGTAGGGATTGTGGTTCCTGTGTGCTAAGAAGAGAGGCTGGCACCAGCCAGAAAGCCCCATTGCAGCCAATAATCACTTAATAACTTTTTCAACTTGTCATCATATGGGAGGCCTTCCATTCCTTGTAGTAGTCTAGTTGCCCACCTTTGAACTGACTCTAACTTCTGAATGTCCTTTTTAAAATGTGGAGCCCAAAACTGGTTCCCATATTCCAGATGTAGCCTTACAAGTGATTTATAGAGGTGTAACAATACGTTGGGATCACGGGATCTAATCTCCCTTTTTATACACCCTAAAATCTTGTCCCAATCAGCATTCCATCAGCCTCTGGAAGGTTCCTGGCGCATTGCACAGCTCGAAGGGCATGCTTTTGAACTCGCAGAGACCCATAGGGGTGGCGAAGGCGGTCTTCTCCCGGTCTGCCTCAGCAACGGACACTTGCCAATAGTGACTAGTGAGATCAAGGGTAGAAAAATAATTTGCAGTTCTCAATGCAGCTAGCAATTCCTCAATACGGGGAGTGGTGCCGTCCTTCTTTTTTAACAGGATCAACAGAGCTGCCCAAAGGCTACAACTGTCACGGATAACCCCAGCCGCCTTCATGTTGCTCAACATGTCCTTGGTACACTGGCAATGTGAAGGTGGTATTGGCTTATAGCTCTCTTTGATGGGTGGGTGTGCACCTGTGGGGATGTGGTGTTGGACCCCTTTTATTCCCCCAAAATCTAGCGGGCTTCCCACCGGTAACCCGCTCCCCAGCTTGGATGGATGCTGAGGGAGCCCCTTTTGCCCGCAGGCTCTGGCCCTGGGAACTGTAGCCTTGGCGGTGACTGTGCTTCCCTCTACGGTGTGAGCTGTTGCCTTCAATCGGGTCTTGACTGCTGGGAAACCCTGGAGGTTCCTGTCGCTAACGGATTTGACCGGTTTTACGGCGACTCCTAGCCTGGTCGGGGTCCGTAGGCCCTGCCGGATGGTGCTGGCTTCTCTTCACTCCCCGATCTGGTACCGGCGGGCCACCGCCCATCCCCGGTCCGTACGGTTCACTCCAATCAGCCTCTCCTGCAGAAGGTCACCACCGTCTGCCAACCTTGCTGAGTGCCCGGGCCACACACCCGGACACGGTCAGTCTCCTCTTCACTTCTCTAACTCCAAAACTGATCTCTAATCTGACTCCTTTTCCCGCCTCCAGGACTGTGAACTCCTCGGTGGGTGGGATCAACCACCTGGCCCACCCCCTGGTGTGGACATCAGCCCCTGGAGGAAGGCAACTAGGATTTGTGTTTAGCTTCGGTGTGCCTAGCCGGAGTGTAGAGTGTGTTGGTGTAGTACCTGTGACGACCTGGCTTGTCCAGGGCGCCACATTCCCCTATAGTAAAATGCAGACCGTCCGCGGGCTGCCCGTCCATCACCGGTTTTATTTTCACAACTGAAAAAGAATAAAACGGTAAAACATGTAAAAGCATCATAAACATTTTACAACGGTACAGCTTCCGCTCTTCTCCCACCCAAACAACCTGGCCCTGATGCTGCCCCTAAGAAGCGGGCAGCACCCCTTGACCCCAGTCCAGCACCAAGTTGCCCGAGCGGGTTCTGTCTCTTTCAGGGGGCCCACGTCCAAGGGGACCCCTGAACCCCCGGAGGATCGCCACCGGTTACGGTAGTGGCGGGCCTAGGCCATCCCTTTCCTCCAGGCCCATCCTCCCAAATCAGCCTCTCCGGAGGCGGTAACGGTGTCAAGCCAACAAACATTTTTATTTACATTGCACTAAGTTTGTGGTTGCCCTGCAAGTTCTCGGGCTTGTCCGTAAGCAGTTCCTTACGCAATGGTTGCACAGTCCCTACGGGGACAACAGTTGCCGGCAACGGCCGGTTTAATCACGGTTCAATCAGGTAAACTTCTTTGGTTGATCATCTTTACTTATCATTTAAAACTTTCAAACTGGTACACTCAACACATAAAGCCCCCCCCTTTTAAAGAGTAGTTTCCCTGTACCTAAGTGGGGGTCTACCTAGGTTGGGGCGAGTGGACCTTCGGGGTCCGGTGTCAGTGGTGACAGGCAGTGGGGCAGAGGGAACAGTCAGTTCCTCCTCCCTGCTATCATGTGGGGCAGGCGGAGGCGTAGGGGAGCTGGGTACAGGTACCTCCCTGGGCACTGGCTCGCGGTTAACCGTTTCCATCATTTCTTCATCCACGGGTTGTGGGAACAGTATCACTGGAAGGATCACCGCACCGTTCTGTGTAGGCCAGTCTGCTGGAAAATCACCCATCATGGTGTGGATTACCTCTTTTTCCTTCTCCACTGGACTGGGAACTGGAGCCTCATCCGCTACTCTCAATGCTGGTGGGCACTTCTTCAGGTGGTCTCGGGAAACCGTGGCCAAAGTCCCCCCCTGGTCACGGCTGATCTGGTAGGCCTTCCCATTCTCCCATCCTGTGGGCTGGACTACATACGGGGTTTTTTCCCATTGATCATCCAGCTTGTGGGCCCTTCTTTTCCGCTTCAGCACTACATCCCCAGGTTGGAAGGAACCGGCAGGCGCCTTCTTGTTGAAGCACTGCTCCTGTTGTCCCCGACTCCGGCACAAGTTCTTTTCAACATACTCCTGGACCTGTCGGTACTGTGTCCTCCGCCGAGTGTCCCATTCAGCTGTCGACAGGAGTGCTTCTGAAGCTTCCAAGCCCATTTCCAGATCCACTGGTAGCCGGCCGGGACGAGCTCTCATCAGGTATGCTGGAGTGCATTTCGTAGAGCTGGAAGGGATGTTGTTGTACATATCGACCAGGTCAGGTAGCTTCTCCAGCCACAGGTTCCGCTCTTCCAGTGGTAACGTCTTGAGGAGGCCCAGGACCAAGTGGTTCATCTTTTCACAAATGCCATTGGTTTGGGCGTGGTAAGGCGTGGTCCGGATTTTCTTGCAGCCGTACAACTGGCAGAATTCCTGGAATACCTCTGCTTCAAAGGCCGGACCCTGGTCGGTAAGCACCCTCTCCGGGTACCAATGCGGTCAACAGAAATAAGCCTGGAAAGCCTTAGCAGCGGTGCGGCCGGTTAAGTCCTTAACTGGGACAACCACCAGGAACCTCGAGTAGTGGTCTACGATGGTCAGAGCGTAGGTGTACCCACTTCGGCTGGGGGTGAGCTTTACATGGTCAAGGGCAACCAGCTCCAGCGGTTGGTGTGTAATGATCGGGTGTAGGGGTGCCTTCTGGCTGGCCTCGTCCTTCCTTCTCAATGCGCAAGGGCCACATTCTCGGCACCAGGCCTCCACAGATTCCCGCATTCCACTCCAATAGAACCGCTCTCTTAACAACATCTCTAGCTTCTTCCACCCGAAGTGCACTGCACCATCATGGTATGCTTGCAGGACGGTGGGCACGTTAGCCTGGGGAATCACCAGCTGGCGGATCTTCTCGTGAGTCTTTGGATTAATCAGCTCGCGATACAACTTCCCTTGGTGTAGGTATAGCCGGGTCCGTTCTTGCCACAGACGTTGGGCTTCGGCAGGGGCAGCAGGGTCTATCCCAGCAGAACCCTGTTCCACTAGAGTCTTGACCAGGCGGACAGCAGGTGCCTGGTCCTGAGCTTCCTGCCAGTCCTGTCGGGGCAGCGGATCCAGGTTCACCCGTTGTTGGTAGACGTGCACCTTCTCAGTGAATGGCCGGTGAAATGCAGGCAACTCGATCTCTTCGAGGTCATCATCCTCTGGCCCCTCTTCCGACAGGTGGGGCATCCGGGAGAGTGCATTGGCATTGACGTTGGTACGGCCGGCCCGGTACTTGATGGTGAAATCGTAGTTGGCTAACCTGGTCACCCACCGCTGCTCCAACGCGCCCAGCTTGGCCGTATCTAGATGGGTCAGCAGGTTATTGTCTGTGTACGCGGTGAACTTGGCTGCTGCCAGGTAATGGCGGAACCGCTCGGTGATAGCCCACACCAGTGCCAAGAGCTCAAGCTTGAAGGAGATGTAGTTCTCAGGGTTCCTCTCAGTCGGTCGGAGTTTTCGGCTAGCATAAGCTATTACCTTTTCCCTTCTGTCTTGGACCTGGGATAGAACAGCCCCCAAGCCCACATTGCTGGCGTCGGTGTAGAGGATGAATGGGCGGCTGTAGTCAGGGTACGCTAGGATTTCCTCTCCGGTCAGGGCTGTTCTCAGCTGGCGGAAGGATTCCTCATGCTTTTCTTCCCACACCAATGGGGCTACTAGGGATCTACCACCCTTGGTCTGTCCTACGAGGAGGTCTTGCATGGGGCAGCCATCTTTGTGTACCCCTTAATGAAGCGACGGTAATATCCCACCAGGCCCAGAAACTGCCTCACTTCCCTCACTGTGGTCGGTCTCGGCCAGTCTTGGATGGCGGTGATCTTCTCGGGGTTGGGGGCGACACCTTCCGCACCAACCACATGTCCTAGGTACTGCACTCTGGGTTTCAGCAGATGACACTTTGAGGGCTTCAACTTCATCCCATACTTGGCAAGGGACGCGAACACCTCGGCTAGGTGCTCCAGGTGGGCTTCATACGTCTGTGAGTACACAATCACATCATCCAAGTACAGCAAAACGGTCCCATAGGCAGTCTTCTCTCGGTCTTCCGGTGCCACGGCCACCTGCCAGTACCCGCTGGTGAGGTCAAGGGTGGAGAAGTAGTTAGCGGTTCTCAGCGAGGCCAGGGACTCTTTGATGCGGGGCAGAGGGTAAGCATCCTTATGCGTTATCTGGTTAATCTTCCGGTAATCCACACACATCCGCATGGTGCCATCCTTCTTCTTAACCAGCACCAACGGAGCAGCCCAGGGACTACAGCTGTCCCTAATAACCCCTGCCTCCTTCATGTTCCTCAATATGTCTTTGGCGCATTGGTAGTGCGCAGGGGGAATAGGCCTGTATCTCTCTTTAATAGGGGAGTGTGTACCGGTAGGGATGTGGTGTTGAACCCCTTTAATCTGCCCAAAATCTAGAGGGTGCTTGCTAAAAACCCGCTCATACTCCTGTACCACCCGGTATACCCCTTCCTTGTGGTGTATGGGGGTATCATCAGTGCCGACATGTAGCTCTCGATACCACTCGCCTAACTCCCCCAGGGATGAGTGGGAACCGGCAGCAGGCGGTGTGACCGGGGGAACGGCTTCATGGATCGTGTGGGGATCTAGAGTGAGCAATTTGGCAAGGGTAGCGTACCGGGTGGTGCATGAATGCACACATATTGGTTTTATAATCTTATTGTATTACTTTATATTCTTATTTCACTTGTGCATATCTCCACCATAATCCTGGCTAAGAAATATAGCTTTTTTTGGGGTACACAGGTAGTAAGGTCTTCTTTCTATTTCTTTAGGGGTGATATAGCCTGGTGGAACTCTAGACCTCTAACATTATATATGCATCCTTTTTCTTTATGGTTCTTGGACACCTTATAACATTCTTCCATACATATATATCTTTCTCATAAATTATAAATAATTAGGCATTTTTATATATTTTATTTACATTTTCATAAATAACTTTTTACAAAGCATGGGGGACATTCTCACATACATATAATTTTCATGTACGCATTCTGAAAATTTACGCATAAACCGTACACACTCCTTTTTGTAACAATTTCTATAACTCATTCGCTGAACTCTCATCCCGGATATTCATTCTTACACCGAATTTCCTGTTATAACACAACATTCATGATTTTTATTCAATTTATTTTTATTTTTTAGGTTTATTAGTAGTGATGAGCGAGTACTAAAAAGCTCGGGTGCTCGAAGCTCGGGCCGAGCCTCCCAAGATACTCGTGTACTCGGCCCGAGCACCGAGCCCAATGTTATCCTATGGGAGACCCGAGTATTTTTGTGAAATGACCACCGGCAGCATGTAGAAACCCTAAAAATGGCACAAAAGTCTCCGAAGAGTGCTCAAATGACATGGCAACAGCATGGGGAAGACCCCTTGAAGCATTTATCACTCAAAAGTCACAGCTTTGAATAATTTTGTCCGCGTTTTACGCCATTTTTACGGACTCACCAGAAAACCTTCCAAAATGACACCAAAATGATTTTTCATAGCGGAAATGTTAAGGGCACATACCCAATAGTGAGATAGAGCTAATGTATGTTACTTTTTGAGATCAATACATGAAAGATTTTACGTAAAACATTGTGTGGCACTCCGATGTCCCTGAGAAGAGACGTACATAAAGGCCTCTGAGTCTAATGTGCCCATTTTGAGGAACTGAGTCCTTGTAGTATTTTCCTTTGCCAGGGCAGTCCAAAATTGTGAGGTTCACCAATGCCCCTGCATACAGACGTGCATGATGGCCTGTAAACCTGAAGTGCCCATTGTAAGGAAGTGGGTCTATTGTAGTATAGCCCTTAGGCAGGGCAGCCAAAAATTGGGAGGCTCCACGTTGTCCCTGGATAGAGACGTGCATGAGGGCCTCAAAACATTAAGTGTCCAGTGTCAGGAAGTGGGTGTATTATAGTATAGCCCTTAGGCAGGGCAGCCAAAAATTGGGAGGCTCCACGTTGTCCCTGGATAGAGACGTGCATGAGGGCCTGTAAACCTGAAGTGCCCATTGGAAGGAAGTGGGTCTTTTGTAGTATAGCCCTTTGGCAGGGCAGCCAAAAATTGGGAGGCTCCACGTTGTCACTGGATAGAGACGTGCATGAGGGCCTGTAAACCTGAAGTGCCCATTGGAAGGAAGTGGGTCTTTTGTAGTATAGCCCTTTGGCAGGGCAGCCAAAAATTGGGAGGCTCCACGTTGTCCCTGGATAGAGACATGCATGAGGGCCTCAAAACATTAAGTGTCCATTGTCAGGAAGTGGGTGTATTATAGTATAGCCCTTAGGCAGGGCAGCCAAAAATTGGGAGGCTCCACGTTGTCCCTGGATAGAGACGTGCATGAGGGCCTGTAAACCTGAAGTGCCCATTGGAAGGAAGTGGGTCTTTTGTAGTATAGCCCTTTGGCAGGGCAGCCAAAAATTGGGAGGCTCCACGTTGTCCCTGGATAGAGACGTGCATGAGGGCCTCAAAACATTAAGTGTCCATTGTCAGGAAGTGGGTGTATTATAGTATAGCCCTTTGGCAGGGCAGCCAAAAATTGGGAGGCTCCACGTTGTCCCTGGATAGAGACCTGCATGAGGGCCTCAAAACATTAAGTGTCCATTGTCAGGAAGTGGGTGTATTATAGTATAGCCCTTAGGCAGGGCAGCCAAAAATTGGGAGGCTCCACGTTGTCCCTGGATAGAGACGTGCATGAGGGCCTCAAAACATTAAGTGTCCATTGTCAGGAAGTGGGTCTTTTGTAGTATAGCCCTTTGGCAGGGCAGCCAAAAATTGGGAGGCTCCACGTTGTCCCTGGATAGAGACGTGCATGAGGGCCTCAAAACATTAAGTGTCCATTGTCAGGAAGTGGGTGTATTATAGTATAGCCCTTAGGCAGGGCAGCCAAAAATTGGGAGGCTCCACGTTGTCCCTGGATAGAGACGTGCATGAGGGCCTCAAAACATTAAGTGTCCATTGTCAGGAAGTGGGTCTTTTGTAGTATAGCCCTTTGGCAGGGCAGCCAAAAATTGGGAGGCTCCACGTTGTCCCTGGATAGAGACGTGCATGAGGGCCTCAAAACATTAAGTGTCCATTGTCAGGAAGTGGGTGTATTATAGTATAGCCCTTTGGCAGGGCAGCCAAAAATTGGGAGGCTCCACGTTGTCCCTGCATAGAGACGTGCATGAGGGCCTCAAAACATTGTTCCCATTGCAAAGGAGCGGGTCTCCTGTCGTTGTAATGTCCATTCTGCAAAGAATGGGCGAAAAAATTTACCACTGGGGGTATACCTGAAACAAAGGCCTAACTCTTGTAACGGTCATCATGGTGGCGCATGAGGAGAAGGAGGAGCAGTCCAGCGATTATCCAAAGTCCAGAAGTGTGTACCCATGGGTGACTGGAGGTACATAGCAAATTCCCGTTACAAACTTTAAATTCCGCTCTCATTTGCTGGTGGTGTGGTGAAGTCTGGCCCAATCCAACCCTTGTTCATCTTGATCAGAGTCAGCCTGTCAGCATTTTCAGTTGACAGGCGGGTGCGTTTATCTGTAATGATTCCACCTGCGGCACTAAAAACACGCTCTGACAAAACGCTAGCGGCAGGGCAGGCCAGGACTTCCAAGGCGTAGAGAGCCAATTCATGCCACGTGTCCACCTTGGATACCCAATAATTGTAAGGCACAGAGGAATGTCGGAGTACAGTTGTTCGATCTGCAAGGTACTCCTTGAGCATCTGGGCAAACTTAGGATTTCTTGTGGCACTACCCCGCACCTCAGGGGCTGTGGTACGTGAGGGGCTGAGAAAACTGTCCCACATCTTAAAGACTGTTCCCCTACCTCTGGCGGATTGGACTTGTGCCTCTCTCGGCTGTACGCCTTGGTTGTCCACTGATTCCTGACCTATGCCGCTAGCGTTTTGTGAGGGGAATGCTTTGCCTACTTCCGTGACTATGGCCTTCCGGAACTGCTGCATTTTGGTTGACCTCTCCGCCTCGGGAATAAGAGACATAAAGTTCTCCTTGTAGCGTGTGTCTAACAGTGTTACCAACCAGTAATGATTGTCGGCCAAGATGTTCTTAACGCGAGGGTCACGAGACAGGCAGCTTACCATAAAGTCAGCCATGTGCGCCAGACTCTTAACAGCCAGGACTTCAGTAGCCTGACCAACACGTTGACTGAACATGCTGTCCTCCTCCTCCTCCTCCTCCTCCTCATCTACCCTGTCCTCTGGCCAGCCACGCTGAACCGAGGATATGACTGGTGTGCATGTCATATCCTCAATTTGGCCGGAGATTTGCTCCATGTCTTCATCCTCCTCCTCGTCATAGTCCTCCACTGCACGTTGTGATGAGACGAGGCTGGGCTGTGTGTTATCACCCACACCCACTACTGTTTCTTGCTGCAACTCATCGCGCTCCGCCTGCAATGCATCATGTTTGGTTTTGAGCAGAGACCGTTTTAGAAGGCAGAGTAGCGGTATGGTGACGCTAATAATGGCGTCATCACCACTCACCATCTTGGTGGAGTCCTCAAAGTTTTGGAGGATGGTACATAGGTCGGACATCCATCTCCACTCCTCAGGTGTTATGTGTGGAGTTTGACCCATTTCCCGACGGCTTAGGTGATGCAGGTACTCAACAACTGCCCTCTTCTGCTCACATATCCTGACCAACATGTGCAGAGTTGAATTCCAACGCGTGGGGACATCACACACCAGTCTGTGAGCCGGAAGATGCAAACTGCGCTGAAAGCCGGCAAGGCCGGCTGAAGCAGTAGGTGACTTTCGAAAATGTGCAGACAGGCGGCGAACTTTTACCAGCAGATCAGACAGCTCTGGGTATGAGTTTAGAAACCGCTGAACCACGAGGTTGAGCACATGGGCCACGCATGGAACATGTGTCAGCTGGCCTCGCCTCAAAGCCGCCACCAGGTTCCGGCCATTGTCACACACGACCTTTCCTGGCTTTAGGTTCAGAGGTGTGAGCCAGTGATCTGCCTGCTGTTTCAGAGCTGTCCACAGCTCTTCTGCATTGTGGGGTTTGTCACCTATGCAGATTAGCTTCAGCACAGCCTGTTGCCGCTTCGCCGAGGCAGTGCTGCAGTGCTTCCAGCTTGGGACTGGTGTGGAGGGTACAGTGGATGAGGATGCGCAGGAGGAGGAGGAGGCTGAAGAGCATGACATTCCGGAGCTGTAGAGTGTGGGTGAAACACTGACTGAGGTAGGGCCTGCAAACCTTGGTGTGGGAAGGACGTGTTCCGTCCCTCGCTCAGACTGGGTCCCAGCTTCCACAATATTAACCCAGTGTGCCGTCAACGAGATGTAGCGGCCTTGCCCACAAGCACTTGTCCACGTGTCTGTGGTTAGGTGGACTTTGGGTGAAACAGCGTTGTTCAGGGCACGTGTGATGTTTTGTGACACGTGGTTATGCAACGCGGGGACGGCACACCGGGAGAAATAGTGGCGGCTGGGGACCGAGTAACGTGGGACAGCTGCCGCCATCAGGTCGCGGAATGCTTCTGTCTCCACCAGCCTAAAAGGCAACATTTCCAGCGCAAGCAGTCGCGAAATGTTAGCATTTAGAACTGTGGCATGTGGGGTGTTGGCAGTGTATTTGCGCCTGCGTTCAAAGGTTTGCTGAATGGATAACTGAACGCTGCGCTGGGACAAGGACGTGCTTGCTGATGGTGTTATTTCTGAGTAGGCAACTGCAGGTGCAGGACCGGAGGAGGCTTGTTCGCAGGCAGCATGGACAGGGGATTGGCTCGCATGCACAACCAGCGAAGACGTAGCAGTGACATTAGCAAGCACTGCTCCTCGACTCTGTTGTACTTCCCACAAAGTCGGGTGCTTGGCTGACATGTGCCTGATCATGCTGGTGGTGGTCAGGCTGCTAGTTTTGGTACCCCTGCTGATGCTGGCACGGCAGGTGTTGCAAATGGCCTTTTTAGAATCATCTGGATCCAACTTAAAAAACTGCCAGACTCGGGAAGACCTAACATTTGTACAGGCACCTTGTGTCGTGTTGTTGTTCCGGGGAACGGTTGCCTGACTTCTGCCTGGAGCCACCACCCTGCTTCTTACTGCCTGTTGGGATGCTACGCCTCCCTCCCCCTGTGCACTGCTGTCCTCGCTCTGCATATCCTCCTGCCAGGTTGGGTCAGTTACTGGATCATCCACCACGTCGTCTTCCTCTTCCGCACCCTGCTCCTCCTCCTGACTTCCTGACAATTGTGTCTCATCATCGTCCACCCCTTGTTGAGACACGTTGCCAACTTCGTGAGAACGTGGCTGCTCAAATATTTGGCCATCTGTACATACGATCTCCTCATGACCCACTTCAACATGAGCTGGCGAGAGGCCAGAATGTGCGAATGGAAACGTGAACAGCTCTTCCGAGTGTCCAAGTGTGGGATCATTAATGTCCGAGGACGTGTACTCAGCCTTGTGGTAGGAAGGAGGATCAGGTTCTGAAATGTGCGGTGCAGTATCACGGCTACTGACACTTGACCGTGTGGAAGACAGAGTGTTTGTGGTGGTGCCAATCTGACTGGAAGCATTATCCGCTATCCAACTAACAACCTGTTGACACTGGTCTTGGTTCAAGAGCGGTGTACTGCTGCGGTCCCCAAGAATTTGGGACAGGACGTGCGAGCGACTAGATGTGGCCCTTTGTTGTGGCAAAATTAGAGCTTGCCCACGACCTCGGCCTCTGCCTGCACCACCATCACGTCCACTTCCTTGTTCCTTGCCAACGCCCTTGCGCATTTTGCAATGCTGTGCTGACGTGTATTCACTAGACTTGGGCGTTATATCAAAGTTTGTGCAAATTGTGCACCTGTACGCTGCCACCGACAGGCACACACGTGCGGTTTTTAAATGCAAGCACGGACGCACTAAGAACCTAACACAGGTTTTAGGAGCAAAAATTAATGACGAGAACTCTGACACTATCAGCCACTGCTGACTGACGTGTATTATACACTACACTTGTGCGTTATATAATAGTTTGGTAAAAACGCACACAAGTGCACCTGTACGCTGCCACCGACAGGCACACACGTGCGGTTTTTAAATGCAAGCACGGACGCACTAAGAACCTAACACAGGTTTTAGGAGCAAAAATTAATGACGAGAACTCTGACACTATCAGCCACTGCTGACTGACGTGTATTATACACTACACTTGTGCGTTATATAATAGTTTGGTAAAAACGCACACAAGTGCACCTGTACGCTGCCACCGACAGGCACACACGTGCGGTTTTTAAATGCAAGCACGGACGCACTAAGAACCTAACACAGGTTTTAGGAGCAAAAATTAATGACGAGAACTCTGACACTATCAGCCACTGCTGACTGACGTGTATTATACACTACACTTGTGCGTTATATAATAGTTTGGTAAAAACGCACACAAGTGCACCTGTACGCTGCCACCGACAGGCACACACGTGCGGTTTTTAAATGCAAGCACGGACGCACTAAGAACCTAACAGGTTTTAGGAGCGACAATTGCTGAGAAGTCTGACACTATCAGGACTGTTTTAGACTGTGTACACCAGCCCCAGATATGATGAAGGCTGGTATACGGTCACCACTAGGAATGGCTATATACCCTGCCTGCCTGCCTGCCTGCCTGTATACTGCTACAATAGTCCTGACAAGGACTCTTTTGGTCTCTAGCCTGTATTCCAACCTGGCTATACCCTGCCTGTATACAGCAACAATAGTCCTGAGAAGGACTCTGCTACTGTACTCCGACCTGGCTATACCCTGCCTGCCTGTATACAACTAGAATAGTCCTGAGAAGGACTTTTGGTCACACTGTTTGCAGCCCTGCTACGGAAATAGCTATAAAGGGCCGCAAACCTTTCCCTGAAGCAGCGACCCTTTCCCTGCACTGACTGTCTGGATAGCTGTGCGCCCGCCGGTATAAAGGCTCGGTCACGCTGTGCAGGCCGGCCAATCACTGCAATTCCACAACTAACAGGGCTGGCATTGCAGTGGTCTGCCAGCCAATCCCTGCATGAGGGCTGGCTCTCAAAAGAGCGCCAACATGCAGGGATGAAGACCACGAGTACAGCACGAGTATCGCGAGATTACTCTGTCCCCGTCGAGTAGACCGAGTACAGTGATACTCGTGCGAGTACCGAGTAGTAACAAGCATGCTCGCTCATCACTATTTATTAGTAAAATGGCTTACACTCCCCTTTTTTCCACTTTTTTCTTCACTACTTTTATAAAGAAATTTTTCCTTTCTTTATTCTTAATGCAATTTTATATAGCAACACCACCATTTTTTGCCACGAACATAATTTTTCTTGTCCGTCATCCCGTTCACCCTTACAGGGTTGTGGACAGATGCACTTGTCACTACACTTCTAAGACTCAATACAGGGTCTGGAGCTCAATGCTCCCTTTTTGTTTTTTTTTTCTTCTTTTTTTTCTTTTTTTCATTTTGTCCTTCTTCTTCTTCTTTTTCTGATTTTTGTCTCAAAAAGCTGATGAAATTTGAAACACTATACCCCAGTGATTTTATAAATGTTTCTCAATATATCACTTGAGAACTTTTATGGCCGGTATTGTAACAGTTGACCATCCCGGCAGTATTTGAAATACAGCAGTCAGTCCTCTGACGTAGCTCCATATGTGTATATATAGAGGTTCTTCCTCCTTTGATTGCATACTGTTCTTTTTTTGCCCTGATGAAGGAGACAGTGATCTCTGAAACACATTGACCGGAAAAAAGAATAAAGAGATGAAATAATTAACATCAGTTTCCTTTGGTGACAGCGCGGCACGCACCCGATTTTCCTCCTATACGTTATTGCTCTTCTACTAGGGGCTGCGGCTGTTAGGTTCTTAGTGCGTCCGTGCGTGCATTTAAAAACCGCACGTGTGTGCCTGTCGGTGGCAGCGTACAGGTGCACTTGTGTGCGTTTTTACCAAACTCTTATATAACGCACAAGTGTAGTGTATAATACACGTCAGTCAGCAGTGGCTGATAGTGTCAGAGTTCTCGTCATTAATTTTTGCTCCTAAAACCTGTGTTAGGTTCTTAGTGCGTCCGTGCTTGCATTTAAAAACCGCACGTGTGTGCCTGTCGGTGGCAGCGTACAGGTGCACTTGTGTGCGTTTTTACCAAACTATTATATAACGCACAAGTGTAGTGTATAATACACGTCAGTCAGCAGTGGCTGATAGTGTCAGAGTTCTCGTCATTAATTTTTGCTCCTAAAACCTGTGTTAGGTTCTTAGTGCGTCCGTGCTTGCATTTAAAAACCGCACGTGTGTGCCTGTCGGTGGCAGCGTACAGGTGCACTTGTGTGCGTTTTTACCAAACTATTATATAACGCACAAGTGTAGTGTATAATACACGTCAGTCAGCAGTGGCTGATAGTGTCAGAGTTCTCGTCATTAATTTTTGCTCCTAAAACCTGTGTTAGGTTCTTAGTGCGTCCGTGCTTGCATTTAAAAACCGCACGTGTGTGCCTGTCGGTGGCAGCGTACAGGTGCACTTGTGTGCGTTTTTACCAAACTATTATATAACGCACAAGTGTAGTGTATAATACACGTCAGTCAGCAGTGGCTGATAGTGTCAGAGTTCTCGTCATTAATTTTTGCTCCTAAAACCTGTGTTAGGTTCTTAGTGCGTCTGTGCTTGCATTTAAAAACCGCACGTGTGTGCCTGTCGGTGGCAGCGTACAGGTGCACTTGTGTGAGTTTTTACCAAACTATTATATAACGCACAAGTGTAGTGTATAATACACGTCAGTCAGCAGTGGCTGATAGTGTCAGAGTTCTCGTCATTAATTTTTGCTCCTAAAACCTGTGTTAGGTTCTTAGTGCGTCCGTGCTTGCATTTAAAAACCGCACGTGTGTGCCTGTCGGTGGCAGCGTACAGGTGCACTTGTGTGCGTTTTTACCAAACTATTATATAACGCACAAGTGTAGTGTATAATACACGTCAGTCAGCAGTGGCTGATAGTGTCAGAGTTCTCGTCATTAATTTTTGCTCCTAAAACCTGTGTTAGGTTCTTAGTGCGTCCGTGCTTGCATTTAAAAACCGCACGTGTGTGCCTGTCGGTGGCAGCGTACAGGTGCACTTGTGTGCGTTTTTACCAAACTATTATATAACGCACAAGTGTAGTGTATAATACACGTCAGTCAGCAGTGGCTGATAGTGTCAGAGTTCTCATCATTAATTTTTGCTCCTAAAACCTGTTAGGTTCTTAGTGCGTCCGTGCTTGCATTTAAAAACCGCACGTGTGTGCCTGTCGGTGGCAGCGTACAGGTGCACAATTTGCACAAACTTTGATATAACGCCCAAGTCTAGTGAATACACGTCAGCACAGCATTGCAAAATGCGCAAGGGCGTTGGCAAGGAACAAGGAAGTGGACGTGATGGTGGTGCAGGCAGAGGCCGAGGTCGTGGGCAAGCAATAATTTTGCCACAACAAAGGGCCACATCTAGTCGCTCGCACGTCCTGTCCCAAATTCTTGGGGACCGCAGCAGTACACCGCTCTTGAACCAAGACCAGTGTCAACAGGTTGTTAGTTGGATAGCGGATAATGCTTCCAGTCAGATTGGCACCACCACAAACACTCTGTCTTCCACACGGTCAAGTGTCAGTAGCCGTGATACTGCACCGCACATTTCAGAACCTGATCCTCCTTCCTACCACAAGGCTGAGTACACGTCCTCGGACATTAATGATCCCACACTTGGACACTCGGAAGAGCTGTTCACGTTTCCATTCGCACATTCTGGCCTCTCGCCAGCTCATGTTGAAGTGGGTCATGAGGAGATCGTATGTACAGATGGCCAAATATTTGAGCAGCCACGTTCTCACGAAGTTGGCAACGTGTCTCAACAAGGGGTGGACGATGATGAGACACAATTGTCAGGAAGTCAGGAGGAGGAGCAGGGTGCGGAAGAGGAAGACGACGTGGTGGATGATCCAGTAACTGACCCAACCTGGCAGGAGGATATGCAGAGCGAGGACAGCAGTGCACACGGGGAGGGAGGCGTAGCATCCCAACAGGCAGTAAGAAGCAGGGTGGTGGCTCCAGGCAGAAGTCAGGCAACCGTTCCCCGCAACAACAACACGACACAAGGTGCCTGTACAAATGTTAGGTCTTCCCGAGTCTGGCAGTTTTTTAAGTTGGATCCAGATGATTCTAAAAAGGCCATTTGCAACACCTGCCGTGCCAGCATCAGCAGGGGTACCAAAACTAGCAGCCTGACCACCACCAGCATGATCAGGCACATGTCAGCCAAGCACCCGACTTTGTGGGAAGTACAACAGAGTCGAGGAGCAGTGCTTGCTAATGTCACTGCTACGTCTTCGCTGGTTGTGCATGCGAGCCAATCCCCTGTCCATGCTGCCTGCGAACAAGCCTCCTCCGGTCCTGCACCTGCAGTTGCCTACTCAGAAATAACACCATCATCAAGCACGTCCTTGTCCCAGCGCAGCGTTCAGTTATCCATTCAGCAAACCTTTGAACGCAGGCGCAAATACACTGCCAACACCCCACATGCCACAGTTCTAAATGCTAACATTTCGCGACTGCTTGCGCTGGAAATGTTGCCTTTTAGGCTGGTGGAGACAGAAGCATTCCGCGACCTGATGGCGGCAGCTGTCCCACGTTACTCGGTCCCCAGCCGCCACTATTTCGCCCGGTGTGCCGTCCCCGCGTTGCATAACCACGTGTCACAAAACATCACACGTGCCCTGAACAACGCTGTTTCACCCAAAGTCCACCTAACCACAGACACGTGGACAAGTGCTTGTGGGCAAGGCCGCTACATCTCGTTGACGGCACACTGGGTTAATATTGTGGAAGCTGGGACCCAGTCTGAGCGAGGGATGGAACACGTCCTTCCCACACCAAGGTTTGCAGGCCCTACCTCAGTCAGTGTTTCACCCACACTCTACAGCTCCGGAATGTCATGCTCTTCAGCCTCCTCCTCCTCCTGCGCATCCTCATCCACTGTACCCTCCACACCAGTCCCAAGCTGGAAGCACTGCAGCACTGCCTCGGCGAAGCGGCAACAGGCTGTGCTGAAGCTAATCTGCATAGGTGACAAACCCCACAATGCAGAAGAGCTGTGGACAGCTCTGAAACAGCAGGCAGATCACTGGCTCACACCTCTGAACCTAAAGCCAGGAAAGGTCGTGTGTGACAATGGCTGGAACCTGGTGGCGGCTTTGAGGCGAGGCCAGCTGACACATGTTCCATGCGTGGCCCATGTGCTCAACCTCGTGGTTCAGCGGTTTCTAAAGTCATACCCAGAGCTGTCTGATCTGCTGGTAAAAGTTCGCCGCCTGTCTGCACATTTTCGAAAGTCACCTACTGCTTCAGCCGGCCTTGCCGGCTTTCAGCGCAGTTTGCATCTTCCGGCTCACAGACTGGTGTGTGATGTCCCCACGCGTTGGAATTCAACTCTGCACATGTTGGTCAGGATATGTGAGCAGAAGAGGGCAGTTGTTGAGTACCTGCATCACCTAAGCCGTCGGGAAATGGGTCAAACTCCACACATAACACCTGAGGAGTGGAGATGGATGTCCGACCTATGTACCATCCTCCAAAACTTTGAGGACTCCACCAAGATGGTGAGTGGTGATGACGCCATTATTAGCGTCACCATACCGCTACTCTGCCTTCTAAAACGGTCTCTGCTCAAAACCAAACATGATGCATTGCAGGCGGAGCGCGATGAGTTGCAGCAAGAAACAGTAGTGGGTGTGGGTGATAACACACAGCCCAGCCTCGTCTCATCACAACGTGCAGTGGAGGACTATGACGAGGAGGAGGATGAAGACATGGAGCAAATCTCCGGCCAAATTGAGGATATGACATGCACACCAGTCATATCCTCGGTTCAGCGTGGCTGGCCAGAGGACAGGGTAGATGAGGAGGAGGAGGAGGAGGAGGAGGACAGCATGTTCAGTCAACGTGTTGGTCAGGCTACTGAAGTCCTGGCTGTTAAGAGTCTGGCGCACATGGCTGACTTTATGGTAAGCTGCCTGTCTCGTGACCCTCGCGTTAAGAACATCTTGGCCGACAATCATTACTGGTTGGTAACACTGTTAGACACACGCTACAAGGAGAACTTTATGTCTCTTATTCCCGAGGCGGAGAGGTCAACCAAAATGCAGCAGTTCCGGAAGGCCATAGTCACGGAAGTAGGCAAAGCATTCCCCTCACAAAACGCTAGCGGCATAGGTCAGGAATCAGTGGACAACCAAGGCGTACAGCCGAGAGAGGCACAAGTCCAATCCGCCAGAGGTAGGGGAACAGTCTTTAAGATGTGGGACAGTTTTCTCAGCCCCTCACGTACCACAGCCCCTGAGGTGCGGGGTAGTGCCACAAGAAATCCTAAGTTTGCCCAGATGCTCAAGGAGTACCTTGCAGATCGAACAACTGTACTCCGACATTCCTCTGTGCCTTACAATTATTGGGTATCCAAGGTGGACACGTGGCATGAATTGGCTCTCCACGCCTTGGAAGTCCTGGCCTGCCCTGCCGCTAGCGTTTTGTCAGAGCGTGTTTTTAGTGCCGCAGGTGGAATCATTACAGATAAACGCACCCGCCTGTCAACTGAAAATGCTGACAGGCTGACTCTGATCAAGATGAACAAGGGTTGGATTGGGCCAGACTTCACCACACCACCAGCAAATGAGAGCGGAATTTAAAGTTTGTAACGGGAATTTGCCATGTACCTCCAGTCACCCATGGGTACACACTTCTGGACTTTGGATAATCGCTGGACTGCTCCTCCTTCTCCTCATGCGCCACCATGATGACCGTTACAAGAGTTAGGCCTTTGTTTCAGGTATACCCCCAGTGGTAAATTTTTTCGCCCATTCTTTGCAGAATGGACATTACAACGACAGGAGACCCGCTCCTTTGCAATGGGAACAATGTTTTGAGGCCCTCATGCACGTCTCTATGCAGGGACAACGTGGAGCCTCCCAATTTTTGGCTGCCCTGCCAAAGGGCTATACTATAATACACCCACTTCCTGACAATGGACACTTAATGTTTTGAGGCCCTCATGCACGTCTCTATCCAGGGACAACGTGGAGCCTCCCAATTTTTGGCTGCCCTGCCAAAGGGCTATACTACAAAAGACCCACTTCCTGACAATGGACACTTAATGTTTTGAGGCCCTCATGCACGTCTCTATCCAGGGACAACGTGGAGCCTCCCAATTTTTGGCTGCCCTGCCTAAGGGCTATACTATAATACACCCACTTCCTGACAATGGACACTTAATGTTTTGAGGCCCTCATGCACGTCTCTATCCAGGGACAACGTGGAGCCTCCCAATTTTTGGCTGCCCTGCCAAAGGGCTATACTATAATACACCCACTTCCTGACAATGGACACTTAATGTTTTGAGGCCCTCATGCACGTCTCTATCCAGGGACAACGTGGAGCCTCCCAATTTTTGGCTGCCCTGCCAAAGGGCTATACTACAAAAGACCCACTTCCTTCCAATGGGCACTTCAGGTTTACAGGCCCTCATGCACGTCTCTATCCAGGGACAACGTGGAGCCTCCCAATTTTTGGCTGCCCTGCCTAAGGGCTATACTATAATACACCCACTTCCTGACAATGGACACTTAATGTTTTGAGGCCCTCATGCATGTCTCTATCCAGGGACAACGTGGAGCCTCCCAATTTTTGGCTGCCCTGCCAAAGGGCTATACTACAAAAGACCCACTTCCTTCCAATGGGCACTTCAGGTTTACAGGCCCTCATGCACGTCTCTATCCAGGGACAACGTGGAGCCTCCCAATTTTTGGCTGCCCTGCCAAAGGGCTATACTACAAAAGACCCACTTCCTTCCAATGGGCACTTCAGGTTTACAGGCCCTCATGCAAGTCTCTATCCAGGGACAACGTGGAGCCTCCCAATTTTTGGCTGCCCTGCCTAAGGGCTATACTATAATACACCCACTTCCTGACACTGGACACTTAATGTTTTGAGGCCCTCATGCACGTCTCTATCCAGGGACAACGTGGAGCCTCCCAATTTTTGGCTGCCCTGCCTAAGGGCTATACTACAATAGACCCACTTCCTTACAATGGGCACTTCAGGTTTACAGGCCATCATGCACGTCTGTATGCAGGGGCATTGGTGAACCTCACAATTTTGGACTGCCCTGGCAAAGGAAAATACTACAAAGACTCAGTTCCTCAAAATGGGCACATTAGACTCAGAGGCCTTTATGTACGTCTCTTCTCAGGGACATCGGAGTGCCACACAATGTTTTACGTAAAATCTTTCATGTATTGATCTCAAAAAGTAACATACATTAGCTCTATCTCACTATTGGGTATGTGCCCTTAACATTTCCGCTATGAAAAATCATTTTGGTGTCATTTTGGAAGGTTTTCTGGTGAGTCCGTAAAAATGGCGTAAAACGCGGACAAAATTATTCAAAGCTGTGACTTTTGAGTGATAAATGCTTCAAGGGGTCTTCCCCATGCTGTTGCCATGTCATTTGAGCACTCTTCGGAGACTTTTGTGCCATTTTTAGGGTTTCTACATGCTGCCGGTGGTCATTTCACAAAGATACTCGGGTCTCCCATAGGATAACATTGGGCTCGGTGCTCGGGCCGAGTACACGAGTATCTTGGGAGGCTCGGCCCGAGCTTCGAGCACCCGAGCTTTTTAGTACTCGCTCATCACTACTAATAAACCTAAAAAATAAAAATAAATTGAATAAAAATCATGAATGTTGTGTTATAACAGGAAATTCGGTGTAAGAATGAATATCCGGGATGAGAGTTCAGCGAATGAGTTATAGAAATTGTTACAAAAAGGAGTGTGTACGGTTTATGCGTAAATTTTCAGAATGCGTACATGAAAATTATATGTATGTGAGAATGTCCCCCATGCTTTGTAAAAAGTTATTTATGAAAATGTAAATAAAATATATAAAAATGCCTAATTATTTATAATTTATGAGAAAGATATATATGTATGGAAGAATGTTATAAGGTGTCCAAGAACCATAAAGAAAAAGGGTGCATATATAATGTTAGAGGTCTAGAGTTCCACCAGGCTATATCACCCCTAAAGAAATAGAAAGAAGACCTTACTACCTGTGTACCCCAAAAAAAGCTATATTTCTTAGCCAGGATTATGGTGGAGATATGCACAAGTGAAATAAGAATATAAAGTAATACAATAAGATTATAAAACCAATATGTGTGCATTCATGCACCACCCGGTACGCTACCCTTGCCAAATTGCTCACTCTAGATCCCCACACGATCCATGAAGCCGTTCCCCCGGTCACACCGCCTGCTGCCGGTTCCCACTCATCCCTGGGGGAGTTAGGCGAGTGGTATCGAGAGCTACATGTCGGCACTGATGATACCCCCATACACCACAAGGAAGGGGTATACCGGGTGGTACAGGAGTATGAGCGGGTTTTTAGCAAGCACCCTCTAGATTTTGGGCAGATTAAAGGGGTTCAACACCACATCCCTACCGGTACACACTCCCCTATTAAAGAGAGATACAGGCCTATTCCCCCTGCGCACTACCAATGCGCCAAAGACATATTGAGGAACATGAAGGAGGCAGGGGTTATTAGGGACAGCTGTAGTCCCTGGGCCGCTCCGTTGGTGCTGGTTAAGAAGAAGGATGGCACCATGCGGATGTGTGTGGATTACCGGAAGATTAACCAGATAACGCATAAGGATGCTTACCCTCTGCCCCGCATCAAAGAGTCCCTGGCCTCGCTGAGAACCGCTAACTACTTCTCCACCCTTGACCTCACCAGCGGGTACTGGCAGGTGGCCGTGGCACCGGAAGACCGAGAGAAGACTGCCTATGGGACCGTTTTGCTGTACTTGGATGATGTGATTGTGTACTCACAGACGTATGAAGCCCACCTGGAGCACCTAGCCGAGGTGTTCGCGTCCCTTGCCAAGTATGGGATGAAGTTGAAGCCCTCAAAGTGTCATCTGCTGAAACCCAGAGTGCAGTACCTAGGACATGTGGTTGGTGCGGAAGGTGTCGCCCCCAACCCCGAGAAGATCACCGCCATCCAAGACTGGCCGAGACCGACCACAGTGAGGGAAGTGAGGCAGTTTCTGGGCCTGGTGGGATATTACCGTCGCTTCATTAAGGGGTACACAAAGATGGCTGCCCCCATGCAAGACCTCCTCGTAGGACAGACCAAGGGTGGTAGATCCCTAGTAGCCCCATTGGTGTGGGAAGAAAAGCATGAGGAATCCTTCCGCCAGCTGAGAACAGCCCTGACCGGAGAGGAAATCCTAGCGTACCCTGACTACAGCCGCCCATTCATCCTCTACACCGACGCCAGCAATGTGGGCTTGGGGGCTGTTCTATCCCAGGTCCAAGACAGAAGGGAAAAGGTAATAGCTTATGCTAGCCGAAAACTCCGACCGACTGAGAGGAACCCTGAGAACTACATCTCCTTCAAGCTTGAGCTCTTGGCACTGGTGTGGGCTATCACCGAGCGGTTCCGCCATTACCTGGCAGCAGCCAAGTTCACCGCGTACACAGACAATAACCTGCTGACCCATCTAGATACGGCCAAGCTGGGCGCGTTGGAGCAGCGGTGGGTGACCAGGTTAGCCAACTACGATTTCACCATCAAGTACCGGGCCGGCCGTACCAACGTCAATGCCAATGCACTCTCCCGGATGCCCCACCTGTCGGAAGAGGGGCCAGAGGATGATGACCTCGAAGAGATCGAGTTGCCTGCATTTCACCGGCCATTCACTGAGAAGGTGCACGTCTACCAACAACGGGTGAACCTGGATCCGCTGCCCCGACAGGACTGGCAGGAAGCTCAGGACCAGGCACCTGCTGTCCGCCTGGTCAAGACTCTAGTGGAACAGGGTTCTGCTGGGATAGACCCTGCTGCCCCTGCCGAAGCCCAACGTCTGTGGCAAGAACGGACCCGGCTATACCTACACCAGGGGAAGTTGTATCGCGAGCTGATTAATCCAAAGACTCACGAGAAGATCCGCCAGCTGGTGATTCCCCAGGCTAACGTGCCCACCGTCCTGCAAGCATACCATGATGGTGCAGTGCACTTCGGGTGGAAGAAGCTAGAGATGTTGTTAAGAGAGCGGTTCTATTGGAGTGGAATGCGGGAATCTGTGGAGGCCTGGTGCCGAGAATGTGGCCCTTGCGCATTGAGAAGGAAGGACGAGGCCAGCCAGAAGGCACCCCTACACCCGATCATTACACACCAACCGCTGGAGCTGGTTGCCCTTGACCATGTAAAGCTCACCCCCAGCCGAAGTGGGTACACCTACGCTCTGACCATCGTAGACCACTACTCGAGGTTCCTGGTGGTTGTCCCAGTTAAGGACTTAACCGGCCGCACCGCTGCTAAGGCTTTCCAGGCTTATTTCTGTTGACCGCATTGGTACCCGGAGAGGGTGCTTACCGACCAGGAGAGGCTGATTTGGGAGGATGGGCCTGGAGGAAAGGGATGGCCTAGGCCCGCCACTACCGTAACCGGTGGCGATCCTCCGGGGGTTCAGGGGTCCCCTTGGACGTGGGCCCCCTGAAAGAGACAGAACCCGCTCGGGCAACTTGGTGCTGGACTGGGGTCAAGGGGTGCTGCCCGCTTCTTAGGGGCAGCATCAGGGCCAGGTTGTTTGGGTGGGAGAAGAGCGGAAGCTGTACCGTTGTAAAATGTTTATGATGCTTTTACATGTTTTACCGTTTTATTCTTTTTCAGTTGTGAAAATAAAACCGGTGATGGACGGGCAGCCCGCGGACGGTCTGCATTTTGCTATAGGGGAATGTGGCGCCCTGGACAAGCCAGGTCGTCACAGGTACTACACCAACACACTCTACACTCCGGCTAGGCACACCGAAGCTAAACACAAATCCTAGTTGCCTTCCTCCAGGGGCTGATGTCCACACCAGGGGGTGGGCCAGGCGGTTGATCCCACCCACCGAGGAGTTCACAGTCCTGGAGGCGGGAAAAGGAGTCAGATTAGAGATCAGTTTTGGAGTTAGAGAAGTGAAGAGGAGAGGAGACTGACCGTGTCCGGGTGTGTGGCCCGGGCACTCAGCAAGGTTGGCAGACGGTGGTGACCTTCTGCAGGAGAGGCTGATTGGAGTGAACCGTACGGACCGGGGATGGGCGGTGGCCCGCCGGTACCAGATCGGGGAGTGAAGAGAAGCCAGCACCATCCGGCAGGGCCTACGGACCCCGACCAGGCTAGGAGTCGCCGTAAAACCGGTCAAATCCGTTAGCGACAGGAACCTCCAGGGTTTCCCAGCAGTCAAGACCCGATTGAAGGCAACAGCTCACACCGTAGAGGGAAGCACAGTCACCGCCAAGGCTACAGTTCCCAGGGCCAGAGCCTGCGGGCAAAAGGGGCTCCCTCAGCATCCATCCAAGCTGGGGAGCGGGTTACCGGTGGGAAGCCCGCTAGATTTTGGGGGAATAAAAGGGGTCCAACACCACATCCCCACAGGTGCACACCCACCCATCAAAGAGAGCTATAAGCCAATACCACCTTCACATTGCCAGTGTACCAAGGACATGTTGAGCAACATGAAGGCGGCTGGGGTTATCCGTGACAGTTGTAGCCTTTGGGCAGCTCTGTTGATCCTGTTAAAAAAGAAGGACGGCACCACTCCCCGTATTGAGGAATTGCTAGCTGCATTGAGAACTGCAAATTATTTTTCTACCCTTGATCTCACTAGTCACTATTGGCAAGTGTCCGTTGCTGAGGCAGACCGGGAGAAGACCGCCTTCGCCACCCCTATGGGTCTCTGCGAGTTCAAAAGCATGCCCTTCGAGCTGTGCAATGCGCCAGGAACCTTCCAGAGGCTGATGGAATGCTGCTTGGGACAAGATTTTAGGGTGTATAAAAAGGGAGATTAGATCCCGTGATCCCAACGTATTGTTACACCTCTATAAATCACTTGTAAGGCTACATCTGGAATATGGGAACCAGTTTTGGGCTCCACATTTTAAAAAGGACATTCAGAAGTTAGAGTCAGTTCAAAGGTGGGCAACTAGACTACTACAAGGAATGGAAGGCCTCCCATATGATGACAAGTTGAAAAAGTTATTAAGTGATTATTGGCTGCAATGGGGCTTTCTGGCTGGTGCCAGCCTCTCTTCTTAGCACACAGGAACCACAATCCCTACACCATGCTTCAATGGATTCTCTCATCCCAGCCCAGTAAAACTACATATTTTACACAGTCATAAGCAGCCAAAAGGGATCTATTCTATTCAATTGCAAATGATCTAGATAAGACTGAGAATAAGATACTGCACGGGACATAGCAGAGTTGGTCAAGTTGAGTGGAGATGAGTTTGCTATTTGGCACAGCTTTTTGCATCAATAAAGCAAGTAAAAGGTGTGAAAGATAAAAAAAAGGGTGAAAGTGTGAAAAGTGAATTGGCCAAATTGAGGTGCATATAAAGTTTTTGCTTTCTTTCAATTCACTAATGGGGCTCATTTGAATCAGGTGAATTGAGTTCTGCTTTTGGAAACTGGGTTAAGAAGGGGTGCACCGGTCCTGGAGGTACTGCAATACCAGGTCAATGCGTGGAGTGGACAGAGCAAGATTTTTTCCATCTCCTTGTTCTAAAAATCCATTTAATATATGGTCCCCAGAGAGGGGACGTATCAGATATTAAACTGATAAGAACAGATTTAATTTTTTTTTTTTCTGTTTATCAGTAGGACTTCAAAATAACAAAGGTGATCGCCTCCCGTTGCCTGGGAACCGTCCAGGCACAAGAGGGCTATGTGTCACCAGAAGGCGCACACACTTCCTCAAGGCCGGCAGACGTGCAATCCCAGGCACCTTCCAGTACCGACCAAGGTAGCGTCCTCCGAAACTACACTTGATCTTAGCCAAAAGGCCGAGAAGCTATAACCCGAATTGGTTACGGCCTTGAGTGGCACCCTGGCCTATACCGGACACATCTTAGGGAGAGGGAGACAAACCCACGCCTACAGAAGACATTTTGTCACCCAAGCCAACCCTTGAAAAGGCTGTTTTGCAGAGCAAAAACAAGAAGAATGGTGCTTTTTGCAGCCGCCGCCCACTGCAATGAATCTGAATAACTCCTCCTTTTGGACACAAGCACCTCCCCTCCCCCTTGCAGTCTTTCCAATTCATGATACAAAAAGACGGACGGACAGGACAGGACAGGACAGGCTGCCTGACTTTCCGTCACTGCCACCCTTTGCCATCCTTGTCCGTAGAAAGCCCTTTCATCATCCCCAAACCCTAATCTTTTCCCTTCCCTTCCCAGATGCGTCTCACTCCCTTTCATTAGGAAGTGAGCGCAGCCTTTTCTCCGTTCTGCACATGCGCGACGTTAAACACAAATGCGCAGGCGTGCGTTCCATTACCCTCACTGCATTCCACTCCCATACAGGAAGTGGGCGCAGCTATTACTACGGTCGCACATAAAAGAACCCACGGCCACCACTGCACATAGCTGACTCCACCACAGGACACCCACTTCTACACCAACGCAGGTAAGACAGGATCGGCACCTCTATGCTCCCGTTACAATCAGGCTCAGTCACCATGTGATAACGCTCTCAACTCTTTAGTTGCAGGCTCCCCTTGCTTCACCTCCACTGGCTGTGCTGCCATTTCCTCTCCCACCTGGAAGGTATACTTTATTCCACTATTTTCCTGTTTCTCTCTTCCCCCTTTTCCCATAACCTACTTTTATCTGCATTTGTGGGGTATCTATATGCTATTTACATCATAGTTTTATTCATTAATATGGAAGGGAAGAGTGCCCATGAGAGTGTTGAACTGCGGAGAGCAAGAGATTAAGCTGCTCCGATTTGCCACCATTGATAAGCTGTTCTCAGTAGATACACTTGCTATCCAAACAGCAGCATCCACCATTGCTTCAGCCCACCCATTCAGTGACAGCTCACCAAGTCAGCCATAGGAGTGGTGTAAGGAATTACACGTAGGCACTGACTCCACACCTTCACATCACAAGAAGGGGGTCTACAGGCTAGTGCAAGAATACGAGCAAGTCTTCAGCAAACATCCGCTAGACTTTTGAAGAATAAAAGGGGTCAAACACTACATCCCCACAAGTGCACACCCACCCATCAAAGAGAGATATAAGCCAAAACTACCTGCACATTACCAGTGTACCAAGGACATGTTGAGCAACATGAAGGAGGCTGGGGTTATCCGTGACAGTTGTAGCCTCTGGGCAGCTCCGTTGGTCCTGTTAAAGAAGAAGGACAGCACCACTCCCCTGTATTGAGGAATAGCTAGCTGCATTGAGAACTGCAAATTATTTTTCTACCCTTGATCTCACTAGTCGCTATTGGCAAGTGTCCGTTGCTGAGGCAGACCGGGAGAAGACCGCCTTTGCCACCCCGATGGGTCTCTGCGAGTTCAAAAGCATGCCCTTCGAGCTGTGCAATTTGCCAGGAACCTTCCAGAGGCTGATGGAATGCTGCTTGGGACACCGAAACTTTGAAACGGTACTGCTATACCTTTATGATGTTATTGTTTATTCTAAAGCAAACAAGATTTTAGGGTGTATAAAAAGGGAGATTAGATCCGGTGATCCCAACGTATTGTTACCCCTCTATAAATCACTTGTAAGGCCACATCTGGAATATGGGGTAAAGTCCTGAGCAGGTTGATAACCATTGGTTTGAGCATGGTAGGGTGTAGTGCGCATCTTCCTGCATCGGTAAAAGCTGCAGAAGTCCTTGAAGATTTCCGCTTCAAAGGCTGTGCCTTGATCTGTGAGGACTCTCTCTGAGTAGCCATGAGGTCTGCATAAGTGTGCTTGGAAGACCTTCGCTGCAGTATGGGCCATTAGATCTTTGACTTGTACCACAACCATAAATCTCGAGTAGTTGTCTACCATCGTAAGTGCATACGTGAGCTCGCCTCGATATTCTGCAACAAAACTCCCTTTTTCGATTTCAGTTTCAGCAAACACTCCTCTTCCTGTAGAAAATATTTATCATTACCTAAGACAGTCATTCTAATGCATGACAATATTAAGGCAATTTAGTTAAAACTTGTTTTAACTCACCTTTAAGGGGATTGATGTATTTCATGGTCAATCCAGGTTTGTCAGTGATGGCACTGACATAATGTATGGCGTCTTTTTCGGGCGTTATCCTTTGCCTTTTCATTGTGAAAATCCAG
The DNA here is from genome assembly GCF_048569485.1 of Anomaloglossus baeobatrachus. NCBI lineage: Eukaryota > Metazoa > Chordata > Amphibia > Anura > Aromobatidae > Anomaloglossus > Anomaloglossus baeobatrachus. Next base: position 123,930,578 of record NC_134362.1, read on the forward strand.
TTGCCTATATCAAAGCAAATTCTACTACTTGTAAAGTATGCAGAAAATGAAATGTAGAACATATAACATCAACTGCTTAGGAACGCATCATAGGTTAGTACTTAAAAGGATATTGTCATGTTCTAGTCATAATGCAAGCTGGACATTTTTCATGTTACCCTGTAATCGCCGGCCTGTTCTAATGCTCACAAGCCAAGATATAGGCTCAGCTGCTAAGGCTTCCCTCTGCCTTCTGAATGAAACTTGAATATGTCTGGGTCACTGTGTATATAGCAGGTGCTCAGAAAAAATAAGAGTCAATTCAATAGAAATAGCTCTGGCACACTATAGTGATCAATAACGTAAGAAAAGAACTCTTGGAATGCTGAAAATTCTTTATTTGTGCAAAAGGATAATTCATCCAACGTTTCGACCTTGTTTTTAGGTCTTTATCAAGGATAAAGTTATCTAAGATCATAAAGGGTTACAAAACCATATAAACACGTAATTAGTACATAGTACAACATAACAGTACAATATATTGCTACTTGAGAGTACAATGGGTCAAATGACCATGATGCACATACAAAAAATTTTTCCAAAGCCATAGTGAAAACATTTGTACTGAGGAAAGAAAATTTCCACATGACCTATCTGGAGAAACATTCTGGATCAAACAACCAAAAATAGTCAAGCAGGTAAATACACACCTATATGGATAACAGGATGATATGTGTTCAATTGTATAGCGTCATTGCCATTAAGGTACAAATGGAAAACTTGCAATCCTATATAGTGAAGGAAATGAACACATATCATATCAAAGAACACAGGAACATGGGTGTGAGAAAAACCTCAATGTTTATACTTTGTTCTTTATAATGGTGTGAACATGTATATGTCTCAGTACCTTATGCACTTGAGAATTCTAGTGAGTAGATCATGAAAGCCTATTTCAGAACTGGAATCGGTAAATAATTGTAGGTGGAATCTAAATGAAAAGATGGTACAAGTGTTATCATGACACGTGGGCTATAACACAATGGACCGTGTGACAAAGAAGAAAGGAGAGAAAGAAGAGGAAGAAAATGCAACTACCTGTAACATTACGTGATAGTCACTGGTAAGTATCACTTGACAATTCAAGTGAAAAAGGATTCCTTTATTAAAGGGTTCTCAGTCGCCTCAGGATCATGAAATACTAGGGTAAATGATATGAGAATGGGTAAGAAGCACCACTAAAGGAAATATGAGATGCAGGACATATATCTATAAACCCCTGAACTACATGATAGAAATAAAAAGAAGAAAAAAGAAAAAAAAGAAGAAAGAAGAAGAACACATAGAATGCGGAAAGAGAATGGGTACAACTACCTGAGTTACTGCAGGGAGGCCCCTGGTTGGTATTGTGAGGGTTAGTGGAATTCCTTCACTGAAGGGTTCTCAGTTGCCTCAGGTTCGTGAAAAATGCTATAGACAAATAATGCCCGGAGAAAAGGGGTTCATATACAGCGAATAATGGTAATACAAGGTACATGTGTCACATGTAATAGTATATATATATATATTGTACTAAGCTCTACACCAGAAATAGAAAGTAGTCCCTCTGCCTTCTGTCTAGGTGCCCTGAGTTATGTCCTGTAAACTGTCACAGCGACCCAGACACACATGTGTAGTAGGGGAATATCCCTGCTGAGATGCCAGTGCTAGAGCACTCGTTTGCTGTGGAGTTGAACGCTATGTGAGCAGTTCTTACCTTCAATGAGCAGAAGTCTCTTTTTTCAGATTTCAATATCTCTGTGGGTATCTGGCAGAAATATGGAATACTCTTTACTGCTAAGACCCTGTACACCACTCCCACTAAAGGGGGCTTTACACGCTGCGACATCGCTAATGCGGAGTCGTTGGGGTCACGGAATTTGTGACGCACATCCGGCCGCATTAGCGATGTTGCTGCGTGTGACACCGATGAGCGATTTTGCATCGCTGCAAAAACGTGCAAAATCGCTCATCGGTGACATGGGTCTCCATTCTCGATTATCGTTACTGCAGCAGTAACGATGTAGTTCGTCGCTCCTGCGGCAGCACACATCGCTCCGTGTGACACCGCAGAAACGAGGAACCTCTCCTTACCTGCCTCCCAGCCGCTATGAGGAAGGAAGGAGGTGGGCGGGATGTTCCGGCCACTCATCTCCGCCCCTCCGCTGCTATTGGGCGGTCGCTCAGTGACGTCGCTGTGACGCCGCACGGACCGCCCCCTTAGAAAGGAGGCGGTTCGCCGGTCACAGCGACGTCGCCGGGCAGGTAAGTATGTGTGACGGGTCTGGTCGGTGTTGTGCAGCATGGGCAGCGATTTGCCCGTGTCGCGCAACAGATGGGGGCGGGTATCCACACTAGCGATATCGGGACCGATATCGCAGTGTGTAAAGTAGCCTTTAATAAACTGTGTAAAGGATTTTAAGTAAAAATCCACAATAAACCAGCGCTAGATGGGTTTTTATAATTTTATTAATAGACCACAAATAAAAAATTTTTTGCTATCCTTGTTTCAAGACAGAGTATTTGATAATATACAATACACTGATTATTACTAAAACCAAGGACCACATAAAACAAGGACCACATAAAATAAAAAATGAAAGTAATGAGAATAAAATTCTTTTGTATAACCAATTAACTTCGAGGTGATACAATATTCACATTGATTTAGTTTTACCAGTCTAATGTAATGCCCCGGCCGGTGGCATATATTTTGTTTGGTTAATAATTTAGACTTATACAATGAAAGATGTACTATACCACCCCTGGCTAACTTACAAGTTTTAAGTTGTACAATATAAGTTTGCGACGTTATATTCATATATAGGAAGGCAAACAATATTGGCAATTTAGTGGCACCCACCATACGTTATCTTACAGCACCTAATAAGGGAGGATTATTTGGCCTGAAAGGTTTTTTTCCATGCAAAAGCTGTATAGTATGTAAGAATACAAAAAATATTTCACGGAAATCCTTCTTACAGGGGCAGTCAGAAGTCATGATTAGAGAATTTATTACATGTCAATCAAAGGGAGTAGTATATTGCATTCAATGTCCCTGTCAGAAAAAATACATTGGGAGAACTATTAGACCCCTATGGAAAAGGGTGGGTGAGCACATTAGAAGTGTTAAAAATAAATGTACTAAGCACCCCCTATCCAGACATTATGTGTTAAAACATGGAGGGTCCTTTAAAGGATCCCAAGTATGGGGCGTACAAAAAATAACTAAGGATTGGAGAGGTGGCGATTTCATTAAAAAAATGTCACGAGCAGAAAGCCAATGGATTTTTGAATTGAACACCTTGAAACCATATGGACTCAATAATGATATAGAACTGTTTGCTTTTAATTAATTTATATTTTTATAGGTAGAGGAGTAATAGGTACTGATAATAATACGGAGAGAAGGAAAAAAAAAAAAAAAAAAAAAAAAAAAGCGATTGTCATGGAGATATATGTGTATATATGCATAATATATATTAAAATTGGTGCTTCACTTGCCCAAGGTTGATGTAGATATAAGGGGCTTTTCATATTATAGCAAATTTATATTACACCTTTATGATGTCCTTTTGTTAAATTTATTGTTGAAAAAAAGCATATGCATATATACACATTGTCTTCCCAGTATATGATGATACAAGCAAGGCTATATATAGGTCTTTTTAGAAAAACCTTTAGAAAAACCTTTGCACATAATTATATTATATGGCTATTATGAACGGTCTTTCACAAATTGATATATGTAGTGGTCATTGAATGTTGGTTGAATTTAAACATTGTTTAATTTTATGCAAATTATAACCAATTAAATATATGCATAAATAGTGCTCTAGGCAACAGCTGAGTTATCCTTGAGGAAGGGGGCCGTTACACGCCCCCGAAACGCGCGTCGGATCAGGACTCTGTTTTTGCCTACCTCACCTGTGCGGTGATAACCTGCCAAGTAATCTCTCCCTCGTGTGGAATCAACCGGCTTCCACTGGACACGGTACGGATTGCCTGCTGGAGAGGTTGAGAGGTTACCGCTGACATTTCCTTTGTCTGCAACCAGGATACATTGGTACCTCCAGCGGTTCTGCATTGCTCGTTTGGAAGCGGATCGGAGCCTTGTGTGGTGCTAACCTGCCAAGCAACTTCCTCCTGTGTGGAATCAGTCAGCTGACACTGGATACGGTCTGGACTGCCCGCTGGAGAGGCTGAGTAGTTACCGCTGATCTTATTGTTGTCCGCAGCCAACATCTTGGTGCTTTCAGTGGCTTCGTACTGCTTGATTTCGAAAGTACATTTGGGAGAATACGGGACCGGCTGGTTTGTGGCCTTGTGAAGTGTTATAAAGGCTCTGTAAAGAGGGATGTCGGTAACCATACATCTCCCCCAGAGCCAGCACTAGTCGCGGCCACTGGCCTCAAAACGTCCGCTCTGGAAGTCTAACAGGTCAATCCTGTACATAGCGGTTCCAGCCTAATCAACGGAGAAATCCGGGGTGTTTTTTGCGGTCAAGTTGTTGTGAGGTTTATTCCCCCAGGCCCTGGGGGCGAATATAACGTCGCAAACTTATATTGTACAACTTAAAACTTGTAAGTTAGCCAGGGGTGGTATAGTACATCTTTCATTGTATAAGTCTAAATTATTAACCAAACAAAATATATGCCACCGGCCGGGGCATTACATTAGACTGGTAAAACTAAATCAATGTGAATATTGTATCACCTCGAAGTTAATTGGTTATACAAAAGAATTTTATTCTCATTACTTTCATTTTTTATTTTATGTGGTCCTTGTTTTATGTGGTCCTTGGTTTTAGTAATAATCAGTGTATTGTATATTATCAAATACTCTGTCTTGAAACAAGGATAGCAAAAATTTTTTTATTTGTGGTCTATTAATAAAATTATAAAAACCCATCTAGCGCTGGTTTATTGTGGATTTTTACTTAAAATCCTTTACACAGTTTATTAAAGGCTACTTTACACACTGCGATATCGGTCCCGATATCGCTAGTGTGGATACCCGCCCCCATCTGTTGCGCGACACGGGCAAATCGCTGCCCATGCTGCACAACACCGACCAGACCCGTCACACATACTTACCTGCCCGGCGACGTCGCTGTGACCGGCGAACCGCCTCCTTTCTAAGGGGGCGGTCCGTGCGGCGTCACAGCGACGTCACTGAGCGACCGCCCAATAGCAGCGGAGGGGCGGAGATGAGTGGCCGGAACATCCCGCCCACCTCCTTCCTTCCTCATAGCGGCTGGGAGGCAGGTAAGGAGAGGTTCCTCGTTTCTGCGGTGTCACACGGAGCGATGTGTGCTGCCGCAGGAGCGACGAACTACATCGTTACTGCTGCAGTAACGATAATCGAGAATGGAGACCCATGTCACCGATGAGCGATTTTGCACGTTTTTGCAGCGATGCAAAATCGCTCATCGGTGTCACACGCAGCAACATCGCTAATGCGGCCGGATGTGCGTCACAAATTCCGTGACCCCAACGACTCCGCATTAGCGATGTCGCAGCGTGTAAAGCCCCCTTTAGTGGGAGTGGTGTACAGGGTCTTAGCAGTAAAGAGTATTCCATATTTCTGCCAGATACCCACAGAGATATTGAAATCTGAAAAAAGAGACTTCTGCTCATTGAAGGTAAGAACTGCTCACATAGCGTTCAACTCCACAGCAAACGAGTGCTCTAGCACTGGCATCTCAGCAGGGATATTCCCCTACTACACATGTGTGTCTGGGTCCCTGTGACAGTTTACAGGACATAACTCAGGGCACCTAGACAGAAGGCAGAGGGACTACTTTCTATTTCTGGTGTAGAGCTTAGTACAATATATATATATATACTATTACATGTGACACATGTACCTTGTATTACCATTATTCGCTGTATATGAACCCCTTTTCTCCGGGCATTATTTGTCTATAGCATTTTTCACGAACCTGAGGCAACTGAGAACCCTTCAGTGAAGGAATTCCACTAACCCTCACAATACCAACCAGGGGCCTCCCTGCAGTAACTCAGGTAGTTGTACCCATTCTCTTTCCGCATTCTATGTGTTCTTCTTCTTTCTTCTTTTTTTTCTTTTTTCTTCTTTTTATTTCTATCATGTAGTTCAGGGGTTTATAGATATATGTCCTGCATCTCATATTTCCTTTAGTGGTGCTTCTTACCCATTCTCATATCATTTACCCTAGTATTTCATGATCATGAGGCGACTGAGAACCCTTTAATAAAGGAATCCTTTTTCACTTGAATTGTCAAGTGATACTTACCAGTGACTATCACGTAATGTTACAGGTAGTTGCATTTTCTTCCTCTTCTTTCTCTCCTTTCTTCTTTGTCACACGGTCCATTGTGTTATAGCCCACGTGTCATGATAACACTTGTACCATCTTTTCATTTAGATTCCACCTACAATTATTTACCGATTCCAGTTCTGAAATAGGCTTTCATGATCTACTCACTAGAATTCTCAAGTGCATAAGGTACTGAGACATATACATGTTCACACCATTATAAAGAACAAAGTATAAACATTGAGGTTTTTCTCACACCCATGTTCCTGTGTTCTTTGATATGATATGTGTTCATTTCCTTCACTATATAGGATTGCAAGTTTTCCATTTGTACCTTAATGGCAATGACGCTATACAATTGAACACATATCATCCTGTTATCCATATAGGTGTGTATTTACCTGCTTGACTATTTTTGGTTGTTTGATCCAGAATGTTTCTCCAGATAGGTCATGTGGAAATTTTCTTTCCTCAGTACAAATGTTTTCACTATGGCTTTGGAAAAATTTTTTGTATGTGCATCATGGTCATTTGACCCATTGTACTCTCAAGTAGCAATATATTGTACTGTTATGTTGTACTATGTACTAATTACGTGTTTATATGGTTTTGTAACCCTTTATGATCTTAGATAACTTTATCCTTGATAAAGACCTAAAAACAAGGTCGAAACGTTGGATGAATTATCCTTTTGCACAAATAAAGAATTTTCAGCATTCCAAGAGTTCTTTTCTTACGTTATTGATCACTATAGTGTGCCAGAGCTATTTCTATTGAATTGACTCTTATTTTTTCTGAGCACCTGCTATATACACAGTGACCCAGACATATTCAAGTTTCATTCAGAAGGCAGAGGGAAGCCTTAGCAGCTGAGCCTATATCTTGGCTTGTGAGCATTAGAACAGGCCGGCGATTACAGGGTAACATGAAAAATGTCCAGCTTGCATTATGACTAGAACATGACAATATCCTTTTAAGTACTAACCTATGATGCGTTCCTAAGCAGTTGATGTTATATGTTCTACATTTCATTTTCTGCATACTTTACAAGTAGTAGAATTTGCTTTGATATAGGCAACTGGATTTTCACAATGAAAAGGCAAAGGATAACGCCCGAAAAAGACGCCATACATTATGTCAGTGCCATCACTGACAAACCTGGATTGACCATGAAATACATCAATCCCCTTAAAGGTGAGTTAAAACAAGTTTTAACTAAATTGCCTTAATATTGTCATGCATTAGAATGACTGTCTTAGGTAATGATAAATATTTTCTACAGGAAGAGGAGTGTTTGCTGAAACTGAAATCGAAAAAGGGAGTTTTGTTGCAGAATATCGAGGCGAGCTCACGTATGCACTTACGATGGTAGACAACTACTCGAGATTTATGGTTGTGGTACAAGTCAAAGATCTAATGGCCCATACTGCAGCGAAGGTCTTCCAAGCACACTTATGCAGACCTCATGGCTACTCAGAGAGAGTCCTCACAGATCAAGGCACAGCCTTTGAAGCGGAAATCTTCAAGGACTTCTGCAGCTTTTACCGATGCAGGAAGATGCGCACTACACCCTACCATGCTCAAACCAATGGTTATCAACCTGCTCAGGACTTTACCCCATATTCCAGATGTGGCCTTACAAGTGATTTATAGAGGGGTAACAATACGTTGGGATCACCGGATCTAATCTCCCTTTTTATACACCCTAAAATCTTGTTTGCTTTAGAATAAACAATAACATCATAAAGGTATAGCAGTACCGTTTCAAAGTTTCGGTGTCCCAAGCAGCATTCCATCAGCCTCTGGAAGGTTCCTGGCAAATTGCACAGCTCAAAGGGCATGCTTTTAAACTCGCAGAGACCCATCGGGGTGGCAAAGGCGGTCTTCTCCCGGTCTGCCTCAGCAACGGACACTTGCCAATAGCGACTAGTGAGATCAAGGGTAGAAAAATAATTTGCAGTTCTCAATGCAGCTAGCTATTCCTCAATACAGGGGAGTGGTGCTGTCCTTCTTCTTTAACAGGACCAACGGAGCTGCCCAGAGGCTACAACTGTCACGGATAACCCCAGCCTCCTTCATGTTGCTCAACATGTCCTTGGTACACTGGTAATGTGCAGGTAGTTTTGGCTTATATCTCTCTTTGATGGGTGGGTGTGCACTTGTGGGGATGTAGTGTTTGACCCCTTTTATTCTTCAAAAGTCTAGCGGATGTTTGCTGAAGACTTGCTCGTATTCTTGCACTAGCCTGTAGACCCCCTTCTTGTGATGTGAAGGTGTGGAGTCAGTGCCTACGTGTAATTCCTTACACCACTCCTCTGGCTGACTTGGTGAGCTGTCACTGAATGGGTGGGCTGAAGCAATGGTGGATGCTGCTGTTTGGATAGCATGTGTATCTACTGAGAACAGCTTATCAATGGTGGCAAATTGGAGCAGCTTAATCTCTTGCTCTCCGCAGTTCAACACTCTCATGGGCACTCTTCCCTTCCATATTAATGAATAAAACTATGATGTAAATAGCATATAGATACCCCACAAATGCAGATAAAAGTAGGTTATGGGAAAAGGGGGAAGAGAGAAACAGGAAAATAGTGGAATAAAGTATACCTTCCAGGTGGGAGAGGAAATGGCAGCACAGCCAGTGGAGGTGAAGCAAGGGGAGCCTGCAACTAAAGAGTTGAGAGCGTTATCACATGGTGACTGAGCCTGATTGTAACGGGAGCATAGAGGTGCCGATCCTGTCTTACCTGCGTTGGTGTAGAAGTGGGTGTCCTGTGGTGGAGTCAGCTATGTGCAGTGGTGGCCGTGGGTTCTTTTATGTGCGACCGTAGTAATAGCTGCGCCCACTTCCTGTATGGGAGTGGAATGCAGTGAGGGTAATGGAACGCACGCCTGCGCATTTGTGTTTAACGTCGCGCATGTGCAGAACGGAGAAAAGGCTGCGCTCACTTCCTAATGAAAGGGAGTGAGACGCATCTGGGAAGGGAAGGGAAAAGATTAGGGTTTGGGGATGATGAAAGGGCTTTCTACGGGCAAGGATGGCAAAGGGTGGCAGTGACGGAAAGTCAGGCAGCCTGTCCTGTCCTGTCCTGTCCGTCCGTCTTTTTGTATCATGAATTGGAAAGACTGCAAGGGGGAGGGGAGGTGCTTGTGTCCAAAAGGAGGAGTTATTCAGATTCATTGCAGTGGGCGGCGGCTGCAAAAAGCACCATTCTTCTTGTTTTTGCTCTGCAAAACAGCCTTTTCAAGGGTTGGCTTGGGTGACAAAATGTCTTCTGTAGGCGTGGGTTTGTCTCCCTCTCCCTAAGATGTGTCCGGTATAGGCCAGGGTGCCACTCAAGGCCGTAACCAATTCGGGTTATAGCTTCTCGGCCTTTTGGCTAAGATCAAGTGTAGTTTCGGAGGACGCTACCTTGGTCGGTACTGGAAGGTGCCTGGGATTGCACGTCTGCCGGCCTTGAGGAAGTGTGTGCGCCTTCTGGTGACACATAGCCCTCTTGTGCCTGGACGGTTCCCAGGCAACGGGAGGCGATCACCTTTGTTATTTTGAAGTCCTACTGATAAACAGAAAAAAAAAAAATTAAATCTGTTCTTATCAGTTTAATATCTGATACGTCCCCTCTCTGGGGACCATATATTAAATGGATTTTTAGAACAAGGAGATGGAAAAAATCTTGCTCTGTCCACTCCACGCATTGACCTGGTATTGCAGTACCTCCAGGACTGGTGCACCCCTTCTTAACCCAGTTTCCAAAAGCAGAACTCAATTCACCTGATTCAAATGAGCCCCATTAGTGAATTGAAAGAAAGCAAAAACTTTATATGCACCTCAATTTGGCCAATTCACTTTTCACACTTTCACCCTTTTTTTTTATCTTTCACACCTTTTACTTGCTTTATTGATGCAAAAAGCTGTGCCAAATAGCAAACTCATCTCCACTCAACTTGACCAACTCTGCTATGTCCCGTGCAGTATCTTATTCTCAGTCTTATCTAGATCATTTGCAATTGAATAGAATAGATCCCTTTTGGCTGCTTATGACTGTGTAAAATATGTAGTTTTACTGGGCTGGGATGAGAGAATCCATTGAAGCATGGTGTAGGGATTGTGGTTCCTGTGTGCTAAGAACAGAGGCTGGCACCAGCCAGAAAGCCCCATTGCAGCCAATAATCACTTAATAACTTTTTCAACTTGTCATCATATGGGAGGCCTTCCATTCCTTGTAGTAGTCTAGTTGCCCACCTTTGAACTGACTCTAACTTCTGAATGTCCTTTTTAAAATGTGGAGCCCAAAACTGGTTCCCATATTCCAGATGTAGCCTTACAAGTGATTTATAGAGGTGTAACAATACGTTGGGATCACGGGATCTAATCTCCCTTTTTATACACCCTAAAATCTTGTCCCAAGCAGCATTCCATCAGCCTCTGGAAGGTTCCTGGCGCATTGCACAGCTCGAAGGGCATGCTTTTGAACTCGCAGAGACCCATAGGGGTGGCGAAGGCGGTCTTCTCCCGGTCTGCCTCAGCAACGGACACTTGCCAATAGTGACTAGTGAGATCAAGGGTAGAAAAATAATTTGCAGTTCTCAATGCAGCTAGCGATTCCTCAATACGGGGAGTGGTGCCGTCCTTCTTTTTTAACAGGATCAACAGAGCTGCCCAAAGGCTACAACTGTCACGGATAACCCCAGCCGCCTTCATGTTGCTCAACATGTCCTTGGTACACTGGCAATGTGAAGGTGGTATTGGCTTATAGCTCTCTTTGATGGGTGGGTGTGCACCTGTGGGGATGTGGTGTTGGACCCCTTTTATTCCCCCAAAATCTAGCGGGCTTCCCACCGGTAACCCGCTCCCCAGCTTGGATGGATGCTGAGGGAGCCCCTTTTGCCCGCAGGCTCTGGCCCTGGGAACTGTAGCCTTGGCGGTGACTGTGCTTCCCTCTACGGTGTGAGCTGTTGCCTTCAATCGGGTCTTGACTGCTGGGAAACCCTGGAGGTTCCTGTCGCTAACGGATTTGACCGGTTTTACGGCGACTCCTAGCCTGGTCGGGGTCCGTAGGCCCTGCCGGATGGTGCTGGCTTCTCTTCACTCCCCGATCTGGTACCGGCGGGCCACCGCCCATCCCCGGTCCGTACGGTTCACTCCAATCAGCCTCTCCTGCAGAAGGTCACCACCGTCTGCCAACCTTGCTGAGTGCCCGGGCCACACACCCGGACACGGTCAGTCTCCTCTCCTCTTCACTTCTCTAACTCCAAAACTGATCTCTAATCTGACTCCTTTTCCCGCCTCCAGGACTGTGAACTCCTCGGTGGGTGGGATCAACCGCCTGGCCCACCCCCTGGTGTGGACATCAGCCCCTGGAGGAAGGCAACTAGGATTTGTGTTTAGCTTCGGTGTGCCTAGCCGGAGTGTAGAGTGTGTTGGTGTAGTACCTGTGACGACCTGGCTTGTCCAGGGTGCCACATTCCCCTATAGCAAAATGCAGACCGTCCGCGGGCTGCCCGTCCATCACCGGTTTTATTTTCACAACTGAAAAAGAATAAAACGGTAAAACATGTAAAAGCATCATAAACATTTTACAACGGTACAGCTTCCGCTCTTCTCCCACCCAAACAACCTGGCCCTGATGCTGCCCCTAAGAAGCGGGCAGCACCCCTTGACCCCAGTCCAGCACCAAGTTGCCCGAGCGGGTTCTGTCTCTTTCAGGGGGCCCACGTCCAAGGGGACCCCTGAACCCCCGGAGGATCGCCACCGGTTACGATAGTGGCGGGCCTAGGCCATCCCTTTCCTCCAGGCCCATCCTCCCAAATCAGCCTCTCCGGAGGCGGTAACGGTGTCAAGCCAACAAACATTTTTATTTACATTGCACTAAGTTTGTGGTTGTCCTGCAAGTTCTCGGGCTTGTCCGTAAGCAGTTCCTTACGCAATGGTTGCACAGTCCCTACGGGGACAACAGTTGCCGGCAACGGCCGGTTTAATCACGGTTCAATCAGGTAAACTTCTTTGGTTGATCATCTTTACTTATCATTTAAAACTTTCAAACTGGTACACTCAACACATAAAGCCCCCCCCCTTTTAAAGAGTAGTTTCCCTGTACCTAAGTGGGGGTCTACCTAGGTTGGGGCGAGTGGACCTTCGGGGTCCGGTGTCAGTGGTGACAGGCAGTGGGGCAGAGGGAACAGTCAGTTCCTCCTCCCTGCTATCATGTGGGGCAGGCGGAGGCGTAGGGGAGCTGGGTACAGGTACATCCCTGGGCACTGGCTCGCGGTTAACCGTTTCCATCATTTCTTCATCCACGGGTTGTGGGAACAGTATCACTGGAAGGATCACCGCACCGTTCTGTGTAGGCCAGTCTGCTGGAAAATCACCCATCATGGTGTGGATTACCTCTTTTTCCTTCTCCACTGGACTGGGAACTGGAGCCTCATCCGCTACTCTCAATGCTGGTGGGCACTTCTTCAGGTGGTCTCGGGAAACCGTGGCCAAAGTCCCCCCCTGGTCACGGCTGATCTGGTAGGCCTTCCCATTCTCCCATCCTGTGGGCTGGACTACATACGGGGTTTTTTCCCATTGATCATCCAGCTTGTGGGCCCTTCTTTTCCGCTTCAGCACTACATCCCCAGGTTGGAAGGAACCGGCAGGCGCCTTCTTGTTGAAGCACTGCTCCTGTTGTCCCCGACTCCGGCACAAGTTCTTTTCAACATACTCCTGGACCTGTCGGTACTGTGTCCTCCGCCGAGTGTCCCATTCAGCTGTCGACAGGAGTGCTTCTGAAGCTTCCAAGCCCATTTCCAGATCCACTGGTAGCCGGCCGGGACGAGCTCTCATCAGGTATGCTGGAGTGCATTTCGTAGAGCTGGAAGGGATGTTGTTGTACATATCGACCAGGTCAGGTAGCTTCTCCAGCCACAGGTTCCGTTCTTCCAGTGGTAACGTCTTGAGGAGGCCCAGGACCAAGTGGTTCATCTTTTCACAAATGCCATTGGTTTGGGCGTGGTAAGGCGTGGTCCGGATTTTCTTGCAGCCGTACAACTGGCAGAATTCCTGGAATACCTCTGCTTCAAAGGCCGGACCCTGGTCGGTAAGCACCCTCTCCAGGTACCAATGCGGTCAACAGAAATAAGCCTGGAAAGCCTTAGCAGCGGTGCGGCCGGTTAAGTCCTTAACTGGGACAACCACCAGGAACCTCGAGTAGTGGTCTACGATGGTCAGAGCGTAGGTGTACCCACTTCGGCTGGGGGTGAGCTTTACATGGTCAAGGGCAACCAGCTCCAGCGGTTGGTGTGTAATGATCGGGTGTAGGGGTGCCTTCTGGCTGGCCTCGTCCTTCCTTCTCAATGCGCAAGGGCCACATTCTCGGCACCAGTCCTCCACAGATTCCCGCATTCCACTCCAATAGAACCGCTCTCTTAACAACATCTCTAGCTTCTTCCACCCGAAGTGCACTGCACCATCATGGTATGCTTGCAGGACGGTGGGCACGTTAGCCTGGGGAATCACCAGCTGACGGATCTTCTCGTGAGTCTTTGGATTAATCAGCTCGCGATACAACTTCCCCTGGTGTAGGTATAGCCGGGTCCTTTCTTGCCACAGACGTTGGGCTTCGGCAGGGGCAGCAGGGTCTATACCAGCAGAACCCTGTTCCACTAGAGTCTTGACCAGGCGGACAGCAGGTGCCTGGTCCTGAGCTTCCTGCCAGTCCTGTCGGGGCAGCGGATCCAGGTTCACCCGTTGTTGGTAGACGTGCACCTTCTCAGTGAATGGCCGGTGAAATGCAGGCAACTCGATCTCTTCGAGGTCATCATCCTCTGGCCCCTCTTCCGACAGGTGGGGCATCCGGGAGAGTGCATTGGCATTGACGTTGGTACGGCCGGCCCGGTACTTGATGGTGAAATCGTAGTTGGCTAACCTGGTCACCCACCGCTGCTCCAACGCGCCCAGCTTGGCCGTATCTAGATGGGTCAGCAGGTTATTGTCTGTGTACGCGGTGAACTTGGCTGCTGCCAGGTAATGGCGGAACCGCTCGGTGATAGCCCACACCAGTGCCAAGAGCTCAAGCTTGAAGGAGATGTAGTTCTCAGGGTTCCTCTCAGTCGGTCGGAGTTTTCGGCTAGCATAAGCTATTACCTTTTCCCTTCTGTCTTGGACCTGGGATTTAGGAAAAAAACTGTGGAAGAAACAAGCGCAGAAATAGGGTCTTATCTGGTAGACAAGGGTATGCAAAAGTAAAGACAGGTACTCACCTGCTTCAGTTGTGACTGGCACAACTCCAATGTAAGCATATAAGCTGATGATGTAGCAGTGGTCAGCAGCAGCCCCGATGCAGAATTGGCAGAAAACAGATGGCTGGGAGAAAAACGGGTTAAATGCGGGTTAAACAAGACAGTACAAAAAAGTTGGTCATTCTTTTTTTGTACTGTCTTGTCCTGATGAAGAAAGTGGATATGCTTTCGAAACGCGTTGACTTGTGCCAATAAAGGAAAGGATTTATTTTATCCATCGGATTCGTGGTTTCTAGCGCAGCATTTAACCCGTTTTTCTCCCAGCCATCTGTTTTGGACCTGGGATAGAACAGCCCCCAAGCCCACATTGCTGGCGTCGGTGTAGAGGATGAATGGGCGGCTGTAGTCAGGGTACGCTAGGATTTCCTCTCCGGTCAGGGCTGTTCTCAGCTGGCGGAAGGATTCCTCATGCTTTTCTTCCCACACCAATGGGGCTACTAGGGATCTACCACCCTTGGTCTGTCCTACGAGGAGGTCTTGCATGGGGGCAGCCATCTTTGTGTACCCCTTAATGAAGCGACGGTAATATCCCACCAGGCCCAGAAACTGCCTCACTTCCCTCACTGTGGTCGGTCTCGGCCAGTCTTGGATGGCGGTGATCTTCTCGGGGTTGGGGGCGACACCTTCCGCACCAACCACATGTCCTAGGTACTGCACTCTGGGTTTCAGCAGATGACACTTTGAGGGCTTCAACTTCATCCCATACTTGGCAAGGGACGCGAACACCTCGGCTAGGTGCTCCAGGTGGGCTTCATACGTCTGTGAGTACACAATCACATCATCCAAGTACAGCAAAACGGTCCCATAGGCAGTCTTCTCTCGGTCTTCCGGTGCCACGGCCACCTGCCAGTACCCGCTGGTGAGGTCAAGGGTGGAGAAGTAGTTAGCGGTTCTCAGCGAGGCCAGGGACTCTTTGATGCGGGGCAGAGGGTAAGCATCCTTATGCGTTATCTGGTTAATCTTCCGGTAATCCACACACATCCGCATGGTGCCATCCTTCTTCTTAACCAGCACCAACGGAGCGGCCCAGGGACTACAGCTGTCCCTAATAACCCCTGCCTCCTTCATGTTCCTCAACATGTCTTTGGCGCATTGGTAGTGCGCAGGGGGAATAGGCCTGTATCTCTCTTTAATAGGGGAGTGTGTACCGGTAGGGATGTGGTGTTGAACCCCTTTAATCTGCCCAAAATCTAGAGGGTGCTTGCTAAAAACCCGCTCATACTCCTGTACCACCCGGTATACCCCTTCCTTGTGGTGTATGGGGGTATCATCAGTGCCGACATGTAGCTCTCGATACCACTCGCCTAACTCCCCCAGGGATGAGTGGGAACCGGCAGCAGGCGGTGTGACCGGGGGAACGGCTTCATGGATCGTGTGGGGATCTAGAGTGAGCAATTTGGCAAGGGTAGCGTACCGGGTGGTGCATGAATGCACACATATTGGTTTTATAATCTTATTGTATTACTTTATATTCTTATTTCACTTGTGCATATCTCCACCATAATCCTGGCTAAGAAATATAGCTTTTTTTGGGGTACACAGGTAGTAAGGTCTTCTTTCTATTTCTTTAGGGGTGATATAGCCTGGTGGAACTCTAGACCTCTAACATTATATATGCACCCTTTTTCTTTATGGTTCTTGGACACCTTATAACATTCTTCCATACATATATATCTTTCTCATAAATTATAAATAATTAGGCATTTTTATATATTTTATTTACATTTTCATAAATAACTTTTTACAAAGCATGGGGGACATTCTCACATACATATAATTTTCATGTACGCATTCTGAAAATTTACGCATAAACCGTACACACTCCTTTTTGTAACAATTTCTTTAACTAATTCGCTGAACTCTCATCCCGGATATTCATTCTTACACCGAATTTCCTGTTATAACACAACATTCATGATTTTTATTCAATTTATTTTTATTTTTTAGGTTTATTAGTAGTGATGAGCGAGTACTAAAAAGCTCGGGTGCTCGAAGCTCGGGCCGAGCCTCCCAAGATACTCGTGTACTCGGCCCGAGCACCGAGCCCAATGTTATCCTATGGGAGACCCGAGTATTTTTGTGAAATGACCACCGGCAGCATGTAGAAACCCTAAAAATGGCACAAAAGTCTCCGAAGAGTGCTCAAATGACATGGCAACAGCATGGGGAAGACCCCTTGAAGCATTTATCACTCAAAAGTCACAGCTGTGAATAATTTTGTCCGCGTTTTACGCCATTTTTACGGACTCACCAGAAAACCTTCCAAAATGACACCAAAATGATTTTTCATAGCGGAAATGTTAAGGGCACATACACAATAGTGAGATAGAGCTAATGTATGTTACTTTTTGAGATCAATACATGAAAGATTTTACGTAAAACATTGTGTGGCACTCCGATGTCCCTGAGAAGAGACGTACATAAAGGCCTCTGAGTCTAATGTGCCCATTTTGAGGAACTGAGTCTTTGTAGTATTTTCCTTTGCCAGGGCAGTCCAAAATTGTGAGGTTCACCAATGCCCCTGCATACAGACGTGCATGATGGCCTGTAAACCTGAAGTGCCCATTGTAAGGAAGTGGGTCTATTGTAGTATAGCCCTTAGGCAGGGCAGCCAAAAATTGGGAGGCTCCACGTTGTCCCTGGATAGAGACGTGCATGAGGGCCTCAAAACATTAAGTGTCCAGTGTCAGGAAGTGGGTGTATTATATTATAGCCCTTAGGCAGGGCAGCCAAAAATTGGGAGGCTCCACGTTGTCCCTGGATAGAGACGTGCATGAGGGCCTGTAAACCTGAAGTGCCCATTGGAAGGAAGTGGGTCTTTTGTAGTATAGCCCTTTGGCAGGGCAGCCAAAAATTGGGAGGCTCCACGTTGTCCCTGGATAGAGACGTGCATGAGGGCCTGTAAACCTGAAGTGCCCATTGGAAGGAAGTGGGTCTTTTGTAGTATAGCCCTTTGGCAGGGCAGCCAAAAATTGGGAGGCTCCACGTTGTCCCTGGATAGAGACATGCATGAGGGCCTCAAAACATTAAGTGTCCATTGTCAGGAAGTGGGTGTATTATAGTATAGCCCTTAGGCAGGGCAGCCAAAAATTGGGAGGCTCCACGTTGTCCCTGGATAGAGACGTGTATGAGGGCCTGTAAACCTGAAGTGCCCATTGGAAGGAAGTGGGTCTTTTGTAGTATAGCCCTTTGGCAGGGCAGCCAAAAATTGGGAGGCTCCACGTTGTCCCTGGATAGAGACGTGCATGAGGGCCTCAAAACATTAAGTGTCCATTGTCAGGAAGTGGGTGTATTATAGTATAGCCCTTTGGCAGGGCAGCCAAAAATTGGGAGGCTCCACGTTGTCCCTGGATAGAGACGTGCATGAGGGCCTCAAAACATTAAGTGTCCATTGTCAGGAAGTGGGTGTATTATAGTATAGCCCTTAGGCAGGGCAGCCAAAAATTGGGAGGCTCCACGTTGTCCCTGGATAGAGACGTGCATGAGGGCCTCAAAACATTAAGTGTCCATTGTCAGGAAGTGGGTCTTTTGTAGTATAGCCCTTTGGCAGGGCAGCCAAAAATTGGGAGGCTCCACGTTGTCCCTGGATAGAGACGTGCATGAGGGCCTCAAAACATTAAGTGTCCATTGTCAGGAAGTGGGTGTATTATAGTATAGCCCTTAGGCAGGGCAGCCAAAAATTGGGAGGCTCCACGTTGTCCCTGGATAGAGACGTGCATGAGGGCCTCAAAACATTAAGTGTCCATTGTCAGGAAGTGGGTCTTTTGTAGTATAGCCCTTTGGCAGGGCAGCCAAAAATTGGGAGGCTCCACGTTGTCCCTGGATAGAGACGTGCATGAGGGCCTCAAAACATTAAGTGTCCATTGTCAGGAAGTGGGTGTATTATAGTATAGCCCTTTGGCAGGGCAGCCAAAAATTGGGAGGCTCCACGTTGTCCCTGCATAGAGACGTGCATGAGGGCCTCAAAACATTGTTCCCATTGCAAAGGAGCGGGTCTCCTGTCGTTGTAATGTCCATTCTGCAAAGAATGGGCGAAAAAATTTACCACTGGGGGTATACCTGAAACAAAGGCCTAACTCTTGTAACGGTCATCATGGTGGCGCATGAGGAGAAGGAGGAGCAGTCCAGCGATTATCCAAAGTCCAGAAGTGTGTACCCATGGGTGACTGGAGGTACATGGCAAATTCCCGTTACAAACTTTAAATTCATAGTATCATAGTTTTTAAGGTTGAAGGGACACTCTAAGTCCATCTAGTTCAACCCGTAGCCTAACATGTTGATCCAGAGGAAGGCAAAAAAAACCCCCAATGTGGCAAACAAGTTCCAATGGGGAAAAAATTTCCTTCCTGACTCCACATCCGGCAATCAGACTAGTTCCCTGGATCAATACCCTGTCATAAAATCTAATATACATAACTGGTAATATTACATTTTTCAAGAAACGCATCCAGGCTCTGCTTAAATGTTAGTAGTGAATCACTCATTACAACATCATGCGGCAGAGAGTTCCATAGTCTCACTGCTCGTACAGTAAAGAATCCTCGTCTGTGATTATGATTAAACCTTCTTTCCTCAAGACGTAGCGGATGCCCCCGTGTTCCAGTCGCAGGCCTAGGTGTAAAAAGATCTTTGGAAAGGTCTCTGTACTGTCCCCTCATATATTTATACATTGTGATTAGATCCCCCCTAAGCCTTCGTTTTTCCAAACTAAATAACCCCAAGTTTAATAACCTGTCTTGGTATTGCAGCCCACCCATTCCTCTAATAATCTTGGTCGCTCTTCTCTGCACCCTCTCCAGTTCAGCTATGTCCTTCTTATATATCGGTGACCAGAATTGTACACAGTATTCTAAGTGCGGTCGCACTAGTGACTTGTACAGAGGTAGAAGTACATTTTTTTCATGAACACTTATACCTCTTTTAATACATCCCATTATTTTATTAGCCCTGGCAGCAGCTGCCTGACACTGTCCACTAAAGTGAAGTTTACCATCCACCCATACACCCAAGTCTTTTTCTGTGTCTGTTTTACCCAGTGTTCTACAATTAAGTACATAATCATAAATGTTATTTCCTCTACCCAAGTGCATGACCTTACATTTATCTACATTAAACTTCAATTGCCACTTCTCAGCCCAATCCTCCAATTTACATAAATCTCCCTGTAATATAAAATTATCCTCCTCTGTATTGATTACCCTGCAGAGTTTAGTATCATCTGCAAATATTGAAATTCTACTCCGCATGCCCCCAACAAGGTAATTTATAAATATGTTGAAAAGAAGCGGGCCCAATACTGACCCCTGTGGTACCCCACTATGAACTGAGACCCAGTCCGAGTACGTACCATTAATAACCACCCTTTGTTTCCTATCACTGAGCCAGTTTTTAACCCAGTTACACATATTTTCCCCTATCCCCATTATTCTCATTTTATGTACCAACCTTTTGTGTGGCACCGTATCAAAAGCTTTTGAAAAGTCCATATACACAACATCCACTGCATTTCCCTGGTCCAGACTTGAACTTACCTCTTCATAGAAACTGATCAAATTAGTTTGACAGGATCGATCCCTCATAAACCCATGTTGATACTCTGTCATAAGGTTATTTTTCTTGAGATACTCCAGTATAGCATCTCTCAAGAATCCCTCAAGGATTTTACCAACCGTAGAGGTTAAACTTACCGGCCTATAATTTCCCGGCTCAGTTTTTGTCCCCTTTTTGAATATTGGCACCACATTTGCTATGCGCCAGTCCTGCGGTACCGACCCTGTTATTATGGAATCTGAGAAGATTAAAAATAATGGTCTATCTATCACAGAACTCAATTCCTGTAGTACTCTGGGGTGTATGCCATCCGGGCCCGGAGATTTGTCAACCTTAGTGATTTCGAGGCGGCGGCGTACTTCCTGCTGGGTTAAGCAGGTAATATTCAAGGGTGAATTTATGGTATCACTGGTCATGTCATCTGCCATGGCATTTTCTTGTATAAAAACCGTAGAAAAAAAGTCATTCAGCAGGTTGGCTTTACCCTCATCCCCTTCCACCATTTCACCAAGACTATTTTTAAGGGGGCCAACACTATCGCTTTTCAGTTTTTTACTGTTTATGTAGTTAAAGAATATTTTAGGATTATTTTTACTTTCTCTCGCAATGAGTCTCTCTGTCTCAAACTTAGCTAACTTAATTTGCTTTTTACATATTTTATTTAATTTTCTATAATTATATAATGCCTCATCACTACCTACCCTCTTTAATTCTTTTAAGGCTTTCTGTTTTTCTTTTATTGCTTCCCTTACAGCTCTATTTAGCCATAGGGGTTTCCTCCTATTTCTAGCATGTTTGTTCCCATAGGGTATATTTTCTGCACAAGCCCTATTCAGGATGCTCATAAAAGTCTCCCATTTGCTTTGTGTACTTTTATTACTTAGTACATCATCCCAGTTTATTGCACTAAGAACATCTCTCAACCGTTTAAAATTTGCTTTCCTGAAGTTTAGTGTCCTTGTAGCCCCTCTACTAGACATCTTACTAAAGAATACATGAAAACTTATTATTTTGTGATCACTATTCCCCAAGTAACCCCCAACTTGTATATTTGATATTCCGCTCTCATTCCGCTCTCATTTGCTGGTGGTGTGGTGAAGTCTGGCCCAATCCAACCCTTGTTCATCTTGATCAGAGTCAGCCTGTCAGCATTTTCAGTTGACAGGCGGGTGCGTTTATCTGTAATGATTCCACCTGCGGCACTAAAAACACGCTCTGACAAAACGCTAGCGGCAGGGCAGGCCAGGACTTCCAAGGCGTAGAGAGCCAATTCATGCCACGTGTCCACCTTGGATACCCAATAATTGTAAGGCACAGAGGAATGTCGGAGTACAGTTGTTCGATCTGCAAGGTACTCCTTGAGCATCTGGGCAAACTTAGGATTTCTTGTGGCACTACCCCGCACCTCAGGGGCTGTGGTACGTGAGGGGCTGAGAAAACTGTCCCACATCTTAAAGACTGTTCCCCTACCTCTGGCGGATTGGACTTGTGCCTCTCTCGGCTGTACGCCTTGGTTGTCCACTGATTCCTGACCTATGCCGCTAGCGTTTTGTGAGGGGAATGCTTTGCCTACTTCCGTGACTATGGCCTTCCGGAACTGCTGCATTTTGGTTGACCTCTCCGCCTCGGGAATAAGAGACATAAAGTTCTCCTTGTAGCGTGGGTCTAACAGTGTTACCAACCAGTAATGATTGTCGGCCAAGATGTTCTTAACGCGAGGGTCATGAGACAGGCAGCTTACCATAAAGTCAGCCATGTGCGCCAGACTCTTAACAGCCAGGACTTCAGTAGCCTGACCAACACGTTGACTGAACATGCTGTCCTCCTCCTCCTCCTCCTCCTCCTCCTCATCTACCCTGTCCTCTGGCCAGCCACGCTGAACCGAGGATATGACTGGTGTGCATGTCATATCCTCAATTTGGCCGGAGATTTGCTCCATGTCTTCATCCTCCTCCTCGTCATAGTCCTCCACTGCACGTTGTGATGAGACGAGGCTGGGCTGTGTGTTATCACCCACACCCACTACTGTTTCTTGCTGCAACTCATCGCGCTCCGCCTGCAATGCATCATGTTTGGTTTTGAGCAGAGACCGTTTTAGAAGGCAGAGTAGCGGTATGGTGACGCTAATAATGGTGTCATCACCACTCACCATCTTGGTGGAGTCCTCAAAGTTTTGGAGGATGGTACATAGGTCGGACATCCATCTCCACTCCTCAGGTGTTATGTGTGGAGTTTGACCCATTTCCCGACGGCTTAGGTGATGCAGGTACTCAACAACTGCCCTCTTCTGCTCACATATCCTGACCAACATGTGCAGAGTTGAATTCCAACGCGTGGGGACATCACACACCAGTCTGTGAGCCGGAAGATGCAAACTGCGCTGAAAGCCGGCAAGGCCGGCTGAAGCAGTAGGTGACTTTCGAAAATGTGCAGACAGGCGGCGAACTTTTACCAGCAGATCAGACAGCTCTGGGTATGACTTTAGAAACCGCTGAACCACGAGGTTGAGCACATGGGCCACGCATGGAACATGTGTCAGCTGGCCTCGCCTCAAAGCCGCCACCAGGTTCCGGCCATTGTCACACACGACCTTTCCTGGCTTTAGGTTCAGAGGTGTGAGCCAGTGATCTGCCTGCTGTTTCAGAGCTGTCCACAGCTCTTCTGCATTGTGGGGTTTGTCACCTATGCAGATTAGCTTCAGCACAGCCTGTTGCCGCTTCGCCGAGGCAGTGCTGCAGTGCTTCCAGCTTGGGACTGGTGTGGAGGGTACAGTGGATGAGGATGCGCAGGAGGAGGAGGAGGCTGAAGAGCATGACATTCCGGAGCTGTAGAGTGTGGGTGAAACACTGACTGAGGTAGGGCCTGCAAACCTTGGTGTGGGAAGGACGTGTTCCGTCCCTCGCTCAGACTGGGTCCCAGCTTCCACAATATTAACCCAGTGTGCCGTCAACGAGATGTAGCGGCCTTGCCCACAAGCACTTGTCCACGTGTCTGTGGTTAGGTGGACTTTGGGTGAAACAGCGTTGTTCAGGGCACGTGTGATGTTTTGTGACACGTGGTTATGCAACGCGGGGACGGCACACCGGGAGAAATAGTGGCGGCTGGGGACCGAGTAACGTGGGACAGCTGCCGCCATCAGGTCGCGGAATGCTTCTGTCTCCACCAGCCTAAAAGGCAACATTTCCAGCGCAAGCAGTCGCGAAATGTTAGCATTTAGAACTGTGGCATGTGGGGTGTTGGCAGTGTATTTGCGCCTGCGTTCAAAGGTTTGCTGAATGGATAACTGAACGCTGCGCTGGGACAAGGACGTGCTTGATGATGGTGTTATTTCTGAGTAGGCAACTGCAGGTGCAGGACCGGAGGAGGCTTGTTCGCAGGCAGCATGGACAGGGGATTGGCTCGCATGCACAACCAGCGAAGACGTAGCAGTGACATTAGCAAGCACTGCTCCTCGACTCTGTTGTACTTCCCACAAAGTCGGGTGCTTGGCTGACATGTGCCTGATCATGCTGGTGGTGGTCAGGCTGCTAGTTTTGGTACCCCTGCTGATGCTGGCACGGCAGGTGTTGCAAATGGCCTTTTTAGAATCATCTGGATCCAACTTAAAAAACTGCCAGACTCGGGAAGACCTAACATTTGTACAGGCACCTTGTGTCGTGTTGTTGTTCCGGGGAACGGTTGCCTGACTTCTGCCTGGAGCCACCACCCTGCTTCTTACTGCCTGTTGGGATGCTACGCCTCCCTCCCCCTGTGCACTGCTGTCCTCGCTCTGCATATCCTCCTGCCAGGTTGGGTCAGTTACTGGATCATCCACCACGTCGTCTTCCTCTTCCGCACCCTGCTCCTCCTCCTGACTTCCTGACAATTGTGTCTCATCATCGTCCACCCCTTGTTGAGACACGTTGCCAACTTCGTGAGAACGTGGCTGCTCAAATATTTGGCCATCTGTACATACGATCTCCTCATGACCCACTTCAACATGAGCTGGCGAGAGGCCAGAATGTGCGAATGGAAACGTGAACAGCTCTTCCGAGTGTCCAAGTGTGGGATCATTAATGTCCGAGGACGTGTACTCAGCCTTGTGGTAGGAAGGAGGATCAGGTTCTGAAATGTGCGGTGCAGTATCACGGCTACTGACACTTGACCGTGTGGAAGACAGAGTGTTTGTGGTGGTGCCAATCTGACTGGAAGCATTATCCGCTATCCAACTAACAACCTGTTGACACTGGTCTTGGTTCAAGAGCGGTGTACTGCTGCGGTCCCCAAGAATTTGAGACAGGACGTGCGAGCGACTAGATGTGGCCCTTTGTTGTGGCAAAATTAGAGCTTGCCCACGACCTCGGCCTCTGCCTGCACCACCATCACGTCCACTTCCTTGTTCCTTGCCAACGCCCTTGCGCATTTTGCAATGCTGTGCTGACGTGTATTCACTAGACTTGGGCGTTATATCAAAGTTTGTGCAAATTGTGCACCTGTACGCTGCCACCGACAGGCACACACGTGCGGTTTTTAAATGCAAGCACGGACGCACTAAGAACCTAACAGGTTTTAGGAGCAAAAATTAATGATGAGAACTCTGACACTATCAGCCACTGCTGACTGACGTGTATTATACACTACACTTGTGCGTTATATAATAGTTTGGTAAAAACACACACAAGTGCACCTGTACGCTGCCACCGACAGGCACACACGTGCGGTTTTTAAATGCAAGCACGGACGCACTAAGAACCTAACAGGTTTTAGGAGCAAAAATTAATGACGAGAACTCTGACACTATCAGCCACTGCTGACTGACGTGTATTATACACTACACTTGTGCGTTATATAATAGTTTGGTAAAAACGCACACAAGTGCACCTGTACGCTGCCACCGACAGGCACACACGTGCGGTTTTTAAATGCAAGCACGGACGCACTAAGAACCTAACACAGGTTTTAGGAGCAAAAATTAATGACGAGAACTCTGACACTATCAGCCACTGCTGACTGACGTGTATTATACACTACACTTGTGCGTTATATAATAGTTTGGTAAAAACGCACACAAGTGCACCTGTACGCTGCCACCGACAGGCACACACGTGCGGTTTTTAAATGCAAGCACGGACGCACTAAGAACCTAACACAGGTTTTAGGAGCAAAAATTAATGACGAGAACTCTGACACTATCAGCCACTGCTGACTGACGTGTATTATACACTACACTTGTGCGTTATATAATAGTTTGGTAAAAACGCACACAAGTGCACCTGTACGCTGCCACCGACAGGCACACACGTGCGGTTTTTAAATGCAAGCACGGACGCACTAAGAACCTAACAGGTTTTAGGAGCGACAATTGCTGAGAAGTCTGACACTATCAGGACTGTTTTAGACTGTGTACACCAGCCCCAGATATGATGAAGGCTGGTATACGGTCACCACTAGGAATGGCTATATACCCTGCCTGCCTGCCTGCCTGCCTGCCTGTATACTGCTACAATAGTCCTGACAAGGACTCTTTTGGTCACTAGCCTGTATTCCAACCTGGCTATACCCTGCCTGTATACAGCAACAATAGTCCTGAGAAGGACTCTGCTACTGTACTCCGACCTGGCTATACCCTGCCTGCCTGTATACAACTAGAATAGTCCTGAGAAGGACTTTTGGTCACACTGTTTGCAGCCCTGCTACGGAAATAGCTATAAAGGGCCGCAAACCTTTCCCTGAAGCAGCGACCCTCTCCCTGCACTGACTGTCTGGATAGCTGTGAGCAGAGCACAGCGCGCCCGCCGGTATAAAGGCTCGGTCACGCTGTGCAGGCCGGCCAATCACTGCAATTCCACAACTAACAGGGCTGTGGCATTGCAGTGGTCTGCCAGCCAATCCCTGCATGAGGGCTGGCTCTCAAAAGAGCGCCAACATGCAGGGATGAAGACCACGAGTACAGCACGAGTATCGCGAGATTACTCTGTCCCCGTCGAGTAGACCGAGTACAGTGATACTCGTGCGAGTACCGAGTAGTAACAAGCATGCTCGCTCATCACTATTTATTAGTAAAATGGCTTACACTCCCCTTTTTTCCACTTTTTTCTTCACTACTTTTATAAAGAAATTTTTCCTTTCTTTATTCTTAATGCAATTTTATATAGCAACACCACCATTTTTTGCCACGAACATAATTTTTCTTGTCCGTCATCCCGTTCACCCTTACAGGGTTGTGGACAGATGCACTTGTCACTACACTTCTAAGACTCAATACAGGGTCTGGAGCTCAATGCTCCCTTTTTGTTTTTTTTTTCTTCTTTTTTTTCTTTTTTTCATTTTGTCCTTCTTCTTCTTCTTTTTCTGATTTTTGTCTCAAAAAGCTGATGAAATTTGAAACACTATACCCCAGTGATTTTATAAATGTTTCTCAATATATCACTTGAGAACTTTTATGGCCGGTATTGTAACAGTTGACCATCCCGGCAGTATTTGAAATACAGCAGTCAGTCCTCTGACGTAGCTCCATATGTGTATATATAGAGGTTCTTCCTCCTTTGATTGCATACTGTTCTTTTTTTGCCCTGATGAAGGAGACAGTGATTACTGAAACACATTGACCGGAAAAAAGAATAAAGAGATGAAATAATTAACATCAGTTTCCTTTGGTGACAGCGCGGCACGCACCCGATTTTCCTCCTATACGTTATTGCTCTTCTACTAGGGGCTGCGGCTGTCGCCATTTGTAACACGCATTTAGGGGTTGTGACTGGCACAACCTTAATAGGTGAGTGCAACTACTATTAATTATTTGTTACCTTACCAGGTAAGACCCTAATTTGTGCGTCTGCTCCAGAGTTATTTCCCTGATTATTAATATCTGACAGGCAGTGATTGATCCTGCATTCTCACCTTCCTCTCTGTTGCACATTCTTATTGTTCCTATATGCTCTCTATTTCCATCAGACTTTTTTTGTCCTTCGGTGGGGCTCTAACATATGTGCACCATTTATTATTTATTTTTATGGATTCCTTTCTTTTTTCATGCTAGCGTTCATTATGCAGTAGTCATTCATGATATATCTTATATTTGTGAATCCATTAGGGCTCTATATGTCTGGTGCATCACATTGGGTCTTTTCAGTGCACAATAGGCACCTTTTTCTGTTATGCTCTGCTGCCACCTTATGGACATCCTATCAGTGATGCCAGAAAAAAATGGACATGTCTCCGTGCAGCAATCACGGACACGCGGGTACGCCGCACGGAGACACGTGCAGTGAAAAATCACTGATGTGTGAGCAGACCCATTCATTATAATGGATCTGCGTATCTCAGTGATTCTGTTATGTTTAAAAAAAAGCACAAACGTACCAGAATCACTGACGTGTGAAACAGGCCTTATAGTTAGTGATGAGCGAGTACTAAAAAGCTCGGGTGCTCGAAGCTCGGGCCGAGCCTCCCAAGATACTCGTGTACTCGGCCCGAGCAACGAGCCCAATGTTATCCTATGGGAGACCCGAGTATTTTTGTGAAATGACCTCCCGGCAGCATGGAGAAACCCTAAAAATGGCACAAAAGTCTCAGAAGAGTGCTCAAATGACATGGCAACAGCATGGGGAAGACCCCTTGAAGCATTTATCACTCAAAAGTCACAGCTGTGAACAATTTTGTCCGCGTTTTACGCCATTTTTACGGACTCACCAGAAAACCTTCCAAAATGACCCCAAAATGATTTTTCATGGCAGAAATGTTAAGGGCACATACCCAATAGTGAGATAGAGCTGGTGTATGTTACTTTTTGAGATTAATACATGAAAGATTTTACGTGAAAACATTGTGTGGCACTCCGATGTCCCTGAGAAGAGACGTACATGAAGGCCTCTTGAGTCTAATGTGCCCATTTTGAGGAAGTGAGTCTTTGTAGTATTTTCCTTTGCCAGGGCAGTCCAAAATTGTGAGGTTCACCAATGTCCCTGGATAGAGACGTGCATGATGGCCTGTAAACCTGAAGTGCCCATTGTAAGGAAGTGGGTCTATTTTAGTATAGCCCTTTGCCAGGGCAGCCAAAAATTGGGAGGCTCCACATTGTCCCTGGATAGAGACGTGCATGATGGCCTGTAAACCTGAAGTGCCCATTGTAAGGAAGTGGGTCTATTTTAGTATAGCCCTTTGCCAGGGCAGCCAAAAATTGGGAGGCTCCACATTGTCCCTGGATAGAGACGTGCATGATGGCCTGTAAACCTGAAGTGCCCATTGTAAGGAAGTGGGTCTATTTTAGTATAGCCCTTTGCCAGGGCAGCCAAAAATTGGGAGGCTCCACATTGTCCCTGGATAGAGACGTGCATGATGGCCTGTAAACCTGAAGTGCCCATTGTAAGGAAGTGGGTCTATTTCAGTATAGCCCTTTGCCAGGGCAGCCAAAAATTGGGAGGCTCCACATTGTCCCTGGATAGAGACGTGCATGATGGCCTGTAAACCTGAAGTGCCCATTGTAAGGAAGTGGGTCTATTTCAGTATAGCCCTTTGCCAGGGCAGCCAAAAATTGGGAGGCTCCACATTGTCCCTGGATAGAGACGTGCATGATGGCCTGTAAACCTGAAGTGCCCATTGTAAGGAAGTGGGTCTATTTTAGTATAGCCCTTTGCCAGGGCAGCCAAAAATTGGGAGGCTCCACATTGTCCCTGGATAGAGACGTGCATGATGGCCTGTAAACCTGAAGTGCCCATTGTAAGGAAGTGGGTCTATTTCAGTATAGCCCTTTGCCAGGGCAGCCAAAAATTGGGAGGCTCCACATTGTCCCTGGGTAGAGACGTGCATGATGGCCTCAAAACATTAAGTGTCCATTTTAAGGAAGTGGGTGTATTTCAGTATAGCCCTTAGGCAGGGCAGCCAAAAATTGGGAGGCTCCACATTGTCCCTGGGTAGAGACGTGCATGAGGGCCTCAAAACATTAAGTGTCCATTTTAAGGAAGTGGGTCTATTTCAGTATAGCCCTTAGGCAGGGCAGCCAAAAATTGGGAGGCTCCACATTGTCCCTGGGTAGAGACGTGCATGAGGGCCTCAAAACATTAAGTGTCCATTTTAAGGAAGTGGGTGTATTTCAGTATAGCCCTTAGGCAGGGCAGCCAAAAATTGGGAGGCTCCACGTTGTCCCTGGGTAGAGACGTGCATGAGGGCCTCAAAACATTGTTCCCATTGCAAAGGAGCGGGTCTCCTGTCGTTGTAATGTCCATTCTGCAAAGAATGGGCGAAAAAATTTACCACTGGGGGTATACCTGAAACAAAGACCTAACTATTGTAACGGTCATCATGATGGCGCATGAGGAGAAGGAGGAGCAGTCCAGCGATTATCCAAAGTCGAGAAGTGTACCCATGGGTGAGTGGAGGTACATGGCAAACTTTAAACTCCGCTCTCATTTGCTGGTGGTGTGGTGAAGTCTGGCCCAATCCAACCCTTGTTCATCTTTATCAGAGTCAGCCTGTCAGCATTTTCAGTTGACAGGCGGGTGCGTTTATCTGTAATGATTCCACCTGCGGCACTAAAAACACGCTCTGACAAAACGCTAGCAGCAGGGCAGGCCAGGACTTCCAAGGCGTAGAGAGCCAATTCATGCCACGTGTCCAGCTTGGATACCCAATAATTGTAAGGCACAGAGGAATGTCGGAGTACAGTTGTTCGATCTGCAAGGTACTCCTTCAGCATCTGGGCAAACTTAGGATTTCTTGTGGCACTACCCCGCACCTCAGGGGCTGTGGTACGTGAGGGGCTGAGAAAACTGTCCCACATCTTAAAGACTGTTCCCCTACCTCTGGCGGATTGGACTTGTGCCTCTCTCGGCTGTACGCCTCGGTTGTCCACTGATTCCTGACCTATGCCGCTAGCGTTTTGTGAGGGGAATGCTTTGCCTACTTCCGTGAGTATGGCCTTCCGAAACTGCTGCATTTTGGTTGACCTCTCCTCCACGGGAATAAGAGACAAAAAGTTCTCCTTGTAGCGTGGGTCTAACAGTGTTACCAACCAGTAATGATTGTCGGCCAAGATGTTCTTAACGCGAGGGTCACGAGACAGGCAGCTTACCATAAAGTCAGCCATGTGCGCCAGACTCTTAACAGCCAGGACTTCAGTAGCCTGACCAACAAGATGACTGAACATGCTGTCCTCCTCCTCCTCCTCCTCCTCCTCCTCCTCATCTACCCTGTCCTCTGGCCAGCCACGCTGAATCGAGGATATGACTGGTGTGCATGTCATATCCTCAATTTGGCCGGAGAGTTGCTCCATGTCTTCATCCTCCTCCTCGTCATAGTCCTCCACTGCACGTTGTGATGAGACGAGGCTGGGCTGTGTGTTATCACCCACACCCACTACTGTTTCTTGCTGCAACTCATCGCGCTCCGCCTGCAATGCATCATGTTTGTTTTTCAGCAGGGACCGTTTTAGAAGGCAGAGTAGCGGTATGGTGACGCTAATAATGGCGTCATCACCACTCACCATCTTGGTGGAGTCCTCAAAGTTTTGGAGGATGGTACATAGGTCTGACATCCATCTCCACTCCTCAGGTGTTATGTGTGGAGTTTGACCCATGTCCCGACGGCTTAGGTGATGCAGGTACTCAACAACTGCCCTCTTCTGCTCACATATCCTGACCAACATGTGCAGAGTTGAATTCCAACGCGTGGGGACATCACACACCAGTCTGTGAGCCGGAAGATGCAAACGGCGCTGAAAGCCGGCAAGGCCGGCTGAAGCAGTAGGTGACTTTCGAAAATGTGCAGACAGGCGGCGAACTTTTACCAGCAGATCAGACAGCTCTGGGTATGACTTTATAAACCGCTGAACCACGAGGTTGAGCACATGGGCCACGCATGGAACATGTGTCAGCTGGCCTCGCCTCAAAGCCGCCACCAGGTTCCGGCCATTGTCACAAACGACCTTTCCTGGCTTTAGGTTCAGAGGTGTGAGCCAGTGATCTGCCTGCTGTTTCAGAGCTGTCCACAGCTCTTCTGCATTGTGGGGTTTGTCACCTATGCAGATTAGCTTCAGCACAGCCTGTTGCCGCTTCGCCGAGGCAGTGCTGCAGTGCTTCCAGCTTGTGACTGGTGTGGAGGGCACAGTGGATGAGGATGCGCAGGAGGAGGAGGAGGCTGAAGAGCATGACATTCCGGAGCTGTAGAGTGTGGGTGAAACACTGACTGAGGTAGGGCCTGCAAACCTTGGTGTGGGAAGGACGTGTTCCGTCCCTCGCTCAGACTGGGTCCCAGCTTCCACAATATTAACCCAGTGTGCCGTCAACGAGATGTAGCGGCCTTGCCCACAAGCACTTGTCCACGTGTCTGTGGTTAGGTGGACCTTGGGTGAAACAGCGTTGTTCAGGGCACGTGTGATGTTTTGTGACACGTGGTTATGCAACGCGGGGACGGCACACCGGGAGAAATAGTGGCGGCTGGGGACCGAGTAACGTGGGACAGCTGCCGCCATCAGGTCACGGAATGCTTCTGTCTCCACCAGCCTAAAAGGCAACATTTCCAGCGCAAGCAGTCGCAAAATGTTAGCATTTAGAACTGTGGCATGTGGGGTGTTGGCAGTGTATTTGCGCCTGCGTTCAAAGGTTTGCTGAATGGATAACTGAACGCTGCGCTGGGACAAGGACGTGCTTGATGATGGTGTTCTTTCTGCGTAGGCAACTGCAGGTGCAGGAGTGGAGGAGGCTTGTTCGCAGGCAGCATGGACAGAGGATTGGCTCGCATGCACAACCAGCGAAGACGTAGCAGTGACATCAGCAAGCACTGCTCCTCGACTCTGTTGTACTTCCCACAAAGTCGGGTGCTTGGCTGACATGTGCCTGATCATGCTGGTGGTGGTCAGGCTGCTAGTTTTGGTACCCCTGCTGATGCTGGCACGGCAGGTGTTGCAAATGGCCTTTTTTGAATCATCTGGATCCAACTTAAAAAACTGCCAGACTCGTGAAGACCTAACATTTGTACAGGCACCTTGTGTCGTCGTGTTGTTCCGGGGAACGGTTGCCTGACTTCTGCCTGGGGCCACCACCCTGCTTCTTACTGCCTGTTGTGATGCTACGCCTCCCTCCCCCTGTGCACTGCTGTCCTCGCTCTGCATATCCTCCTGCCAGGTTGGGTCAGTTACTGGATCATCCACCACGTCGTCTTCCTCTTCCGCACCCTGCTCCTCCTCCTGACTTGCTGACAATTGTGTCTCATCATCGTCCACCACTTGTTGAGACACGTTGCCAACTTCGTGAGAACGTGGCTGCTCAAATATTTGGCCATCTGTACAGACGATCTCCTCATGACCCACTTCAATATGAGCTGGCGAGAGGCCAGAATGTGTGAATGGAAACGTGAACAGCTCTTCCGAGTGTCCAAGTGTGGGATCATTAATGTCCGAGGAGGACGTGTACTCAGCCTGGTGGTAGGAAGGAGGATCAGGTTCAGAAATGTGCGGTGCAGTATCACGGCTACTGACACTTGACCGTGTGGAAGACAGAGTGTTTGTGGTGGTGCCAATCTGACTGGAAGCATTATCCGCTATCCAACTAACAACCTGTTGACACTGGTCTTGGTTCAAGAGCGGTGTACTGCTGCGGTCCCCAAGAATTTGGGACAGGACGTGCGAGCGACTAGATGTGGCCCTTTGTTGTGGCGAAATTAGAGCTTGCCCACGACCTCGGCCTCTGCCTGCACCACCATCACGTCCACTTCCTTGTTCCTTGCCAATGCCCTTGCGCATTTTGCAATGCTGTGCACTGCTGACGTGTATATTCACTACTTGTGCGTTATATCAAAGTTTCTGGAAATTGCACACAAGTGCACCTGTACGCTGCCACCGACAGGCACACACGTGCGGTTTTTAAATGCAAGCACGGACGCACTAAGAACCTAACACAGGTTTTAGGAGCAAAAATTAAGAACTCTGACACTATCAGCCACTGCTGACTGACGTGTATTATACACTACACTTGTGCGTTATATAATAGTTTGGTAAACGCACACCAGTGCACCTGTACGCTGCCACCAACAGGCACACACGTGCGGTTTTAAAAACCAAGCACGGACGCAATAATAACCTAACACAGGTTTTAGGAGCAAAAATTAAGAACTCTGACACTATCAGCCACTGCTGACTGACGTGTATTATACACTACACTTGTGCGTTATATAATAGTTTGGTAAAAACGCACACCAGTGCACCTGTACGCTGCCACCAACAGGCACACACGTGCGGTTTTAAAAACCAAGCACGGACGCAATAATAACCTAACACAGGTTTTAGGAGCAAAAATTAAGAACTCTGACACTATCAGCCACTGCTGACTGACGTGTATTATACACTACACTTGTGCGTTATATAATAGTTTGGTAAAAACGCACACCAGTGCACCTGTACGCTGCCACCAACAGGCACACACGTGCGGTTTTAAAAACCAAGCACGGACGCAATAATAACCTAACACAGGTTTTAGGAGCAAAAATTAAGAACTCTGACACTATCAGCCACTGCTGACTGACGTGTATTATACACTACACTTGTGCGTTATATAATAGTTTGGTAAAAACGCACACCAGTGCACCTGTACGCTGCCACCAACAGGCACACACGTGCGGTTTTAAAAACCAAGCACGGACGCAATAATAACCTAACACAGGTTTTAGGAGCAAAAATTAAGAACTCTGACACTATCAGCCACTGCTGACTGACGTGTATTATACACTACACTTGTGCGTTATATAATAGTTTGGTAAAAACGCACACCAGTGCACCTGTACGCTGCCACCAACAGGCACACACGTGCGGTTTTAAAAACCAAGCACGGACGCAATAATAACCTAACACAGGTTTTAGGAGCAAAAATTAAGAACTCTGACACTATCAGCCACTGCTGACTGACGTGTATTATACACTACACTTGTGCGTTATATAATAGTTTGGTAAAAACGCACACCAGTGCACCTGTACGCTGCCACCAACAGGCACACACGTGCGGTTTTAAAAACCAAGCACGGACGCAATAATAACCTAACACAGGTTTTAGGAGCAAAAATTAAGAACTCTGACACTATCAGCCACTGCTGACTGACGTGTATTATACACTACACTTGTGCGTTATATAATAGTTTGGTAAACGCACACCAGTGCACCTGTACGCTGCCACCAACAGGCACACACGTGCGGTTTTAAAAACCAAGCACGGACGCAATAATAACCTAACACAGGTTTTAGGAGCAAAAATTAAGAACTCTGACACTATCAGCCACTGCTGACTGACGTGTATTATACACTACACTTGTGCGTTATATAATAGTTTGGTAAACGCACACCAGTGCACCTGTACGCTGCCACCAACAGGCACACACGTGCGGTTTTAAAAACCAAGCACGGACGCAATAATAACCTAACACAGGTTTTAGGAGCAAAAATTAAGAACTCTGACACTATCAGCCACTGCTGACTGACGTGTATTATACACTACACTTGTGCGTTATATAATAGTTTGGTAAACGCACACCAGTGCACCTGTACGCTGCCACCAACAGGCACACACGTGCGGTTTTAAAAACCAAGCACGGACGCAATAATAACCTAACACAGGTTTTAGGAGCAAAAATTAAGAACTCTGACACTATCAGCCACTGCTGACTGACGTGTATTATACACTACACTTGTGCGTTATATAATAGTTTGGTAAACGCACACCAGTGCACCTGTACGCTGCCACCAACAGGCACACACGTGCGGTTTTAAAAACCAAGCACGGACGCAATAATAACCTAACACAGGTTTTAGGAGCAAAAATTAAGAACTCTGACACTATCAGCCACTGCTGACTGACGTGTATTATACACTACACTTGTGCGTTATATAATAGTTTGGTAAACGCACACCAGTGCACCTGTACGCTGCCACCAACAGGCACACACGTGCGGTTTTAAAAACCAAGCACGGACGCAATAATAACCTAACACAGGTTTTAGGAGCAAAAATTAAGAACTCTGACACTATCAGCCACTGCTGACTGACGTGCATTATACACTACACTTGTGCGTTATATAATAGTTTGGTAAACGCACACCAGTGCACCTGTACGCTGCCACCAACAGGCACACACGTGCGGTTTTAAAAACCAAGCACGGACGCAATAATAACCTAACACAGGTTTTAGGAGCAAAAATTAAGAACTCTGACACTATCAGCCACTGCTGACTGACGTGTATTATACACTACACTTGTGCGTTATATAATAGTTTGGTAAACGCACACCAGTGCACCTGTACGCTGCCACCAACAGGCACACACGTGCGGTTTTAAAAACCAAGCACGGACGCAATAATAACCTAACAGGTTTTTTTGGGGAGCGACAATTACAGTACAGACAAGTCAGACACTATCTGGACTGTTTTACACTGTGTACACCAGCCCCAGATATGAAGGCTGGTATACGGTCACCACTACCCTGCCTGCCTGCCTGCCTGTATACTGCTACAATAGTCCTGACAAGGACTCTTTTGGTCACTAGCCTGTATTCAGACCTGGCTATACCCTGCCTGTATATAGCAACAATAGTCCTGAGAAGGACTCTGCTACTGTACGCCGACCTGGCTATACCCTGCCTGCCTGTATACAACTAGAATAGTCCTGAGAAGGACTTTTGGTCACACTGTTTGCAGCCCTGCAACTGAAAAAGCTATAAAGGGCCGCAAAGCTTTCCCTGAATCAGCGACACTCTCCCTACACTCACTGTCAGAATAGCTGTGAGCAGAGCACAGCGCGCCGGCCTATATAAAGGCTCGGTGACGCTGTGCAGGCCGGCCAATCACTGCAATTCCACAACTAACAGGGCTGTGGCATTGCAGTGGTCTGCCAGCCAATCCCTGCATGAGGGCTGGCTCTCAAAAGAGCGCCAACATGCAGAAATGAAGACCACGAGTAAAGCACGAGTATCGCGAGATTACTCGGTCCCCGCCGAGCAGCCCGAGTACAGTGATACTCGTGCGAGTACCGAGTAGTGACAAGCATGCTCGCTCATCACTACTTATAGTGTTTTGATTTATGTATGTATTATACAACTTCTGTGGATCTTGTATGAGTGACTTTTCTTCATTTTATTGGATTGTTTTAAAATATTGAAATAAAGTCACGCTTCCTATGTATCCTTTTGTATTCTGATTGGCTACTATAATACAGTTTTTAGGCACTGAGATCGATACCAGAGGCATGGTCTTCCGCTTACCAGAGGATAAGCTCAAAAGGCTAAGGGACATAATAGAAGGGTTTAGTGCTGTTAATAAGGTGGCATTAAGATAAATGAAATATATCTTCTCGGTCTTCTCGTTTTCTTGCTGAGTTGTGCCAATGGACAGAGTTTTTTCTAGACATTTGCTATTGGAAACTCAGGGAACCAAAGCTCCTGGATAGAGTTGAGCGCGGTTCGTGGTTCGTGGTTCTCCAGTTCTAGGCTCGAGTGATTTTGGGGCATGTTCTAGATCGAACTAGAACTCGAGCTTTTTGCAAAAGCTCGATAGTTCTAGAAACGTTCGAGAACGGTTCTAGCAGCCAAAAAACAGCTAAATCATAGCTTGGTTTCTGCTGTAATAGTGTAAGTCACTCTGTGAATCAAACTATTATCACATTTCAGTGTATAGTGTGCGTGAACAGCGCCTTCAGATCACTGCTGTTTCTATAATGGCGATCGCCATTTTTTTTTTTTTTTTCTTGTCTTCCTTCCCTAAGTGCGCGCGTCTTGTGGGGCGGGCCAGCATGTCAGCCAATCACAGACACACACACAGCTAAGTTGACTTTGAGCCAGAGAAGCAACGGCATGTGTGATAGGATCTGCATGTCACATGTCCCTGCATTATAAAACCGGACATTTTCTTCACGGACGCCATTATCTGCCTTCTGCGTCTTTGGTGTCAGACATCACTGTCGCAGCTCCGTCCTCCTGAGTCCTATAGCCGATACAGCTGTATGCGCTGCATACACAGCGTTAGACAGCATAGGGAGAGCACTTTATAGCAGTCCTTTTAAGGGCTCAAACCGGCAGGGTCAGAGAGCCATAGGTGACAGGTCCTGCAAACAGCAAAAGCATCTGTGTAGCCAAGGTCAGGGATTTCCTCCCTGCATTTCACCATTAGGAGGGAATAGAAAGGCAGGCTTCCATTCCTCTACCCAGAGCACCACAATCCTGCCACTGTACCCTCCTGTCCTCTGCACACTCCAACTCATTATAACTAAGCCATTATACTAGCAAACACTCAGTGTACCTAGTGGCATCCTATCTGTGGCTATTGGACTTTGCTATAGTCCCACAAGTGCAAAGACATTTGCAGAGCACGTCTGCCTGCATTGCACACTCCAACTTTTTTAAACTAAGCAATTTTACTAGCAAACACTCAGTGTACCTAGTGGCATCCTATACGTGGCTATTGGACTTTGCTATAGTCCCACTAGTGCCAAGACATTTGCAGAGCGCATCTGCCTGCGTTGCACACTCCAACTAATTTTAACTTAGCCATTATACTAGCAAACACTCAGTGTACCTAGTGGCATCCTATACGTGGCTATTGGACTTTTCTATAGTCCCACTAGTGCCAAGACATTTGCAGAGCGCATCTGCCTGCGTTGCACACTCCAACTAATTATAAGTAAGCCATTATACTAGCAAACACTCAGTGTACCTAGTGGCATCCTATCTGTGGCTATTGGACTTTGCTATAGTCCCACTAGTGCAAAGACATTTGCAGAGCACGTCTGCCTGCATTGCACACTCCAACTTTTTTAAACTAAGCAATTTTACTAGCAAACACTCAGTGTACCTAGTGGCATCCTATACGTGGCTATTGGACTTTGCTATAGTCCCACTAGTGCCAAGACATTTGCAGAGCGCATCTGCCTGCGTTGCACACTCCAACTAATTATAAGTAAGCCATTATACTAGCAAACACTCAGTGTACCTAGTGGCATCCTATCTGTGGCTATTGGACTTTGCTATAGTCCCACTAGTGCAAAGACATTTGCAGAGCACGTCTGCCTGCATTGCACACTCCAACTTTTTTAAACTAAGCAATTTTACTAGCAAACACTCAGTGTACCTAGTGGCATCCTATACGTGGCTATTGGACTTTGCTATAGTCCCACTAGTGCCAAGACATTTGCAGAGCGCATCTGCCTGCGTTGCACACTCCAACTAATTATAAGTAAGCCATTATACTAGCAAACACTCAGTGTACCTAGTGGCATCCTATCTGTGGCTATTGGACTTTGCTATAGTCCCACTAGTGCCAAGACATTTGCAGAGCGCATCTGCCTGCGTTGCACACTCCAACTAATTATAAGTAAGCCATTATACTAGCAAACACTCAGTGTACCTAGTGGCATCCTATACGTGGCTATTGGACCTTGCTATAGTCCCACTAGTGCCAAGACATTTGCAGAGCGCATCTGCCTGCGTTTCACACTCCAACTAATTATAAGTAAGCCATTATACTAGCAAACACTCAGTGTACCTAGTGGCATCCTATACGTGGCTATTGGACCTTGCTATAGTCCCACTAGTGCCAAGACATTTGCAGAGCGCATCTGCCTGCGTTGCACACTCCAACTAATTATAAGTAAGCCATTATACTAGCAAACACTCAGTGTACCTAGTGGCATCCTATCTGTGGCTATTGGACTTTGCTATAGTCCCACTAGTGCCAAGACATTTGCAGAGCGCATCTGCCTGCGTTGCACACTCCAACTAATTATAAGTAAGCCATTATACTAGCAAACACTCAGTGTACCTAGTGGCATCCTATACGTGGCTATTGGACCTTGCTATAGTCCCACTAGTGCCAAGACATTTGCAGAGCGCATCTGCCTGCGTTGCACACTCCAACTAATTATAAGTAAGCCATTATACTAGCAAACACTCAGTGTACCTAGTGGCATCCTATACGTGGCTATTGGACCTTGCTATAGTCCCACTAGTGCCAAGACATTTGCAGAGCGCATCTGCCTGCGTTGCACACTCCAACTAATTATAAGTAAGCCATTATACTAGCAAAAACTCAGTGTACCTAGTGGCATCCTATCTGTGGCTATTGGACTTTGCTATAGTCCCACTAGTGCCAAGACATTTGCAGAGCGCATCTGCCTGCGTTGCACACTCCAACTAATTATAAGTAAGCCATTATACTAGCAAACACTCAGTGTACCTAGTGGCATCCTATACGTGGCTATTGGACTTTGCTATAGTCCCACTAGTGCCAAGACATTTGCAGAGCGCATCTGCCTGCGTTGCACACTCCAACTAATTATAAGTAAGCCATTATACTAGCAAACACTCAGTGTACCTAGTGGCATCCTATACGTGGCTATTGGACCTTGCTATAGTCCCACTAGTGCCAAGACATTTGCAGAGCGCATCTGCCTGCGTTGCACACTCCAACTAATTATAAGTAAGCCATTATACTAGCAAACACTCAGTGTACCTAGTGGCATCCTATACGTGGCTATTGGACTTTGCTATAGTCCCACTAGTGCCAAGACATTTGCAGAGCGCATCTGCCTGCGTTGCACACTCCAACTAATTATAAGTAAGCCATTATACTAGCAAACACTCAGTGTACCTAGTGGCATCCTATACGTGGCTATTGGACCTTGCTATAGTCCCACTAGTGCCAAGACATTTGCAGAGCGCATCTGCCTGCGTTGCACACTCCAACTAATTATAAGTAAGCCATTATACTAGCAAACACTCAGTGTACCTAGTGGCATCCTATCTGTGGCTATTGGACTTTGCTATAGTCCCACTAGTGCCAAGACATTTGCAGAGCGCATCTGCCTGCGTTGCACACTCCAACTAATTATAAGTAAGCCATTATACTAGCAAACACTCAGTGTACCTAGTGGCATCCTATCTGTGGCTATTGGACTTTGCTATAGTCCCACTAGTGCAAAGACATTTGCAGAGCACGTCTGCCTGCATTGCACACTCCAACTTTTTTAAACTAAGCAATTTTACTAGCAAACACTCAGTGTACCTAGTGGCATCCTATACGTGGCTATTGGACTTTGCTATAGTCCCACTAGTGCCAAGACATTTGCAGAGCGCATCTGCCTGCGTTGCACACTCCAACTAATTTTAACTTAGCCATTATACTAGCAAACACTCAGTGTACCTAGTGGCATCCTATACGTGGCTATTGGACTTTGCTATAGTCCCACTAGTGCCAAGACATTTGCAGAGCGCATCTGCCTGCGTTGCACACTCCAACTAATTATAAGTAAGCCATTATACTAGCAAACACTCAGTGTACCTAGTGGCATCCTATACGTGGCTATTGGACCTTGCTATAGTCCCACTAGTGCCAAGACATTTGCAGAGCGCATCTGCCTGCGTTGCACACTCCAACTAATTATAAGTAAGCCATTATACTAGCAAACACTCAGTGTACCTAGTGGCATCCTATCTGTGGCTATTGGACTTTGCTATAGTCCCACTAGTGCCAAGACATTTGCAGAGCGCATCTGCCTGCGTTGCACACTCCAACTAATTATAAGTAAGCCATTATACTAGCAAACACTCAGTGTACCTAGTGGCATCCTATACGTGGCTATTGGACTTTGCTATAGTCCCACTAGTGCCAAGACATTTGCAGAGCGCATCTGCCTGCGTTGCACACTCCAACTAATTATAAGTAAGCCATTATACTAGCAAACACTCAGTGTACCTAGTGGCATCCTATACGTGGCTATTGGACTTTGCTATAGTCCCACTAGTGCAAAGACATTTGCAGAGCGCATCTGCCTGCGTTGCACACTCCAACTCATTATAACTAAGTTGCATTGTCAGGGATATTTATTCTTTATTATTCTGCTGTTAATAAAGCTAGACCACCACTGCAATCTTCACCACCTCTCAATTTTTACTACCACATTTTCAGTCCACAATCTTGTCGCAATCAACATGAGTGGCAAAATGACAGATGCTGGTGGAAAGGGGAAGAGGCGTGGTGGAAAAGGCAAAAAAGGTTTTGTCTGTGGGGAAAGTGGCAAAGCTCCATTATCATCTGCTGAAGATAGACCATCTACCAGCAAAAGTAAGATGTCTACTACTTACCGTGGACAATCCGATGTGCTCCCTTTTTTACGGACACGAGCAACAGGAAGAAAGGTAGATGATGGG
The DNA here is from genome assembly GCF_048569485.1 of Anomaloglossus baeobatrachus. NCBI lineage: Eukaryota > Metazoa > Chordata > Amphibia > Anura > Aromobatidae > Anomaloglossus > Anomaloglossus baeobatrachus. Next base: position 123,971,879 of record NC_134362.1, read on the forward strand.
CAAAAAAGGAAAATGCTTGAATGGATCTCAAGTGGTCCAACAAGTGCCCTCTCAGCCACTTCAAGTACCGCATCCAAAAAACACCAGTCCTCTGAGTTGTCATCCCAATCACACTTGATTTCTCCCAGCTCTGAAGTCTCCATCAGCCCTGCACAGTATGGTGGAACTGAGATGGCTGAGTCTGCAGAGCTGTTCAGTCACACTATAGCCTGGGAATCAGAGGTCTGCTCCCAAGCTACAGTGAGTACAGAACAGGAAATGGTCTGCAGTGATGCCCAGAACCTTTGTGACTCTGATTCAGGCCGTGAGGACCAAGTTTCTGAGCATAATGTTGACCCTTTGTCACAAACTGTAACACCTGTGGTTATAGACAATGAGGAACATACTGATGAAGATGAGACGCAGATACCCGATTGGGATGACAACTTAAATATTCGGTCAGGGCAAGAAGAGGCTCGGTCTGAGGGGGAGGGGAGTGCAAACACAACAATTGATGATGAAGTTCTAGATCCCACCTACTGTCAACCCCCAGTCAGGCACTCGAGGAGGTCAACAGAGGCGGTGGAGGAGGATGCAACCGACGACGAAGTTACCTTGCGCCTTACTGGACAGAGTCGGAGCACTGGTAGCACGTCTACAACTGCATCCTCAGCCACCACTCTGCCTATGAGCATTATTCGGGGTGGATCAACAGGTCGCATGGCCTCTAAGCCTTGCCTAGCCTGGTCCTTTTTTGACATAGAAAAAGATCGCCCAAATCATGTGATATGTAAAATTTGTCATGATTCTCTTAGTAGAGGTCAAAACCTCAGCAGTTTGACAACTTCTTCCATGAATCGTCACATGAATAAATATCATAGGTCCCGGTGGGAAGCTCACTGTGCTGCAATGCTGCAAGAGCGAACCATCCACCACCCGCCCCTTCCAGTGCATCCGCGCGCTCTTCATCTTCTAGGACTGTGGGGACAGCTGTCACACCTGTTTTTCCACGCCAAACTTCCACCACTGTAACCGCAACAGGCAGTTTGCTTGTAAGGTCGTCAGTTGGTTTGGAAGGGGAAACAAGTGAGTGTGTACAGCTCTCTCAGACATCGATAGCACCAACGTTGGATGAAGGCAACATCATGTCTCTGCCTGCACTTTCCTCACAAACCTGCATTTTTCCAGGGACACCCTACTCAACACCGTCTACACACAGCAGCCAGATCTCTGTCCCTCAGATGTGGTCAAATAAAAGGCCACTTCCTCCGACCCATGACAAAGCTAAGAGGTTGACTCTATCCCTCTGTAAGCTGTTGGCTACCGAAATGCTGCCTTTCCGCCTAGTGGACACACAGGATTTTAGAGACCTTATGTCTGTCGCTGTGCCCCAGTACCAGATGCCTAGTCGCCACTACTTCTCTAAGAAAGGTGTGCCCGCGCTACACCAGCATGTCGCACACAACATCACCGCTTCCTTGAGAAACTCTGTGTGTGAACGGGTGCATTTCACCACCGATACTTGGACCAGTAAGCATGGACAGGGACGTTACATGTCGCTGACTGGGCACTGGGTAACTATGGTGATAGATGGTGAAGGGTCTGCTGCACAAGTCTTGCCGTCCCCACGACTTGTGTGTCAATCCTCTGTCTGTCCAAGTTCCGCCACAGCTTCTGCATCCTCCACCTCATCTGGGTCCTCCACCTCCGCCCCAAGCCTGCCTGGTCAGGCCACCAGCGTTCTCACTGCGCAGAAGGAATCACGCACGCCTCATTACTATGCTGGCAGCAGAGCGCAACGGCATCAGGCAGTCTTTAGCTTGACATGTCTTGGGAATAAGAGTCACACAGCTGAGGATTTGTGGTCAGCTCTGCGGTCCGAGTTTAATAAATGGTTGTCTCCACTCAACCTGCAGCCTGGTAAGGCCGTGTGCGACAATGCTGCAAACCTGGGTGCGGCACTTCGCCTGGGCATTGTGACACACGTACCTTGTATGGCTCACGTGTTGAACCTTGTCGTCCAGCAATTTTTAACACACTATCCCGGCCTAGATGGCCTTCTGAACAGGGCACGAAAACTGTCAGCTCACTTCCGCCGTTCAAGCGCCGCAGCAGAGCGACTTGCATCGCTCCAGAAGTCTTTCGGCCTGCCGGTTCATCGCCTGAAATGCGATGTGGCGACACGCTGGAATTCAACTCTCCACATGTTACAGCGACTGTGGCAGCACCGCAGAGCCCTGGTGCAATACGTCATGACGTATAGCCTGGGCCAACGAAATGCAGAGGTGGGGCAGATCACCCTGATGGAGTGGTCTCAGATCAAGGACCTATGCACCCTTCTGCACAGTTTCGACATAGTTTCATAGTTTCATAGTTTTTAAGGTTGAAGGGAGACTCTAAGTCCATCTAGTTCAACCTGTAGCCTAACATGTTGATCCAGAGGAAGGCAAAAAAACCCCAATGTGTCAAATAAGCTCCAATGGGGAAAAAAATTCCTTCCTGACTCCACATACGGCAATCAGACTAGTTCCCTGGATCAACACCCTGTCATAAAATCTAATATACATAACTGGTAATATTATATTTTTCAAGAAATGCGTTCAGGCTCTGCTTAAATTTTACTAGTGAATCCCTCATTACAACATCATACGGCAGAGAGCTCCATAGTCTCACTGCTCGTACAGTAAAGAATCCTCATCTGTGATTATGATTAAACATTCTTTCCTCAAGACTTAGCGGATGCCCCCTGTTCCAGTCGCAGGCCTAGGTGTAAAGAGATCTTTGGAAAGGTCTCTGTACTGTCCCCTCATATATTTATACATTGTGATTAGATCCCCCTAAGCCTTTGTTTTTCCTAACTAACTAACCCCAAGTTTAATAACCTGTCTTGGTATTGCAGCCCCCCCCATTCCTCTAATAATCTAGGTCGCTCTTCTATCTACCTGTAAGATTATGCTATTTATAACCTTCTATACTTTTGCTAACAAGAAATGCATCCATTCCTCTCTTAAATTCATTCAGTGAGTTGGCCATCACCACTTCCTCAGGAAGAGAGTTCCAGAGCCTCACTGCTCTTACCGTGAAGAACCCTCTTCTATGCTGATGTAGGAATTTTCTTTCCTCCAATCGAAAAGAATGCCCCCTTGTTCTTGTCATAGTCCTTGGTACAAACAGATCATGGGAGAGATCTCTATATGGCCCTCTGATATATTTGTACATATTTATTAGGTCTCCCCTAAGTCTTCTCTTTTCTAGAGTAAATAGACCTAATTTTGATAACCTTTCCGTGTATTGTAATGCACCCATTCCATTTATTATTTTAGTAGCCCGCCTCTGAACCCTTTCAAGTTCAGTAATGTCTTTCTTCAGCACCGGCGCCCAAAATTGCACACAATACTCCAAGTGTGGTCTGACTAGTGATTTGTACAGAGGGAGAATGATGTTTTCATCTCGTGCCCCCAGACCTCTTCTAATGCATCCCATCACCCTATTTGCTTTGGTGGCTGCTGCCTGACACTGGGCACTCCAATTTAGATTCTTATTCACTAAGATGCCTAAGTCTTTTTCCATGTCTGATTTCCCCAGCAGTTTCCCATTTAGTAAGTAATCGTAGCATCTGTTTCTCCTTCCCATGTGCATAACCTTACACTTATCTGTGTTAAACCTCATTTGCCATTTTTCAGCCCAATTCTCCAATTTACTCAAATCCATCTGTAGTTGCAAACTGTCCTCCTTTGTGTTAACTACCTTACATAGTTTTGTATCATCTGCAAATACTGATATTTTACTCTGTAAACCATCCACCAGATCATTAATAAATATATTAAATAGTAGGGGGCCCAATACAGACCCCTGTGGCACCCCACTAGTAACCCTGGCCCAATCTGAGTATGCACCATTAATAACCACTCTTTGTTTTCTACCACTAAGCCAGCTACCTACCCATCTACACACATTTTCCCCGAGCCCAAGCTTTCTCATTTTACTTAGCAGTCTTTTATGTGGGACAGTGTCAAATGCTTTACCGAAGTCGAGATAAATGACATCCAATGATTCTCCTCGGTCCATGTGAGAGCTTACATCCTCATAGAAGCTGATCAGGTTAGTTTGACAGGAGCGATCCTTCATAAATCCATGTTGATATGGAGTTAAACAGTTATTAACATTGAGACATTCCATAATAGTATCCCTTAAAAACCCTTCAAACATTTTACCCACAACAGATGTTAAGCTTACCGGCCTATAGTTTCCAGGTTCCCTTTTGCACCCTTTTTTGAATATTGGTACCACATTTGCTAGCCGCCAATCCAGTGGAACAGACCCAGTTTCTATAGAGTCTTTAAATAAAAGGAATAGAGGCCTGTCTATCACATTACTTAACTCCCTTAATACCCGAGGGTGAATGCCATCAGGGCCTGGTGATTTGTCAATTTTAATGTTACTAAGTCGGTTCTGCACTTCTTCCTGGGTTAGGCAGGTCATACTTAATGGGGCATTTACATGATCACTCTGCATTTCCCCTGGCATATGCTTTTCCTGTGTGAACACAGTTGAGAAAAAAGTATTTAAAACATTTGCTTTTCCCACATCGCTTTCTATGATTTTACCCTCATTATTCTTTAAAGGGCCAACACCATCAATTTTAATCTTTTTTCTGTTTATATAATTAAAGAATAGTTTGGGATTTGTTTTGCTTTCCTTAGCAATGAGTCTCTCAGTTTCTACTTTTGCTAAATATATTTGTTTTTTACACATTTTATTTTTTTCTCTATATATTTTTAATGCTTCCTCGCTGCCTTCTTGTTTTAGCTTTTTAAATGCCTTTTTCTTATTATTCATTGCCCCTTTTACATCCTTATTTAGCCACATTGGTTTTCTCCTGTTCCTAGCCCTTTTATTTCTGTATGGTATGGCTAGCCCGCAGTGGGTGTTTAATACCGATTTAAAAATGTCCCACTTATTTTCTGTGCTCCCATTTTTGAGGACACTGTCCCAATCAATTTGGCGAAGGTCTTCTCTAAGCTGATCAAACTTTGCTTTGCTGAAATTCAGCGTTTTTGTAACCCCCCTCCAAGGCACCTTACTAAAGGACAAGTGGAATTGTATTATATTGTGGTCACTATTCCCTAGGTGCCCATCCACTCGTACGTCTGTTATTCTATCTGGCCTGTTGCTTAAAATTAAGTCCAGAAGGGCTGCCCCTCTAGTTGAGCCTGGCACAAGTTGGGACAGATAATTATCCTTAGTTACTGACATGGCGACGAATATGTTTAGCTCTGACAATGCCATTATCAGCATGACGATTCCAGTCATTTACATGCTGGAGCACACGCTAAACACTATTCGGAGTCAGGGGGTGGGACAACATGAAGGGGAGGAACTACAGGAGGATTCATATGCGCAAGGGACAACAACATCACCAAGGTCCAGACGTTCATCATCACCAACGCAGCAGGCATGGGACCATGGGGAACAGGGATCGACAAGGGCGCATAGTAGCAGGCGAAATGTTGAGCAAGGTGCAGGAGAACATGAAGAAATGGAGGACGAACTGTCCATGGACATGGAAGACTCAGCGGATGAGGGAGACCTTGGTCAAATTTCAGTTGAAAGAGGTTGGGGGGAGATGTCAGAGGAAGAAAGAACGGGTAGCACCTCTATGCCACAAACACAGCGTGGACTTGGTCCGCATGGCTGCGCAAGACACATGAGTGCCTTTTTGTTGCACTACCTCCAACATGACAGTCGTATTGTCAAAATTAGAAGTGATGATGACTACTGGATTGCCACACTATTAGATCCCCGGTACAAGTCCAAATTTTGTGACATAATTCCAGCCATAGAAAGGGACGCACGTATGCAGGAGTATCAGCAGAAGCTGTTACTCGATCTTAGCTCGGCTTTTCCACCAAACAACCGTGCAGGTGCAGGGAGGGAATCTCCCAGTTGTAACTTGACAAACATGGGACGGTCTCGTCATCTTCAACAGTCTACCCGTACCAGTAGGACCGTATCTGGTGCCGGTAACAGCAATTTTATGGAATCTTTTCATAATTTTTTTAGACCCTCTTTTGCAAGGCCACCAGAGACAACAAGTCTGACACATACTCAACGGCTGGAGAGGATGATACAGGAGTATCTCCAAATGAACATCGATGCCATGACTGTGCAACTGGAGCCTTGCTCCTTTTGGGCTTCAAACCTAGAAAAATGGCCAGAGCTCTCCAGTTACGCCTTGGAGATTTTGTCGTGTCCAGCTGCCAGCGTTGTCTCTGAACGTGTATTCAGTGCTGCTGGGTGTGTGCTGACAGATAAGCGCACACGTCTGTCCAGTGACAATGTGGACAGACTGACGTTCATCAAAATGAACAAGTCATGGATCCAGAAGGAATTTACTACCCCTGTGTCATCCTGGGGAGAGTAAATGCTTGTTGATTTGGAATGTGCTTGATGCAAATCAAAACATCCTGTTTGCAACTAGGGCCCAAGTGCTGCCACTGATGGGGTGGGTGTCTGTGTGGCCCAATTTTTGGAAAAAAGGGAGACTCCGCTTGGAGTAACCCTTGCTTGCTGTGTTTTTAAAAGAAGCCAAGATGAACAGAGCTGGGATCAGGAAAGACTTTGCTACCTACCCCGGTGTCATCCTGGGGACGGTTAAGAATAGCGTATTTTTGAATGTGCTTGATGCAAATGTAGCTGTGAAGTGTACAACTGGGGCACAACTGCTGCCACTGAAGGGGTGGGTGTGTGTGGGGCCCAATTTTTGGAAAAAAGGGAGACTCCGCTTGGAGTAACCCTTGCTTGTTGTGTTTTTAAAAGAAGCCAAGATGAACAGAGCTGGGATCAGGAAAGACTTTGCTACCTACCCCGGTGTCATCCTGGGGACGGTTAATTATGGCGTATTTTTGAATGTGCTTGATGCAAATCAAAACATCCTGTTTGCAACTAGGGCCCAAGTGCTGCCACTGATGGGGTGGGTGTCTGTGTGGCCCAATTTTTGGAAAAAAGGGAGACTCCGCTTGGAGTAACCCTTGCTTGCTGTGTTTTTAAAAGAAGCCAAGATGAACAGAGCTGGGATCAGGAAAGACTTTGCTACCTACCCCGGTGTCATCCTGGGGACGGTTAAGAATAGCGTATTTTTGAATGTGCTTGATGCAAATGTAGCTGTGAAGTGTACAACTGGGGCACAACTGCTGCCACTGAAGGGGTGGGTGTGTGTGGGGCCCAATTTTTGGAAAAAAGGGAGACTCCGCTTGGAGTAACCCTTGCTTGCTGTGTTTTAAAAGAAGCCAAGATGAACAGAGCTGGGATCAGGAAAGACTTTGCTACCTACCCCGGTGTCATCCTGGGGACGGTTAATTATGGCGTATTTTTGAATGTGCTTGATGCAAATCAAAACATCCTGTTTGCAACTAGGGCCCAAGTGCTGCCACTGATGGGGTGGGTGTCTGTGTGGCCCAATTTTTGGAAAAAAGGGAGACTCCGCTTGGAGTAACCCTTGCTTGGTTTGTTTTTAAAAGAAGCCAAGATGAACAGAGCTGGGATCAGGAAAGACTTTGCTACCTACCCCGGTGTCATCCTGGGGACGGTTAATTATGGCGTATTTTTGAATGTGCTTGATGCAAATCAAAACATCCTGTTTGCAACTAGGGCCCAAGTGCTGCCACTGATGGGGTGGGTGTCTGTGTGGCCCAATTTTTGGAAAAAAGGGAGACTCCGCTTGGAGTAACCCTTGCTTGCTGTGTTTTTAAAAGAAGCCAAGATGAACAAGTCATGGGTCAGCAAAGACTTTATCTACCTACCCCGGTGTCATCCTGGGGACGGATAAGAATGGCGTATTTTTGAATGTGCTTGATGCAAATCAAAACATCCTGTTTGCAACTAGGGCCCAAGTGCTGCCACTGATAGGGTGGGTGTCTGTGTGGCCCAATTTTTGGAAAAAAGGGAGACTCCGCTTGGAGTAACCCTTGCTTGCTGTGTTTTTAAAAGAAGCCAAGATGAACAGAGCTGGGATCAGGAAAGACTTTGCTACCTACCCCGGTGTCATCCTGGGGACGGTTAATTATGGCGTATTTTTGAATGTGCTTGATGCAAATCAAAACATCCTGTTTGCAACTAGGGCCCAAGTGCTGCCACTGATGGGGTGGGTGTCTGTGTGGCCCAATTTTTGGAAAAAAGGGAGACTCCGCTTGGAGTAACCCTTGCTTGCTGTGTTTTTAAAAGAAGCCAAGATGAACAGAGCTGGGATCAGGAAAGACTTTGCTACCTACCCCGGTGTCATCCTGGGGACGGTTAATTATGGCGTATTTTTGAATGTGCTTGATGCAAATCAAAACATCCTGTTTGCAACTAGGGCCCAAGTGCTGCCACTGATGGGGTGGGTGTCTGTGTGGCCCAATTTTTGGAAAAAAGGGAGACTCCGCTTGGAGTAACCCTTGCTTGCTGTGTTTTTAAAAGAAGCCAAGATGAACAAGTCATGGGTCATCAAAGACTTTATCTACCTACCCCGGTGTCATCCTGGGGACGGATAAGAATGGCGTATTTTTGAATGTGCTTGATGCAAATCAAAACATCCTGTTTGCAACTAGGGCCCAAGTCCTGCCACTGATGGGGTGGGTGTCTGTGTGGCCCAATTTTTGGAAAAAAGGGAGACTCCGCTTGGAGTAACCCTTGCTTGCTGTGTTTTTAAAAGAAGCCAAGATGAACAGAGCTGGGATCAGGAAAGACTTTGCTACCTACCCCGGTGTCATCCTGGGGACGGTTAATTATGGCGTATTTTTGAATTTGCTTGATGCAAATCAAAACATCCTGTTTGCAACTAGGGCCCAAGTGCTGCCACTGATGGGGTGGGTGTCTGTGTGGCCCAATTTTTGGAGAAAAGGGAGACTCCGCTTGGAGTAACCCTTGCTTGCTGTGTTTTTAAAAGAAGCCAAGATGAACAGAGCTGGGATCAGGAAAGACTTTGCTACCTACCCCGGTGTCATCCTGGGGACGGTTAAGAATAGCGTATTTTTGAATGTGCTTGATGCAAATGTAGCTGTGAAGTGTACAACTGGGGCACAACTGCTGCCACTGAAGGGGTGGGTGTGTGTGGGGCCCAATTTTTGGAAAAAAGGGAGACTCCGCTTGGAGTCACCTTGCGGTGTTTTACATGATTTTAGAATGGCGTGCCATGCCTATATCTGTGTGTCCTCCTCTTTTTCCTTGTCCAGCTGTTTTGTTTTCGCATGAGTATATGTCCTTGTCACTTTCCCATGTGTTTGTGTTGTGTTGTGAGTTGTTTGTCACCTTTTGGACACCTTTGAGGGTGTTTTCTAGGTGTTTTACTGTGTTTGTGATTGCCTGCCATTGTTTCCTATTGGCTCGAGTTCGGTTCGTCGAACGTTCGACGAGCCGAACTCGAACGGGAGCTCCGTTCGGCGAACCGACCTCGAGCCGAACCGGGACCGGTTCGCTCATCTCTACTCCTGGACATAGCATTCGAATTACCAGGTCCCTGAAGGCTGAAATGCGTAGTGGCCGGAAATCATGAACAATTACAATGGGCGTATGTGCTGTAGATCCTGCGTCAGTTGTAGCTTGGAACTTTGTCTTTTCACGGATTTGCCCGTCTCTCATGGTGTTGGGCTATTTTCGGATCAAAATGGTGTGTCCCTCCTTGGCCCGTATCATGGGTTATTTCAGGGGCAAATTTAACTCTCTTAGCACTTTTCTCCTTAATTGTGGCCGTTGAATTGTGGGGTCAAGGTCTATCCAACCAGCATATTTGTTGTTTTTCAGACAATTTAGGGCTCGTGCATAGTAATAATAACACAGGTTTCCAAGGGTAAAAATTTTTGAAAGATGTGATTTTTTTCATACTTTCGATCATTGGACTCAGTAAAAATATTGAAAAAATATCATCACGTACAGTTTTTTCACAAACACTGATTCTATAGGTGTTAGGGCCAGGTGGACGGGCAGACCCAGGAGGTGGATCCACTGGGCCGAACACCTTAATGAAGGCAAGGGGTCCGGTAGCCGGAGCACTACGGGTAGCAGGACAGTCCGTGCAAAAGAGTGGAATGGAGAAGTCCCTGGGACCACGGAGTCACTGATGGTAGTCCGGGTAACGGAGCTCAGGTTCGGAGGCCGAGATGTCAGGCAGAGTCCGGAACCGATGGAGCGAGAGGACGGGTCACCACAGGGATCAGAGATGGTACGGACTGACGGGATGGCAGATAGTCAGCGTTCGGGGTTCGGGAATCGGCAGGACCGGATGGCGAGGCAGGAGCGGCTCTAGAAGAGAGATAGGTAAGTATATCACAGAGACACAAGGAGACCTGACTCCTAGCTTAGGAAACACGAAGAACAGGCCCCGCCCACTTGGACATTAAACCCCTTTATACCCTGTACCTGTGTGTTCAATTTCCTGTCAGTGGACGCTGGCCCTTTAAGAGAGGGTCAATGACCGCGCGCGCGCCCTAATGCGCATGCGCGAGGCCCGGGTGCCAGAAGCCAGGGCAGGGAGCGGTGTATAGGAAGCAGGGGAGCCGGCCTGGAGCAGGGCTGCCGACGGGCGCCGGGAGCGGGGACCGGGCCGCCTGGGGACCGCAGGTGGTGGAGGCTGGAGACCGTGGAGCGGGGGATGTCTGCCAGAGGAGCCGGGGAGCGAAGCAGGGAAGCCGGGGAGCGTGGCAGGTGAGCCGGGGGGCAGAGCAGGGGACCCGGAGAGCGTGACAATAGGTTTCCAAAAGGTTAGAATTCTGAAAAGATTCCCTCCATACTTTTCTGAAGATGGTGCTCTAGTGTATTCAAGCGATGTTCCTGTGCTGATGGAAAATGTAACATTAAGTACAATGTGAGCGAGTGGAGACACGTCATTGTTTCATCCAAAAAGTCTGAAAGCTGTGCTACTGCTCAATGGCAGTAAGTATTCTTCAGTGTGTGTAGGGCATGTGTCGCGGGCAGAGGGGCCACGCACGCTACGCTCGGGTTCGGGGACTTCTGCTGCTGCTGCTGCTCGGTGGCTCGAGCGGAGGGCCAGATCCGGGGACTCGAGCAGCGCTCCTCGCCCACGAGTGAAAAGGGGGTGGTTTGTTTGGGGAGATAGTTAGTGACGTCACATACAGGTCGTGGTGATAATGGGCACCACCACTGCTGGTGACGGGGATCCCGGGAGCGATGGCAGGGAGCAGCTAGGATGTTGGTTCCCCCTCTGTGGGTAGGGGTTGGTGATCCCGGGGCCCGGTGGCGGTACGGGGAGGCTGGATGGCTGGGGTGTACGTACCGAGGGAGCCCGTTTGCCCGCAGGCGCTGGCCCTTGGATCTCTAGCCTATGGCGGTGGCTTTTTATCCTCACGGTGTGGACGGTTGCCTTCTGTCGGGTCTTGGGTGTTAGGGAACCCCTGGGATTCCGGTCACTCTCGGATTTGACCATTGTCGGCGGCTCCTAGCCTGGTCAGGGTCCAATGGCCCTGCCTTTGTGCTTGGTACAGATCCGCTCACCGGTTCAGTTCCCCTCGGGTCACCGCCCGTCCCCGGTCCTACGGTTCAGCTGACTTGTACCACCTCCTGCAGACGGCCACCATCGTCTGCCGACCTTGCTGACAGTGCCTGGGCTCCTACCCAGACACTAACAGTTTCTGTCCTCTCACTTTCCACTACAAAACTAAACTAACTGCTTTTTCCCGCCTCCAGGCCTGTGAACTCCTCGGTGGGTGGGGCCAACCGCCTGGCTCCGCCCCACCTGGTGTGGACATCAGACCCTGGAGGAGGCAACAAGGATTTTGTGTGACTGATGTAGACTATCCAGGGGAGGGGGTGTGTGTGATTTTGTGTTTGTGACTACCTGGCTAGTCCAGGGCGTCACACATGCTATGCACTTGGAAGAAAGCTGTGAGAATTTAGACTTTATTCTCAAGAAACTTAACTACAAGGAGCATGGATGGTCAATATGTGGTGGTCTAAAAATGTTCTCATTGCTTCTTGGGCAGCAAGGAGGATATATTAAATACCCATGCTGTTCTGCCTCATGGCAGCCTGCTAATAGTCATTCATTGAAATTTCTGTTACAACCCCTAGAGGTCATTGTTATTCTTTTGAATTGCTGAGTTTCCCTTTAAGCTAAATGTATTCTGGGTAAGGAATGCCTCCCTGAGCTGAGAAGAAGCCTGCAGCCATTTTCTCTTTGGATTTGTCAGGAAAGGACATGCCGACTTACCTCTCTGTACATTCACCCCTGCCTAGTGTAATCCGGTGAGCAAAGCAAATTACATGTGTTAGTGATAGAATTCTAGATGGAAGAGTGTAGTAAATGCATTGTACATTGTACTTCTACACCTTTAGTGTCATCCCTGTCTTGTTTGTCTAGATAAGATTTCTATGTATTGCAGATGCAGTGACCTTTCACCTACATTCTCGTAAGAACTGCATCTCATGTACTGTTATGCTATGTTAACTCTGTATTAACACTGTACTGACTGTAATCATTTTCTTGTTATAGTTTTTACCCGTATAAAACAGTATCTTGGATATACCGTATTCTGTCTTCAACTGCATCTTGGATATTCCTATATTCACTGTATATTCCATGTATACTGCAATCAAGTTCACGTTACCAGCTAATAAATCAAGGCTATTGAACTCCACAGTCTGTTTATTTGAAATGTGAACTAGGGTTTAGCTGTATGCTAGAGATTCACAGCATTACGTAAAAGAAGGCAGAACACATGCTTTTTGTGTGAATTGGAAAGCCAGGTTAGGACTCTTCACTGGAGCAAAAAAAATTGGCCAACAAGAACATCTTTGTAACCGGGACTCAAGAACATTGTTGCATAAAGCTTAGTTGATCCCACCTAAAGTTCTCTTGCCACCACTCCACTGTAAGCTTGGACTGATGAAGCTGTTTGTGAAAGCGCTACTGAAAGAAGGAGAGATGTTTAAGTACCTGTGTACCAAGTTTCAGGGACTGTCAGAATCAAGTCTGAAGGAAGGTGTGATGCCCTGGCAAAACCAGGAAGTTACAGATAGGCCCCCGCACAACACCTTTCCTCACTTAGGAAACACACAGCCGACCTGAAACCCTAGTCACCTAGGACCCTGAAGCCAGGACCGAAACCAGCGGCCTAGCTAATTAAATGATTGAGGGCAGGATTATAGGTCCTATCCCACCTAAAGTCCCTCAAAGAAGACAACAGCCCACTGATAGGGATAAGGCCACCGCCAGGGCCCTTAGATCCCACGGGCCAGCGCCTGCGGGCACGGCTCCTTAGGCCATATCCAGCCGGGAGCGGACTCCTGAGTTCCAGACCAGGCAGTCCACCATACACAAAAACAAGTGCAGAGTAAAGGACAGCGACCACCAGCCTGGGTGGGGGACCTGAATGCAACCGGCCGGGGCGGCAGGCCACCAGCACCTTTGGTTTACCGAAAGACTCGTGTGATTCATTTACTGTGAGTAACCAAACATCCCCCTGCTTGCTCAGGCGCGCCGGCCCTTGCCATCACCATACCCTGCACAAAGACACTGGGCCCCGGGGCAATCATCCCTACACACGGAGGGGTTAACATCCAGCTGCCACTACATCTCTCCCGGGTATCCCATAACGGCAGCGGTGGTGTCCCACCTCACCACACACCGTTGGTGGCGTCACAAACTTAATACGGCCTAGCCCATACATCTACATTCCTCCTTTTATTCGACATGTCCGCGAGACCCCCGGGTCGAGCCACTCTCTTAGAAGGTCTGGATCCGACCAACGGCGGCTGCTGGCACAGGGGCAGCACAAAAGCATTTTTGTGGGTTCGGATATTCAGAAACCCATGAATGAAGGATGACGTGTTTTAAACAATAATGAAAACTGTTGAAAAAAGGGCTTGGGACTCTTTGAAAGAAGCAATAAATACGTTTCTAGGTAACAACAAAGAATCAAAATTTAAGTCCATCGTGGAGAACATGCTGAAACGTTTCAAAGCCTTGGGTTGTCTAATGAATTTGAAGTTACATTTTTTACATTCCTATTTGGACTACTTGTCTGAAAACCTTGGTGCTGGTGGGAAGAACAAGAAGGTTTTCATCGGAATATCAAGGAGATGGAACGACGATACCAAAGTAAATGAAACGTGAACATGATTGCCGGATGCTTCACAGAGAAGATCCACAGGCCTTCTATGAGAGAAAAGGGGGATCTAGAGAAAAGGAAAAAGTGCAAGAATAAATTTCTAATAAAGTTGCAGAATGACTGTACAATAAATAAATGTATTTTATATATAAAATTGTGAATATTTTTGGTTACAATAAGTATTTTTCTTGTTCATGTCACTTGTATGTAACTTCACACATGGATTGTACAAAATCAATATTTGATGGTTAAAAAAAAATATTTTTTTTTTTTTTTTTAAATCAGGACATTAGAAAACATAATAATCAGTCACTGGATTTGAAGTTTCATAAACCAAAATTTTACATAGCTGTGTATTTTGTCGGGCACCCACCGACAATAGAATAGCGCCAGATTTAGGAAGCTGGCTGAGGTCTGCAAAGTCTGTAGCCAGGTGACAAAATTGTCCAACCTGGGTTTCTTCCTTAAGTAGTCTCTGGTATGATGATATGGTATAATCCTGGCAGCCGGAGTCGAAGTCCCTAGATTGCGGTTATGATCTCCAATCGGAATTGGAGCCCCTAGATTGAAGCCATGTAGCCAAGTGATCCTCTAGTTGAAGCCAAAGTCCCTAGACCGAGTCCACAAGGCATCCTGGTTCTGATCCCCTAGCCAGCTCCTAAGAGCTTAGACTAGATCATGCAACATCCATCAACAACCTGGTGACTCCAAGAAGTCCCCTTTTATAGCCATAACCTTCCCTTAGGATATACTGTGCCCTTATCAGATTGGTTGTACAAGGTTGCTTCTCTTATTGGATGAATTTCAAGCTGCATGGATAATGTTCATTTAAATGATGTGGATAGAAAGACTGAAGATATCTACATGTAGTCTGAAATCCATCATGAATCAATACTATTTTACACAGTCATAAGCAGCCCATGGGCATTCACCTGCATTCAAACCAATAACAGCTCATAGACCAGACAATCCATCTACCACTGGACCAAAGACAGGAAGTTAAATCCACTGCCTGCGGTAACCAACTTAATCCTATAGGCTACTCACACAACAAACCCAACAGAAAGGAAAAAAACATGGCTTCGATTATCCATCCAATGAAAACGCATAACCATTGTGAGCCATTGGACAATGCAATTGGACACTTGGTGACATGGTGCACGGCCCAATGAATCAAGTCTTTACTTCATATTCACGATTTAAGCCCTTGGGTTCTAATGTGCCCAGAGTACATATCCAGAAAGATTCTCTTTCTTTGAGCTAAACACAAGTCAACAATACATTGTAAGCAGATTCTATTACCAGTCCCACACCATTTTGTGACGCATAATCACACAGTGATCCAATTAAGATTCCAAGTCATCGAACATGTCCAAGCCATACGCAGAGGAGGCAATAGAATTAGGAAGCTCAAAGAAAGGGAATCTTTCTGGATATATACTCTGGGCACATTGGAACCCAAAGGCTTAAACCATGAATATGAAGTACAGACTTGATTCATTGGGCCATGCATGGACATAATGGACATAATTCTAATAGGCAGGACAGGTAATAAGGAGCACAAGTTATATGCTAAAATGTGTTGTGTGACAAGACAGACACAGGAAAGGACATGATAACAGGTGTAGGGACCAACAAGGTGAGACAAGGGGTATCAGGATAGGGTCAAGTAGGTATGAATGTAGTAATGGGGCAGGCATAGAGAATTGTATGTGAATGTGAATTACAATAAATCACTAAGGAAAGGAATATGTGAGTGTGTGCCTAATGTAAACTAATATTGTACTGGCAAAATTATAGATGGAAAGGGAGAAGGGGAGGGGGGAGAGAGGAGGCTGTAATTGACTACAAGGGTATGAGTTATGAGTGATCATAGGGATAGTGTTACATAAGTGGAAATACCTATGGAGGACCGGATGTGTAAGCGCATACCTTATACAAACCTATAGAGTGCTGATGGGTGAGAGTGTGATGTTAGATATAAGACATCCTATAGTGAATAGTGAGCCGTAATCAAGTGCAACAGGGATATTTCACGTGACTATGGGAACCTGGAAGGTAAAGAAAGGGGAGAAAAAACTGTTAGACAAGGTAATCAGACATAATGTAACCAGTTGATCAGACATGATCACCTGGTTTGAGACCCCCTGCCTTACACTATATAGATATCATGTTCATTCCCCATCTATCTTGCTCAGGAGAGCATCTCCCTCCCCCGGCACCAAGAGCAGCTCATACTGAATTGTTACATTGACTAGTAACACTGCACACAGAAATGCACCTTAATATTCCACTGTTAACCCTTTCCTCCCAGCAGTAACACACAACTCCTCACCTTGATATCATGGTGATTTATGGTCAGAATGACTTCAATGCGATCAGTGATTTCTATTCTAGCTCTGCTCACATAGATTTTATATCCACACTCAACTATAGGCCGTTCTTCATATTTTGGGGGCTTTTAGTCAGATATACTAGTTTGTGCCTGTATAGTATTGGTGTAGATGGGAGTGTAGGGCATGGGTTACATGGCACTGTGGTGGAATACTGATGGGAGGTATTGGTGCTGTGTTTGATGCTTCTACTGGGTATTTTCCTACAAATACTGGAACAGCTCACTGCTTAGAATGATCCTTCCCAGCTCTATAATATATTATATATACCCCACAATGCAGGCTCACACACACATTTGTCTCAAGTGTGTTGTAGGGACACAGATACAGTCTTGGTCATGTGACTAAAGGCTACTTTACACACTGCGATATCGGTCCCGATATCGCTAGTGTGGGTACCCGCCCCCATCTGTTGCGCGACACGGGCAAATCGCTGCCCATGCCGCACAACACCGACCAGACCCGTCACACATACTTACCTGCCCGGCGACGTCGCTGTGTCCGGCGAACCGCCTCCTTTCTAAGGGGGCGGTTCGTGCGGCGTCACAGCAACGTCACTGAGCGACCGCCCAATAGCAGTGGAGGGGCGGAGATGAGTGGCCGGAACATCCCGCCCACCTCCTTCCTTCCTCATAGCGGCTTTGGGGCAGGTAAGGAGAGGTTCCTCGTTTCTGCGGTGTCACACGGAGCAATGTGTGCTGCCGCAGGAGCGACGAACTACATCGTTACTGCTGCAGTAACGATAATCGAGAATGGAGACCCATGTCACCGATGAGCGATTTTGCACGTTTTTGCAACGATGCAAAATCGCTCATCGGTGTCACACGCAGCAACATCGCTAATGCGGCCGGATGTGCGTCACAAATTCCGTGACCCCAACGACTCCGCATTAGCGATGTCGCAGCGTGTAAAGCCCCCTTTAGTGGGAGTGGTGTACAGGGTCTTAGCAGTAAAGAGTATTCCATATTTCTGCCAGATACCCACAGAGATATTGAAATCTGAAAAAAGAGACTTCTGCTCATTGAAGGTAAGAACTGCTCACATAGCGTTCAACTCCACAGCAAACGAGTGCTCTAGCACTGGCATCTCAGCAGGGATATTCCCCTACTACACATGTGTGTCTGGGTCGCTGTGACAGTTTACAGGACATAACTCAGGGCACCTAGACAGAAGGCAGAGGGACTACTTTCTATTTCTGGTGTAGAGCTTAGTACAATATATATATATATACTATTACATGTGACACATGTACCTTGTATTACCATTATTCGCTGTATATGAACCCCTTTTCTCCGGGCATTATTTGTCTATAGCATTTTTCACGAACCTGAGGCAACTGAGAACCCTTCAGTGAAGGAATTCCACTAACCCTCACAATACCAACCAGGGGCCTCCCTGCAGTAACTCAGGTAGTTGTACCCATTCTCTTTCCGCATTCTATGTGTTCTTCTTCTTTCTTCTTTTTTTTCTTTTTTCTTCTTTTTATTTCTATCATGTAGTTCAGGGGTTTATGGATATATGTCCTGCATCTCATATTTCCTTTAGTGGTGCTTCTTACCCATTCTCATATCATTTACCCTAGTATTTCATGATCCTGAGGCGACTGAGAACCCTTTAATAAAGGAATCCTTTTTCACTTGAATTGTCAAGTGATACTTACCAGTGACTATCACGTAATGTTACAGGTAGTTGCATTTTCTTCCTCTTCTTTCTCTCCTTTCTTCTTTGTCACACGGTCCATTGTGTTATAGCCCACGTGTCATGATAACACTTGTACCATCTTTTCATTTAGATTCCACCTACAATTATTTACCGATTCCAGTTCTGAAATAGGCTTTCATCATCTACTCACTAGAATTCTCAAGTGCATAAGGTACTGAGACATATACATGTTCACACCATTATAAAGAACAAAGTATAAACATTGAGGTTTTTCTCACACCCATGTTCCTGTGTTCTTTGATATGATATGTGTTCATTTCCTTCACTATATAGGATTGCAAGTTTTCCATTTGTACCTTAATGGCAATGACGCTATACAATTGAACACATATCATCCTGTTATCCATATAGGTGTGTATTTACCTGCTTGACTATTTTTGGTTGTTTGATCCAGAATGTTTCTCCAGATAGGTCATGTGGAAATTTTCTTTCCTCAGTACAAATGTTTTCACTATGGCTTTGGAAAAATTTTTTGTATGTGCATCATGGTCATTTGACCCATTGTACTCTCAAGTAGCAATATATTGTACTGTTATGTTGTACTATGTACTAATTACGTGTTTATATGGTTTTGTAACCCTTTATGATCTTAGATAACTTTATCCTTGATAAAGACCTAAAAACAAGGTCGAAACGTTGGATGAATTATCCTTTTGCACAAATAAAGAATTTTCAGCATTCCAAGAGTTCTTTTCTTACGTTATTGATCACTATAGTGTGCCAGAGCTATTTCTATTGAATTGACTCTTATTTTTTCTGAGCACCTGCTATATACACAGTGAGCCAGACATATTCAAGTTTCATTCAGAAGGCAGAGGGAAGCCTTAGCAGCTGAGCCTATATCTTGGCTTGTGAGCATTAGAACAGGCCGGCGATTACAGGGTAACATGAAAAATGTCCAGCTTGCATTATGACTAGAACATGACAATATCCTTTTAAGTACTAACCTATGATGCGTTCCTAAGCAGTTGATGTTATATGTTCTACATTTCATTTTCTGCATACTTTACAAGTAGTAGAATTTGCTTTGATATAGGCAACTGGATTTTCACAATGAAAAGGCAAAGGATAACGCCCGAAAAAGACGCCATACATTATGTCAGTGCCATCACTGACAAACCTGGATTGACCATGAAATACATCAATCCCCTTAAAGGTGAGTTAAAACAAGTTTTAACTAAATTGCCTTAATATTGTCATGCATTAGAATGACTGTCTTAGGTAATGATAAATATTTTCTACAGGAAGAGGAGTGTTTGCTGAAACTGAAATCGAAAAAGGGAGTTTTGTTGCAGAATATCGAGGCGAGCTCACGTATGCACTTACGATGGTAGACAACTACTCGAGATTTATGGTTGTGGTACAAGTCAAAGATCTAATGGCCCATACTGCAGCGAAGGTCTTCCAAGCACACTTATGCAGACCTCATGGCTACTCAGAGAGAGTCCTCACAGATCAAGGCACTGCCTTTGAAGCGGAAATCTTCAAGGACTTCTGCAGCTTTTACCGATGCAGGAAGATGCGCACTACACCCTACCATGCTCAAACCAATGGTTATCAACCTGCTCAGGACTTTACCCCATATTCCAGATGTGGCCTTACAAGTGATTTATAGAGGGTTAACAATACGTTGGGATCACCGGATCTAATCTCCCTTTTTATACACCCTAAAATCTTGTTTGCTTTAGAATAAACAATAACATCATAAAGGTATAGCAGTACCGTTTCAAAGTTTCGGTGTCCCAAGCAGCATTCCATCAGCCTCTGGAAGGTTCCTGGCAAATTGCACAGCTCGAAGGGCATGCTTTTGAACTCGCAGAGACCCATCGGGGTGGCAAAGGCGGTCTTCTCCCGGTCTGCCTCAGCAACGGACACTTGCCAATAGCGACTAGTGAGATCAAGGGTAGAAAAATAATTTGCAGTTCTCAATGCAGCTAGCTATTCCTCAATACAGGGGAGTGGTGCTGTCCTTCTTCTTTAACAGGACCAACGGAGCTGCCCAGAGGCTACAACTGTCACGGATAACCCCAGCCTCCTTCATGTTGCTCAACATGTCCTTGGTACACTGGTAATGTGCAGGTAGTTTTGGCTTATATCTCTCTTTGATGGGTGGGTGTGCACTTGTGGGGATGTAGTGTTTGACCCCTTTTATTCTTCAAAAGTCTAGCGGATGTTTGCTGAAGACTTGCTCATATTCTTGCACTAGCCTGTAGACCCCCTTCTTGTGATGTGAAGGTGTGGAGTCAGTGCCTACGTGTAATTCCTTACACCACTCCTCTGGCTGACTTGGTGAGCTGTCACTGAATGGGTGGGCTGAAGCAATGGTGGATGCTGCTGTTTGGATAGCATGTGTATCTACTGAGAACAGCTTATCAATGGTGGCAAATCGGAGCAGCTTAATCTCTTGCTCTCCGCAGTTCAACACTCTCATGGGCACTCTTCCCTTCCATATTAATGAATAAAACTATGATGTAAATAGCATATAGATACCCCACAAATGCAGATAAAAGTAGGTTATGGGAAAAGGGGGAAGAGAGAAACAGGAAAATAGTGGAATAAAGTATACCTTCCAGGTGGGAGAGGAAATGGCAGCACAGCCAGTGGAGGTGAAGCAAGGGGAGCCTGCAACTAAAGAGTTGAGAGCGTTATCACATGGTGACTGAGCCTGATTGTAACGGGAGCATAGAGGTGCCGATCCTGTCTTACCTGCGTTGGTGTAGAAGTGGGTGTCCTGTGGTGGAGTCAGCTGTGTGCAGTGGTGGCCGTGGGTTCTTTTATGTGCGACCGTAGTAATAGCTGCGCCCACTTCCTGTATGGGAGTGGAATGCAGTGAGGCTAATGGAACGCACGCCTGCGCATTTGTGTTTAACGTCGCGCATGTGCAGAACGGAGAAAAGGCTGCGCTCACTTCCTAATGAAAGGGAGTGAGACGCAGCTGGGAAGGGAAGGGAAAAGATTAGGGTTTGGGGATGATGAAAGGGCTTTCTACGGGCAAGGATGGCAAAGGGTGGCAGTGACGGAAAGTCAGGCAGCCTGTCCTGTCCTGTCCTGTCCGTCCGTCTTTTTGTATCATGAATTGGAAAGACTGCAAGGGGGAGGGGAGGTGCTTGGAGGAGGAGGAGTTATTCAGATTAATTGCAGTGGGCGGCGGCTGCAAAAAGCATCATTCTTCTTGTTTTTGCTCTGCAAAACAGCCTTTTCAAGGGTTGGCTTGGGTGACAAAATGTCTTCTGTAGGCGTGGGTTTGTCTCCCTCTCCCTAAGATGTGTCCGGTATAGGCCAGGGTGCCACTCAAGGCCGTAACCAATTCGGGTTATAGCTTCTCGGCCTTTTGGCTAAGATCAAGTGTAGTTTCGGAGGACGCTACCTTGGTCGGTACTGGAAGGTGCCTGGGATTGCACGTCTGCCGGCCTTGAGGAAGTGTGTGCGCCTTCTGGTGACACATAGCCCTCTTGTGCCTGGACGGTTCCCAGGCAACGGGAGGCGATCACCTTTGTTATTTTGAAGTCCTACTGTTAAACAGAAAAAAAAAAAAATTAAATCTGTTCTTATCAGTTTAATATCTGATACGTCCCCTCTCTGGGGACCATATATTAAATGGATTTTTAGAACAAGGAGATGGAAAAAATCTTGCTCTGTCCACTCCACGCATTGACCTGGTATTGCAGTACCTCCAGGACCGGTGCACCCCTTCTTAACCCAGTTTCCAAAAGCAGAACTCAATTCACCTGATTCAAATGAGCCCCATTAGTGAATTGAAAGAAAGCAAAAACTTTATATGCACCTCAATTTGGCCAATTCACTTTTCACACTTTCACCCTTTTTTTTATCTTTCACACCTTTTACTTGCTTTATTGATGCAAAAGCTGTGCCAAATAGCAAACTCATCTCCACTCAACTTGACCAACTCTGCTATGTCCCGTGCAGTATCTTATTCTCAGTCTTATCTAGATCATTTGCAATTGAATAGAATAGATCCCTTTTGGACACATTGGATTCAGCTGCTGCAGTGACTGCAGGTGTTAGAAGATGCAGACTTGGCATCAGGTGCTGTCTATCAGATTCCACTCCAATTAAAGCTTCCATTGTTTTTCGGTGTTTTCTTTGAGCAATAATGATGTCTTTAGTGATCTGTTGGCTCCCTCTCCTGGAGGAAGAGTTTGCTTGCTCTTGGACTTTCAAAAAGAGAGGTCATGATAGACATTTAGCTTCTGAGCCCAATTGGGGACAGTCATGGGTGATGAATGTTTTGCAACCTGCTGCGAAGCCTGATACCGCAATATAAGGAACGTCAAATACTAAGAATGGGCGGCCTATGAAAGAATTAGTACTTTCATTAAGCATACTTAAACGGCTAATTGGGAATAGACAAACTGTAAAAAGCCCTCTGAGAAAGCCCCTCTCTAACCTTTGTTAGTAAGCTTTTCTGTAGTCTGCCTGTTGATGTATTTTCCGTTTGAACAGTGCACAACATGAAGTGACGGAACACTGGCTTGTCACAATGTCCCCCGCTGACATCACGATAGCGCTGCTGCCTAGAAAGCCAGCTGCGCAGCAGAAGTTGCTCTTTGGGTGGGATGGTGGGCTAATGTATCTATTCCTGCTTGGTGTGAGTTTGACATGATCTAGAGCAACGAGTTCCAGCGGCTAGCGGTTGATTATTGGCTGTAATGGGGCTTTCTGGCTGGTGCCAGCCTTTCTTCTTAGCACACAGGAACCACAATCCCTACACCATGCTTCGATGGATTCTCTCATCCCAGCCCAGTAAAACTACATATTTCACACAGTTATAAGCAGCCCATGGGCATTCACCTGGATTAAAACCCATAACAGCTCATAGACCAAACAATCAATCTACCACTGGACCAAAGACAGGAAGCTAAATCCACTGCCTGCGGTAACTAACTTAATCCTATAGTCTACTCACACAACAAACCCAAGAGAAAGGAAAAAAACATGGCTTCGATTATCCATCCAATGAAAACGCATAACCATTGTGAGCCATTGGACAATGCAATTGCACACATGGTGACATGGTGCACGGCCCAATGAATCAAGTCTGTACTTCATATTCACGGTTTAAGCCCTTGGGTTCTAATGTGTCCAGAGTACATATCCAGAAAGATTCCCTTTCTTTGTGCTAAGCACAAGTCAACAATACGTTGTAAGCAGATTCTATTACCAGTCCCACACCATTTTGTGACGCATAATCGCACAGTGGCCCAATTAAGATTCCAAGTCATCGAACATGTCCCAGCCATACGCAGAGGAGGCGATAGAATTAGGAAGCTCAAAGAAAGGGAATCTTTCTGGATATATACTCTGGGCACGTTGGAACCCAAGGGCTTAAACCATGAATATGAAGAACCGACTTGATTCATTGGGCCGTGCACATTTTTTCTAACGCCCGGTTCTTTTTCGTGTTCACACTATATATGGTTCCAGTATGTATGGAGTTCCATTCTTCCTTGTTTTTTATTTGTCATGTTTGTCTGATTACCTTGTCTAACAGTTTTTTCTCCCCTTTCTTTACCTTCCAGGTTCCCATAGTCACGTGAAATATCCCTGTTGCACTTGATTACGGCTCACTATTCACTATAGGATGTCTTATATCTAACATCACACTCTCACCCATCAGCACTCTATAGGTTTGTATAAGGTATGCGCTTACACATCCGGTCCTCCATAGGTATTTCCACTTATGTAGCACTATCCCTATGATCACTCATAACTCATACCCTTGTAGTCAATTACAGCCTCCTCTCTCCCCTCTCCCCTTCTCCCTTTCCATCTATAATTTTGCCAGTACAATATTAGTTTACATTAGGCACACACTCACATATTCCTTTCCTTAGTGACTTATTGTAATTCACATTCGCATACAATTCTCTATGCCTGCCCCATTACTACATTCATACCTACTTGACCCTATCCTGATACCCCTTGTCTCACCTTGTTGGTCCCTACACCTGTTATCATCTCCTTTCCTGTGTCTGTCTTGTCACACAACACATTTTAGCATATCCCTTGTGCTCCTTATTACCTGTCCTGCCTATTAGAATTATGTCCATTATGTCCATGCATGGCCCAATGAATCAAGTCTGTACTTCATATTCATGGTTTAAGCCTTTGGGTTCCAATGTGCCCAGAGTATATATCCAGAAAGATTCCCTTTCTTTGAGCTTCCTAATTCTATTGCCTCCTCTGCGTATGGCTTGGACATGTTCGATGACTTGGAATCTTAATTGGATCACTGTGTGATTATGCGTCACAAAATGGTGTGGGACTGGTAATAGAATCTGCTTACAATGTATTGTTGACTTGTGTTTAGCTCAAAGAAAGAGAATCTTTCTGGATATGTACTCTGGGCACATTAGAACCCAAGGGCTTAAACCGTGAATATGAAGTAAAGACTTGATTCATTGGGCCGTGCACCATGTCACCATGTGTCCAATTGCATTGTCCAATGGCTCACAATGGTTATGCGTTTTCATTGGATGGATAATCGAAGCCATGTTTTTTTCCTTTCTGTTGGGTTTGTTGTGTGAGTAGCCTATAGGATTAAGTTGGTTACCGCAGGCAGTGGATTTAACTTCCTGTCTTTGGTCCAGTGGTAGATGGATTGTCTGGTCTATGGTCAGGTGAATGCCCATGGGCTGCTTATGACTGTGTAAAATATGTAGTTTTACTGGGCTGGGATGAGAGAATCCATTGAAGCATGGTGTAGGGATTGTGGTTCCTGTGTGCTAAGAAGAGAGGCTGGCACCAGCCAGAAAGCCCCATTGCAGCCAATAATCACTTAATAACTTTTTCAACTTGTCATCATATGGGAGGCCTTCCATTCCTTGTAGTAGTCTAGTTGCCCACCTTTGAACTGACTCTAACTTCTGAATGTCCTTTTTAAAATGTGGAGCCCAAAACTGGTTCCCATATTCCAGATGTAGCCTTACAAGTGATTTATAGAGGTTGATCATCTTTACTTATCATTTAAAACTTTCAAACTGGTACACTCAACACATAAAGCCCCCCCCTTTTAAAGAGTAGTTTCCCTGTACCTAAGTGGGGGTCTACCTAGGTTGGAGCGAGTGGACCTTCGGGGTCCGGTGTCAGTGGTGACAGGCAGTGGGGCAGAGGGAACAGTCAGTTCCTCCTCCCTGCTATCATGTGGGGCAGGCGGAGGCGTAGGGGAGCTGGGTACAGGTACATCCCTGGGCACTGGCTCGCGGTTAACCGTTTCCATCATTTCTTCATCCACGGGTTGTGGGAACAGTATCACTGGAAGGATCACCGCACCGTTCTGTGTAGGCCAGTCTGCTGGAAAATCACCCATCATGGTGTGGATTACCTCTTTTTCCTTCTCCACTGGACTGGGAACTGGAGCCTCATCCGCTACTCTCAATGCTGGTGGGCACTTCTTCAGGTGGTCTCGGGAAACCGTGGCCAAAGTCCCCCCCTGGTCACGGCTGATCTGGTAGGCCTTCCCATTCTCCCATCCTGTGGGCTGGACTACATACGGGGTTTTTTCCCATTGATCATCCAGCTTGTGGGCCCTTCTTTTCCGCTTCAGCACTACATCCCCAGGTTGGAAGGAACCGGCAGGCGCCTTCTTGTTGAAGCACTGCTCCTGTTGTCCCCGACTCCGGCACAAGTTCTTTTCAACATACTCCTGGACCTGTCGGTACTGTGTCCTCCGCCGAGTGTCCCATTCAGCTGTCGACAGGAGTGCTTCTGAAGCTTCCAAGCCCATTTCCAGATCCACTGGTAGCCGGCCGGGACGAGCTCTCATCAGGTATGCTGGAGTGCATTTCGTAGAGCTGGAAGGGATGTTGTTGTACATATCGACCAGGTCAGGTAGCTTCTCCAGCCACAGGTTCCGCTCTTCCAGTGGTAACGTCTTGAGGAGGCCCAGGACCAAGTGGTTCATCTTTTCACAAATGCCATTGGTTTGGGCGTGGTAAGGCGTGGTCCGGATTTTCTTGCAGCCGTACAACTGGCAGAATTCCTGGAATACCTCTGCTTCAAAGGCCGGACCCTGGTCGGTAAGCACCCTCTCCGGGTACCAATGCGGTCAACAGAAATAAGCCTGGAAAGCCTTAGCATCGGTGCGGCCGGTTAAGTCCTTAACTGGGACAACCACCAGGAACCTCGAGTAGTGGTCTACGATGGTCAGAGCGTAGGTGTACCCACTTCGGCTGGGGGTGAGCTTTACATGGTCAAGGGCAACCAGCTCCAGCGGTTGGTGTGTAATGATCGGGTGTAGGGGTGCCTTCTGGCTGGCCTCGTCCTTCCTTCTCAATGCGCAAGGGCCACATTCTCGGCACCAGGCCTCCACAGATTCCCGCATTCCACTCCAATAGAACCGCTCTCTTAACAACATCTCTAGCTTCTTCCACCCGAAGTGCACTGCACCATCATGGTATGCTTGCAGGACGGTGGGCACTTTAGCCTGGGGAATCACCAGCTGGCGGATCTTCTCGTGAGTCTTTGGATTAATCAGCTCGCGATACAACTTCCCCTGGTGTAGGTATTGCCGGGTCCGTTCTTGCCACAGACGTTGGGCTTCGGCAGGGGCAGCAGGGTCTATCCCAGCAGAAATACCTCAAAGAAAAAACCCCACCATAAAATTCAAACACTTTATTTCATAGATCAACAAGTACAAACTTAAAAACAGAGTTGGTTTGATACCCTAAGTCACTAGTTAAAGGGGGGGCATGTTAGGCCAATTCCCTATTGTGACCCTTCCTATCAGCAGGGGTCGGCACCCTACATATATGACCGTTATGGCGCCCCTGCTCCAACGTCGACTGACCCTTCTTGCCCTATACTGACACTGTTATTCGTGCTGCTGATCTCAATGAGAGCTTCTGTATAGTGTTTCGTGAAGTTCTCATGCATCCACCCAAGCATTCAAAAGGTGGAATTTTCAATATATGTCTATTATTTCCCTGATGTTTAAATTAGACATCTCAGCAATACATGTGATCAGTAATAGAAGGTGCTGTCCATCTTGTATCAAACTTCATATATCACCAGTAAATAGTGTAGCCCAATCGCCACTGCTTCGCCAACTGGCATAGCTCACTGCCCATTAAAAATTGTTGTAGCCAAATCGCCTACTGCTTCGCCATAAGGCATAGCTCCTTGCCCGACGCGTTTCTCCTCCTGAATCAACAATCGAGCGGAGGTTCATCAGGGGCTATTCAGGGCTCAGTTGCATAGATGTCAGACTGCAATTATCAATATACCTGTATTAGATGATTAATCACCACATTAGGAGTCCACACAACGCAATTCTATATGGAGCCATTACTCACATTGCAATAGTGCCAAAAAATAGTAATTCAATCCTTCAATAAGGTAATGTCGATCTCACTGAAAATATATACATATACATGTAAGTCCAACACATTCTCATTAGATTACAGAGATCAGCGGACCATTTTATAGAGCCCAGTACTCACTCATAGTCAGATATTGTCTGGGACTGCCTGTTCCTATTTATGCCATAGATGCCCATTTCCTCAGTGAGGTATCAACTGTGAAACAACATAACAATCTCAACACCTCCTCAGCTCCTTCATATTCTCCAGGTCAAATGAATGATCCATATCGTTAAAAGGTACTTACTCAGGTATCTCATTGTATGGGTTTTGAGGCTGGCCACACTTCAATGGTGGATGGATACTGGCGCCTAGCTTACTGCCGAGCACTGACAAGTTTAAATCCCCCTCCTTGTCAGCGTCATATTGCCTCATTTCCGGATCGTTATTCAATGCCGGTCATCCAGGGGGGAGGGAAGGAAGAGAAGGAGGAACGTGATTCGTGTGGCCTGACGTCCATCAATACTGCCCACAAAAGTGACGCACGATACCACACCTCCCGGCCGTCACATGATTGGCCGTCACGGCGTTACCATGCATGTGATCGTTGGGGGGAGGAAAGACAAGGAGGGGCGTGATTTGTGCGGCCTGACGTCCGTCAATGCCGCCCACACCGTGACGCCCGATGACACGCCTCTCAGCCGTCACATGATTGGCCGTTACGGCGTTACCCTGCACATGATCGTCATCCCTTGCCGGTCATCTATGGGAAGGGGAAAAAAACGGGGCGTGGTTTATGCGGTCTGACGTCCGTCAATACCGCCCACCACGTGGCGCTGGTGACACACCTCCCGGCCGTCACAATAACAACGGTCCTGGCGCTCCCATGCATGTAATGCTTATCATCATGTCGGGGGGGGGGGGCGTTACCTCCTGCCTACACTCCCCACACTAACCTTATGTGGGAGGTCATCCGGTCACCTCACTTCCTGTACTGGCAAAAGTTCATATATTTTTTACAGGCCAGAATCAGGATGCCCTACTTCCGGTTTTACAAATATGCATAGTGTCAGAAACCCCTGTTACCATTACGCGGGGTACTGCTTATCCAATGCGTTTGAGGTCTATAAGGGCTCCATTACTTTCAGGAGTCCCTATTTACCACTATATTTTATGTATCTTCCTGATTATATATTCCATAATAACTTATGTCCAGGTGCCATCCCGGAACCTTTAACACATCCTGGTTATGATTGCCTCCTCCCCTTCAATTCCCATTACCCCCCATATCCCATTATTTTACACCCACACATATCCTGATCTTCCCAAAAGAAATATGAAATTCTAAGGACTCCATGGGAAATAATCATTTCTAATTAAATCACTGGTCTACCCTACCATTAATCTGACTTCATCATTGATCATATATATAAACTGATGCTCATACTGGCTAGTCATATATACATAGCCTCATTTTAACACTCTCCTTCCATTAGAAGGGCTATTATGTGTGTCCTGGCTAAATTTGTCCTGTATTAAATTAAATGAAGCTTACAAAGCTCAACTGCTCATTGAGCCCCTCTGGATGTATTGTTCGCAACCAGAAGATCCATCGAGTCTCTCTTTGGATAATTATTTAAACGCTCGGTGATAGCCCACACCAGTGCCAAGAGCTCAAGCTTGAAGGAGATGTAGTTCTCAGGGTTCCTCTCAGTCGGTCGGAGTTTTCGGCTAGCATAAGCTATTACCTTTTCCCTTCTGTCTTGGACCTGGGATAGAACAGCCCCCAAGCCCACATTGCTGGCGTCGGTGTAGAGGATGAATGGGCGGCTGTAGTCAGGGTACGCTAGGATTTCCTCTCCGGTCAGGGCTGTTCTCAGCTGGCGGAAGGATTCCTCATGCTTTTCTTCCCACACCAATGGGGCTACTAGGGATCTACCACCCTTGGTCTGTCCTACGAGGAGGTCTTGCATGGGGGCAGCCATCTTTGTGTACCCCTTAATGAAGCGACGGTAATATCCCACCAGGCCCAGAAACTGCCTCACTTCCCTCACTGTGGTCGGTCTCGGCCAGTCTTGGATGGCGGTGATCTTCTCGGGGTTGGGGGCGACACCTTCCGCACCAACCACATGTCCTAGGTACTGCACTCTGGGTTTCAGCAGATGACACTTTGAGGGCTTCAACTTCATCCCATACTTGGCAAGGGACGCGAACACCTCGGCTAGGTGCTCCAGGTGGGCTTCATACGTCTGTGAGTACACAATCACATCATCCAAGTACAGCAAAACGGTCCCATAGGCAGTCTTCTCTCGGTCTTCCGGTGCCACGGCCACCTGCCAGTACCCGCTGGTGAGGTCAAGGGTGGAGAAGTAGTTAGCGGTTCTCAGCGAGGCCAGGGACTCTTTGATGCGGGGCAGAGGGTAAGCATCCTTATGCGTTATCTGGTTAATCTTCCGGTAATCCACACACATCCGCATGGTGCCATCCTTCTTCTTAACCAGCACCAACGGAGCGGCCCAGGGACTACAGCTGTCCCTAATAACCTCTGCCTCCTTCATGTTCCTCAACATGTCTTTGGCGCATTGGTAGTGCGCAGGGGGAATAGGCCTGTATCTCTCTTTAATAGGGGAGTGTGTACCGGTAGGGATGTGGTGTTGAACCCCTTTAATCTGCCCAAAATCTAGAGGGTGCTTGCTAAAAACCCGCTCATACTCCTGTACCACCCGGTATACCCCTTCCTTGTGGTGTATGGGGGTATCATCAGTGCCGACATGTAGCTCTCGATACCACTCGCCTAACTCCCCCAGGGATGAGTGGGAACCGGCAGCAGGCGGTGTGACCGGGGGAACGGCTTCATGGATCGTGTGGGGATCTAGAGTGAACAATTTGGCAAGGGTAGCGTACCGGGTGGTGCATGAATGCACACATATTGGTTTTATAATCTTATTGTATTACTTTATATTCTTATTTCACTTGTGCATATCTCCACCATAATCCTGGCTAAGAAATATAGCTTTTTTTGGGGTACACAGGTAGTAAGGTCTTCTTTCTATTTCTTTAGGGGTGATATAGCCTGGTGGAACTCTAGACCTCTAACATTATATATGCACCCTTTTTCTTTATGGTTCTTGGACACCTTATAACATTCTTCCATACATATATATCTTTCTCATAAATTATAAATAATTAGGCATTTTTATATATTTTATTTACATTTTCATAAATAACTTTTTACAAAGCATGGGGGACATTCTCACATACATATAATTTTCATGTACGCATTCTGAAAATTTACGCATAAACCGTACACACTCCTTTTTGTAACAATTTCTATAACTCATTCGCTGAACTCTCATCCCGGATATTCATTCTTACACCGAATTTCCTGTTATAACACAACATTCATGATTTTTATTCAATTTATTTTTATTTTTTAGGTTTATTAGTAGTGATGAGCGAGTACTAAAAAGCTCGGGTGCTCGAAGCTCGGGCCGAGCCTCCCAAGATACTCGTGTACTCGGCCCGAGCACCGAGCCCAATGTTATCCTATGGGAGACCCGAGTATTTTTGTGAAATGACCACCGGCAGCATGTAGAAACCCTAAAAATGGCACAAAAGTCTCCGAAGAGTGCTCAAATGACATGGCAACAGCATGGGGAAGACCCCTTGAAGCATTTATCACTCAAAAGTCACAGCTGTGAATAATTTTGTCCACGTTTTACGCCATTTTTACGGACTCACCAGAAAACCTTCCAAAATGACACCAAAATGATTTTTCATAGCGGAAATGTTAAGGGCACATACCCAATAGTGAGATAGAGCTAATGTATGTTACTTTTTGAGATCAATACATGAAAGATTTTACGTAAAACATTGTGTGGCACTCCGATGTCCCTGAGAAGAGACGTACATAAAGGCCTCTGAGTCTAATGTGCCCATTTTGAGGAACTGAGTCTTTGTAGTATTTTCCTTTGCCAGGGCAGTCCAAAATTGTGAGGTTCACCAATGCCCCTGCATACAGACGTGCATGATGGCCTGTAAACCTGAAGTGCCCATTGTAAGGAAGTGGGTCTATTGTAGTATAGCCCTTAGGCAGGGCAGCCAAAAATTGGGAGGCTCCACGTTGTCCCTGGATAGAGACGTGCATGAGGGCCTCAAAACATTAAGTGTCCAGTGTCAGGAAGTGGGTGTATTATAGTATAGCCCTTAGGCAGGGCAGCCAAAAATTGGGAGGCTCCACGTTGTCCCTGGATAGAGACGTGCATGAGGGCCTGTAAACCTGAAGTGCCCATTGGAAGGAAGTGGGTCTTTTGTAGTATAGCCCTTTGGCAGGGCAGCCGAAAATTGGGAGGCTCCACGTTGTCCCTGGATAGAGACGTGCATGAGGGCCTGTAAACCTGAAGTGCCCATTGGAAGGAAGTGGGTCTTTTGTAGTATAGCCCTTTGGCAGGGCAGCCAAAAATTGGGAGGCTCCACGTTGTCCCTGGATAGAGACATGCATGAGGGCCTCAAAACATTAAGTGTCCATTGTCAGGAAGTGGGTGTATTATAGTATAGCCCTTAGGCAGGGCAGCCAAAAATTGGGAGGCTCCACGTTGTCCCTGGATAGAGACGTGCATGAGGGCCTGTAAACCTGAAGTGCCCATTGGAAGGAAGTGGGTCTTTTGTAGTATAGCCCTTTGGCAGGGCAGCCAAAAATTGGGAGGCTCCACGTTGTCCCTGGATAGAGACGTGCATGAGGGCCTCAAAACATTAAGTGTCCATTGTCAGGAAGTGGGTGTATTATAGTATAGCCCTTTGGCAGGGCAGCCAAAAATTGGGAGGCTCCACGTTGTCCCTGGATAGAGACGTGCATGAGGGCCTCAAAACATTAAGTGTCCATTGTCAGGAAGTGGGTGTATTATAGTATAGCCCTTAGGCAGGGCAGCCAAAAATTGGGAGGCTCCACGTTGTCCCTGGATAGAGACGTGCATGAGGGCCTCAAAACATTAAGTGTCCATTGTCAGGAAGTGGGTCTTTTGTAGTATAGCCCTTTGGCAGGGCAGCCAAAAATTGGGAGGCTCCACGTTGTCCCTGGATAGAGACGTGCATGAGGGCCTCAAAACATTAAGTGTCCATTGTCAGGAAGTGGGTGTATTATAGTATAGCCCTTAGGCAGGGCAGCCAAAAATTGGGAGGCTCCACGTTGTCCCTGGATAGAGACGTGCATGAGGGCCTCAAAACATTAAGTGTCCATTGTCAGGAAGTGGGTCTTTTGTAGTATAGCCCTTTGGCAGGGCAGCCAAAAATTGGGAGGCTCCACGTTGTCCCTGGATAGAGACGTGCATGAGGGCCTCAAAACATTAAGTGTCCATTGTCAGGAAGTGGGTGTATTATGGTATAGCCCTTTGGCAGGGCAGCCAAAAATTGGGAGGCTCCACGTTGTCCCTGCATAGAGACGTGCATGAGGGCCTCAAAACATTGTTCCCATTGCAAAGGAGCGGGTCTCCTGTCGTTGTAATGTCCATTCTGCAAAGAATGGGCGAAAAAATTTACCACTGGGGGTATACCTGAAACAAAGGCCTAACTCTTGTAACGGTCATCATGGTGGCGCATGAGGAGAAGGAGGAGCAGTCCAGCGATTATCCAAAGTCCAGAAGTGTGTACCCATGGGTGACTGGAGGTACATGGCAAATTCCCGTTACAAACTTTAAATTCCGCTCTCATTTGCTGGTGGTGTGGTGAAGTCTGGCCCAATCCAACCCTTGTTCATCTTGATCAGAGTCAGCCTGTCAGCATTTTCAGTTGACAGGCGGGTGCGTTTATCTGTAATGATTCCACCTGCGGCACTAAAAACACGCTCTGACAAAACGCTAGCGGCAGGGCAGGCCAGGACTTCCAAGGCGTAGAGAGCCAATTCATGCCACGTGTCCACCTTGGATACCCAATAATTGTAAGGCACAGAGGAATGTCGGAGTACAGTTGTTCGATCTGCAAGGTACTCCTTGAGCATCTGGGCAAACTTAGGATTTCTTGTGGCACTACCCCGCACCTCAGGGGCTGTGGTACGTGAGGGGCTGAGAAAACTGTCCCACATCTTAAAGACTGTTCCCCTACCTCTGGCGGATTGGACTTGTGCCTCTCTCGGCTGTACGCCTTGGTTGTCCACTGATTCCTGACCTATGCTGCTAGCGTTTTGTGAGGGGAATGCTTTGCCTACTTCCGTGACTATGGCCTTCCGGAACTGCTGCATTTTGGTTGACCTCTCCGCCTCGGGAATAAGAGACATAAAGTTCTCCTTGTAGCGTGGGTCTAACAGTGTTACCAACCAGTAATGATTGTCGGCCAAGATGTTCTTAACGCGAGGGTCACGAGACAGGCAGCTTACCATAAAGTCAGCCATGTGCGCCAGACTCTTAACAGCCAGGACTTCAGTAGCCTGACCAACACGTTGACTGAACATGCTGTCCTCCTCCTCCTCCTCCTCCTCCTCCTCATCTACCCTGTCCTCTGGCCAGCCACGCTGAACCGAGGATATGACTGGTGTGCATGTCATATCCTCAATTTGGCCGGAGATTTGCTCCATGTCTTCATCCTCCTCCTCGTCATAGTCCTCCACTGCACGTTGTGATGAGACGAGGCTGGGCTGTGTGTTATCACCCACACCCACTACTGTTTCTTGCTGCAACTCATCGCGCTCCGCCTGCAATGCATCATGTTTGGTTTTGAGCAGAGACCGTTTTAGAAGGCAGAGTAGCGGTATGGTGACGCTAATAATGGCGTCATCTTATACCTTTATGATGTTATTGTTTATTCTAAAGCAAACAAGATTTTAGGGTGTATAAAAAGGGAGATTAGATCCGGTGATCCCAACGTATTGTTAACCCTCTATAAATCACTTGTAAGGCCACATCTGGAATATGGGGTAAAGTCCTGAGCAGGTTGATAACCATTGGTTTGAGCATGGTAGGGTGTAGTGCGCATCTTCCTGCATCCGCCATAACCTTCCCTTAGGATATACTGTGCCCTTATCAGATTGGTTGTACAAGGTTGCTTCTCTTATTGGATGGATTTCAAGCTGCATGGATAATGTTCATTTAAATGATGTGGATAGAAAGACTGAAGATATCTACATGTAGTCTGAAATCCATCATGAATCAATACTATTTTACACAGTCATAAGCAGCCCATGGGCATTCACCTGCATTCAAACCAATAACAGCTCATAGACCAGACAATCCATCTACCACTGGACCAAAGACAGGAAGTTAAATCCACTGCCTGCGGTAACCAACTTAATCCTATAGGCTACTCACACAACAAACCCAACAGAAAGGAAAAAAACATGGCTTCGATTATCCATCCAATGAAAACGCATAACCATTGTGAGCCATTGGACAATGCAATTGGACACTTGGTGACATGGTGCACGGCCCAATGAATCAAGTCTTTACTTCATATTCACGGTTTAAGCCCTTGGGTTCTAATGTGCCCAGAGTACATATCCAGAAAGATTCTCTTTCTTTGAGCTAAACACAAGTCAACAATACATTGTAAGCAGATTCTATTACCAGTCCCACACCATTTTGTGACGCATAATCACACAGTGATCCAATTAACATTCCAAGTCATCGAACATGTCCAAGCCATACGCAGAGGAGGCAATAGAATTAGGAAGCTCAAAGAAAGGGAATCTTTCTGGATATATACTCTGGGCACATTGGAACCCAAAGGCTTAAACCATGAATATGAAGTACAGACTTGATTCATTGGGCCATGCATGGACATAATGGACATAATTCTAATAGGCAGGACAGGTAATAAGGAGCACAAGTTATATG
This sequence comes from Anomaloglossus baeobatrachus, assembly GCF_048569485.1. Lineage (NCBI taxonomy): Eukaryota > Metazoa > Chordata > Amphibia > Anura > Aromobatidae > Anomaloglossus > Anomaloglossus baeobatrachus. Next base: position 124,007,215 of record NC_134362.1, read on the forward strand.
CTAAAATGTGTTGTGTGACAAGACAGACACAGGAAAGGACATGATAACAGGTGTAGGGACCAACAAGGTGAGACAAGGGGTATCAGGATAGGGTCAAGTAGGTATGAATGTAGTAATGGGGCAGGCATAGAGAATTGTATGTGAATGTGAATTACAATAAATCACTAAGGAAAGGAATATGTGAGTGTGTGCCTAATGTAAACTAATATTGTACTGGCAAAATTATAGATGGAAAGGGAGAAGGGGAGGGGGGAGAGAGGAGGCTGTAATTGACTACAAGGGTATGAGTTATGAGTGATCATAGGGATAGTGTTACATAAGTGGAAATACCTATGGAGGACCGGATGTGTAAGCGCATACCTTATACAAACCTATAGAGTGCTGATGGGTGAGAGTGTGATGTTAGATATAAGACATCCTATAGTGAATAGTGAGCCGTAATCAAGTGCAACAGGGATATTTCACGTGACTATGGGAACCTGGAAGGTAAAGAAAGGGGAGAAAAAACTGTTAGACAAGGTAATCAGACATAATGTAACCAGTTGATCAGACATGATCACCTGGTTTGAGACCCCCTGCCTTACACTATATAGATATCATGTTCATTCCCCATCTATCTTGCTCAGGAGAGCATCTCCCTCCCCCGGCACCAAGAGCAGCTCATACTGAATTGTTACATTGACTAGTAACACTGCACACAGAAATGCACCTTAATATTCCACTGTTAACCCTTTCCTCCCAGCAGTAACACACAACTCCTCACCTTGATATCATGGTGATTTATGGTCAGAATGACTTCAATGCGATCAGTGATTTCTATTCTAGCTCTGCTCACATAGATTTTATATCCACACTCAACTATAGGCCGTTCTTCATATTTTGGGGGCTTTTAGTCAGATATACTAGTTTGTGCCTGTATAGTATTGGTGTAGATGGGAGTGTAGGGCATGGGTTACATGGCACTGTGGTGGAATACTGATGGGAGGTATTGGTGCTGTGTTTGATGCTTCTACTGGGTATTTTCCTACAAATACTGGAACAGCTCACTGCTTAGAATGATCCTTCCCAGCTCTATAATATATTATATATACCCCACAATGCAGGCTCACACACACATTTGTCTCAAGTGTGTTGTAGGGACACAGATACAGTCTTGGTCATGTGACTAAAGGCTACTTTACACACTGCGATATCGGTCCCGATATCGCTAGTGTGGGTACCCGCCCCCATCTGTTGCGCGACACGGGCAAATCGCTGCCCATGCCGCACAACACCGACCAGACCCGTCACACATACTTACCTGCCCGGCGACGTCGCTGTGTCCGGCGAACCGCCTCCTTTCTAAGGGGGCGGTCCGTGCGGCGTCACAGCGACGTCACTGAGCGACGGCCCAATAGCAGCGGAGGGGCGGAGATGAGTGGCCGGAACATCCCGCCCACCTCCTTCCTTCCTCATAGCGGCTGGGAGGCAGGTAAGGAGAGGTTCCTCGTTTCTGCGGTGTCACACGGAGCGATGTGTGCTACCGCAGGAGCGACGAACTACATCGTTACTGCTGCAGTAACGATAATCGAGAATGGAGACCCATGTCACCGATGAGCGATTTTGCACGTTTTTGCAACGATGCAAAATCGCTCATCGGTATCACACGCAGCAACATCGCTAATGCGGCCGGATGTGCGTCACAAATTCCGTGACCCCAACGACTCCGCATTAGCGATGTCGCAGCGTGTAAAGCCCCCTTTAGTGGGAGTGGTGTACAGGGTCTTAGCAGTAAAGAGTATTCCATATTTCTGCCAGATACCCACAGAGATATTGAAATCTGAAAAAAGAGACTTCTGCTCATTGAAGGTAAGAACTACTCACATAGCGTTCAACTCCACAGCAAACGAGTGCTCTAGCACTGGCATCTCAGCAGGGATATTCCCCTACTACACATGTGTGTCTAGGTCACTGTGACAGTTTACAGGACATAACTCAGGGCACCTAGACAGAAGGCAGAGGGACTACTTTCTATTTCTGGTGTAGAGCTTAGTACAATATATATATATTTATACTATTACATGGGACACATGTACCTTGTATTACCATTATTCGCTGTATATGAACCCCTTTTCTCCGGGCATTATTTGTCTATAGCATTTTTCACGAACCTGAGGCAACTGAGAACCCTTCAGTGAAGGAATTCCACTAACCCTCACAATACCTACCAGGGGCCTCCCTGCAGTAACTCAGGTAGTTGTACCCATTCTCTTTCCGCATTCTATGTGTTCTTCTTCTTTCTTCTTTTTTTTCTTTTTTCTTCTTTTTATTTCTATCATGTAGTTCAGGGGTTTATAGATATATGTCCTGCATCTCATATTTCCTTTAGTGGTGCTTCTTACCCATTCTCATATCATTTACCCTAGTATTTCATGATCCTGAGGCGACTGAGAACCCTTTAATAAAGGAATCCTTTTTCACCTGAATTGTCAAGTGATACTTACCAGTGACTATCACGTAATGTTACAGGTAGTTCCATTTTCTTCCTCTTCTTTCTCTCCTTTCTTCTTTGTCACACGGTCCATTGTGTTATAGCCCACGTGTCATGATAACACTTGTACCATCTTTTCATTTAGATTCCACCTACAATTATTTACCGATTCCAGTTCTGGAATAGGCTTTCATCATCTACTCACTAGAATTCTCAAGTTCATAAGGTACTGAGACATATACATGTTCACACCATTATAAAGAACAAAGTATAAACATTGAGGTTTTTCTCACACCCATGTTCCTGTGTTCTTTGATATGATATGTGTTCATTTCCTTCACTATATAGGATTGCAAGTTTTCCATTTGTACCTTAATGGCAATGACGCTATACAATTGAACACATATCATCCTGTTATCCATATAGGTGTGTATTTACCTGCTTGACTATTTTTGGTTGTTTGATCCAGAATGTTTCTCCAGATAGGTCATGTGGAAATTTTCTTTCCTCAGTACAAATGTTTTCACTATGGCTTTGGAAAATTTTTTTGTATGTGCATCATGGTCATTTGACCCATTGTACTCTCAAGTAGCAATATATTGTACTGTTATGTTGTACTATGTACTAATTACGTGTTTATATGGTTTTGTAACCCTTTATGATCTTAGATAACTTTATCCTTGATAAAGACCTAAAAACAAGCTCGAAACGTTGGATGAATTATCCTTTTGCACAAATAAAGAATTTTCAGCATTCTAAGAGTTCTTTTCTTACGTTATTGATCACTATAGTGTGCCAGAGCTATTTCTATTGAATTGACTCTTATTTTTTCTGAGCACCTGCTATATACACAGTGAGCCAGACATATTCAATTTTCATTCAGAAGGCAGAGGGAAGCCTTAGCAGCTGAGCCTATATCTTGGCTTGTGAGCATTAGAACAGGCCGGCGATTACAGGGTAACATGAAAAATGTCCAGCTTGCATTATGACTAGAACATGACAATATCCTTTTAAGTACTAACCTATGATGCGTTCCTAAGCAGTTGATGTTATATGTTCTACATTTCATTTTCTGCATACTTTACAAGTAGTAGAATTTGCTTTGATATAGGCAACTGGATTTTCATTTTTTTTCTGTTTATCAGTAGGACTTCAAAATAACAAAGGTGATCGCCTCCCGTTGCCTGGGAACCGTCCAGGCACAAGAGGGCTATGTGTCACCAGAAGGCGCACACACTCCCTCAAGGCCGGCAGACGTGCAATCCCAGGCACCTTCCAGTACCGACCAAGGTAGCGTCCTCCGAAACTACACTTGATCTTAGCCAAAAGGCCGAGAAGCTATAACCCGAATTGGTTACGGCCTTGAGTGGCACCCTGGCCTATACCGGACACATCTTAGGGAGAGGGAGACAAACCCACGCCTACAGAAGACATTTTGTCACCCAAGCCAAACCCTTGAAAAGGCTGTTTTGCAGAGCAAAAACAAGGAGAATGGTGCTTTTTGCAGCCGCCGCCCACTGCAATGAATCTGAATAACTCCTCCTTTTGGGCACAAGCACCTCCCCTCCCCCTTGCAGTCTTTCCAATTCATGATACAAAAAGACGGACGGACAGGACAGGACAGGACCATCTGCCTGACTTTCCGTCACTGCCACCCTTTGCCATCCTTGCCCGTAGAAAGCCCTTTCATCATCCCCAAACCCTAATCTTTTCCCTTCCCTTCCCAGCTGCGTCTCACTCCCTTTCATTAGGAAGTGAGCGCAGCCTTTTCTCCGTTCTGCACATGCGCGACGTTAAACACAAATGCGCAGGCGTGCGTTCCATTAGCCTCACTGCATTCCACTCCCATACAGGAAGTGGGCACAGCTATTACTACGGTCGCACATAAAAGAACCCACGGCCACCACTGCACATAGCTGACTCCACCACAGGACACCCACTTCTACACCAACGCAGGTAAGACAGGATCGGCACCTCTATGCTCCCGTTACAATCAGGCTCAGTCACCATGTGATAACGCTCTCAACTCTTTAGTTGCAGGCTCCCCTTGCTTCACCTCCACTGGCTGTGCTGCCATTTCCTCTCCCACCTGGAAGGTATACTTTATTCCACTATTTTCCTGTTTCTCTCTTCCCCCTTTTCCCATAACCTACTTTTATCTGCATTTATGGGGTATCTATATGCTATTTACATCATAGTTTTATTCATTAATATGGAAGGGAAGAGTGCCCATGAGAGTGTTGAACTGCGGAGAGCAAAAGATTAAGCTGCTCCGATTTGCCACCATTGATAAGCTGTTCTCAGTAGATACACATGCTATCCAAACAGCAGCATCCACCATTGCTTCAGCCCACCCATTCAGTGACAGCTCACCAAGTCAGCCAGAGGAGTGGTGTAAGGAATTACACGTAGGCACTGACTCCACACCTTCACATCACAAGAAGGGGGTCTACAGGCTAGTGCAAGAATACGAGCAAGTCTTCAGCAAACATCCGCTAGACTTTTGAAAAATAAAAGGGGTCAAACACTACATCCCCACAAGTGCACACCCACCCATCAAAGAGAGATATAAGCCAAATCTACCTGCACATTACCAGTGTACCAAGGACATGTTGAGCAACATGAAGGAGGCTGGGGTTATCCGTGACAGTTGTAGCCTCTGGGCAGCTCCGTTGGTCCTGTTAAAGAAGAAGGACAGCACCACTCCCCTGTATTGAGGAATAGCTAGCTGCATTGACAACTGCAAATTATTTTTCTACCCTTGATCTCACTAGTCACTATTGGCAAGTGTCCATTGCTGAGGCAGACCGGGAGAAGACCGCCTTTGCCACCCCGATGGGTCTCTGCGAGTTCAAAAGCATGCCCTTCGAGCTGTGCAATTTGCCAGGAACCTTCCAGAGGCTGATGGAATGCTGCTTGGGACACCGAAACTTTGAAACGGTACTGCTATACCTTTATGATGTTATTGTTTATTCTAACGCAAACAAGATTTTAGGGTGTATAAAAAGGGAGATTAGATCCGATGATCCCAACGTATTGTTACCCCTCTATAAATCACTTGTAAGGCCACATCTGGAATATGGGGTAAAGTCCTGAGCAGGTTGATAACCATTGGTTTGAGCATGGTAGGGTGTAGTACGCATCTTCCTGCATCGGTAAAAGCTGCAGAAGTCCTTGAAGATTTCCGCTTCAAAGGCAGTGCCTTGATCTGTGAGGACTCTCTCTGAGTAGCCATGAGGTCTGCATAAGTGTGCTTGGAAGACCTTCGCTGCAGTATGGGCCATTAGATCTTTGACTTGTACCACAACCATAAATCTCGAGTAGTTGTCTACCATCGTAAGTGCATACGTGAGCTCACCTCGATATTCTGCAACAAAACTCCCTTTTTCGATTTCAGTTTCAGCAAACACTCCTCTTCCTGTAGAAAATATTTATCATTACCTAAGACAGTCATTCTAATGCATGACAATATTAAGGCAATTTAGTTAAAACTTGTTTTAACTCACCTTTAAGGGGATTGATGTATTTCATGGTCAATCCAGGTTTGTCAGTGATGGCACTGACATAATGTATGGCGTCTTTTTCGGGCGTTATCCTTTGCCTTTTCATTGTGAAAATCCAGTTGCCTATATCAAAGCAAATTCTACTACTTGGAAAGTATGCAGAAAATGAAATGTAGAACATATAACATCAACTGCTTAGGAACGCATCATAGGTTAGTACTTAAAAGGATATTGTCATGTTCTAGTCATAATGCAAGCTGGACATTTTTCATGTTACCCTGTAATCGCCGGCCTGTTCTAATGCTCACAAGCCAAGATATAGGCTCAGCTGCTAAGGCTTCCCTCTGCCTTCTGAATGAAAATTGAATATGTCTGGCTCACTGTGTATATAGCAGGTGCTCAGAAAAAATAAGAGTCAATTCAATAGAAATAGCTCTGGCACACTATAGTGATCAATAACGTAAGAAAAGAACTCTTAGAATGCTGAAAATTCTTTATTTGTGCAAAAGGATAATTCATCCAACGTTTCGAGCTTGTTTTTAGGTCTTTATCAAGGATAAAGTTATCTAAGATCATAAAGGGTTACAAAACCATATAAACACGTAATTAGTACATAGTACAACATAACAGTACAATATATTGCTACTTGAGAGTACAATGGGTCAAATGACCATGATGCACATACAAAAAAATTTTCCAAAGCCATAGTGAAAACATTTGTACTGAGGAAAGAAAATTTCCACATGACCTATCTGGAGAAACATTCTGGATCAAACAACCAAAAATAGTCAAGCAGGTAAATACACACCTATATGGATAACAGGATGATATGTGTTCAATTGTATAGCGTCATTGCCATTAAGGTACAAATGGAAAACTTGCAATCCTATATAGTGAAGGAAATGAACACATATCATATCAAAGAACACAGGAACATGGGTGTGAGAAAAACCTCAATGTTTATACTTTGTTCTTTATAATGGTGTGAACATGTATATGTCTCAGTACCTTATGAACTTGAGAATTCTAGTGAGTAGATGATGAAAGCCTATTCCAGAACTGGAATCGGTAAATAATTGTAGGTGGAATCTAAATGAAAAGATGGTACAAGTGTTATCATGACACGTGGGCTATAACACAATGGACCGTGTGACAAAGAAGAAAGGAGAGAAAGAAGAGGAAGAAAATGGAACTACCTGTAACATTACGTGATAGTCACTGGTAAGTATCACTTGACAATTCAGGTGAAAAAGGATTCCTTTATTAAAGGGTTCTCAGTCGCCTCAGGATCATGAAATACTAGGGTAAATGATATGAGAATGGGTAAGAAGCACCACTAAAGGAAATATGAGATGCAGGACATATATCTATAAACCCCTGAACTACATGATAGAAATAAAAAGAAGAAAAAAGAAAAAAAAGAAGAAAGAAGAAGAACACATAGAATGCGGAAAGAGAATGGGTACAACTACCTGAGTTACTGCAGGGAGGCCCCTGGTAGGTATTGTGAGGGTTAGTGGAATTCCTTCACTGAAGGGTTCTCAGTTGCCTCAGGTTCGTGAAAAATGCTATAGACAAATAATGCCCGGAGAAAAGGGGTTCATATACAGCGAATAATGGTAATACAAGGTACATGTGTCCCATGTAATAGTATAAATATATATATATTGTACTAAGCTCTACACCAGAAATAGAAAGTAGTCCCTCTGCCTTCTGTCTAGGTGCCCTGAGTTATGTCCTGTAAACTGTCACAGTGACCTAGACACACATGTGTAGTAGGGGAATATCCCTGCTGAGATGCCAGTGCTAGAGCACTCGTTTGCTGTGGAGTTGAACGCTATGTGAGCAGTTCTTACCTTCAATGAGCAGAAGTCTCTTTTTTCAGATTTCAATATCTCTGTGGGTATCTGGCAGAAATATGGAATACTCTTTACTGCTAAGACCCTGTACACCACTCCCACTAAAGGGGGCTTTACACGCTGCGACATCGCTAATGCGGAGTCGTTGGGGTCACGGAATTTGTGACGCACATCCGGCCGCATTAGCGATGTTGCTGCGTGTGATACCGATGAGCGATTTTGCATCGTTGCAAAAACGTGCAAAATCGCTCATCGGTGACATGGGTCTCCATTCTCGATTATCGTTACTGCAGCAGTAACGATGTAGTTCGTCGCTCCTGCGGTAGCACACATCGCTCCGTGTGACACCGCAGAAACGAGGAACCTCTCCTTACCTGCCTCCCAGCCGCTATGAGGAAGGAAGGAGGTGGGCGGGATGTTCCGGCCACTCATCTCCGCCCCTCCGCTGCTATTGGGCGGTCGCTCAGTGACGTCGCTGTGACGCCGCACGGACCGCCCCCTTAGAAAGGAGGCGGTTCGCCGGACACAGCGACGTCGCCGGGCAGGTAACTATGTGTGACGGGTCTGGTCGGTGTTGTGCGGCATGGGCAGCGATTTGCCCGTGTCGCGCAACAGATGGGGGCGGGTACCCACACTAGCGATATCGGGACCGATATCACAGTGTGTAAAGTAGCCTTTAGTCACATGACCAAGACTGTATCTGTGTCCCTACAACACACTTGAGACAAATGTGTGTGTGAGCCTGCATTGTGGGGTATATATAATATATTATAGAGCTGGGAAGGATCATTCTAAGCAGTGAGCTGTTCCAGTATTTGTAGGAAAATACCCAGTAGAAGCATCAAACACAGCACCAATACCTCCTATCAGTATTCCACCACAGTGCCATGTAACCCATGCCCTACACTCCCATCTACACCAATACTATACAGGCACAAACTAGTATATCTGACTAAAAGCCCCCAAAATATGAAGAACGGCCTATAGTTGAGTGTGGATATAAAATCTATGTGAGCAGAGCTAGAATAGAAATCACTGATCGCATTGAAGTCATTCTGACCATAAATCACCATGATATCAAGGTGAGGAGTTGTGTGTTACTGCTGGGAGGAAAGGGTTAACAGTGGAATATTAAGGTGCATTTCTGTGTGCAGTGTTACTAGTCAATGTAACAATTCAGTATGAGCTGCTCTTGGTGCCGGGGGAGGGAGATGCTCTCCTGAGCAAGATAGATGGGGAATGAACATGATATCTATATAGTGTAAGGCAGGGGGTCTCAAACCAGGTGATCATGTCTGATCAACTGGTTACATTATGTCTGATTACCTTGTCTAACAGTTTTTTCTCCCCTTTCTTTACCTTCCAGGTTCCCATAGTCACGTGAAATATCCCTGTTGCACTTGATTACGGCTCACTATTCACTATAGGATGTCTTATATCTAACATCACACTCTCACCCATCAGCACTCTATAGGTTTGTATAAGGTATGCGCTTACACATCCGGTCCTCCATAGGTATTTCCACTTATGTAACACTATCCCTATGATCACTCATAACTCATACCCTTGTAGTCAATTACAGCCTCCTCTCTCCCCCCCTCCCCTTCTCCCTTTCCATCTATAATTTTGCCAGTACAATATTAGTTTACATTAGGCACACACTCACATATTCCTTTCCTTAGTGATTTATTGTAATTCACATTCACATACAATTCTCTATGCCTGCCCCATTACTACATTCATACCTACTTGACCCTATCCTGATACCCCTTGTCTCACCTTGTTGGTCCCTACACCTGTTATCATGTCCTTTCCTGTGTCTGTCTTGTCACACAACACATTTTAGCATATAACTTGTGCTCCTTATTACCTGTCCTGCCTATTAGAATTATGTCCATTATGTCCATGCATGGCCCAATGAATCAAGTCTGTACTTCATATTCATGGTTTAAGCCTTTGGGTTCCAATGTGCCCAGAGTATATATCCAGAAAGATTCCCTTTCTTTGAGCTTCCTAATTCTATTGCCTCCTCTGCGTATGGCTTGGACATGTTCGATGACTTGGAATGTTAATTGGATCACTGTGTGATTATGCGTCACAAAATGGTGTGGGACTGGTAATAGAATCTGCTTACAATGTATTGTTGACTTGTGTTTAGCTCAAAGAAAGAGAATCTTTCTGGATATGTACTCTGGGCACATTAGAACCCAAGGGCTTAAACCGTGAATATGAAGTAAAGACTTGATTCATTGGGCCGTGCACCATGTCACCAAGTGTCCAATTGCATTGTCCAATGGCTCACAATGGTTATGCGTTTTCATTGGATGGATAATCGAAGCCATGTTTTTTTCCTTTCTGTTGGGTTTGTTGTGTGAGTAGCCTATAGGATTAAGTTGGTTACCGCAGGCAGTGGATTTAACTTCCTGTCTTTGGTCCAGTGGTAGATGGATTGTCTGGTCTATGAGCTGTTATTGGTTTGAATGCAGGTGAATGCCCATGGGCTGCTTATGACTGTGTAAAATAGTATTGATTCATGATGGATTTCAGACTACATGTAGATATCTTCAGTCTTTCTATCCACATCATTTAAATGAACATTATCCATGCAGCTTGAAATCCATCCAATAAGAGAAGCAACCTTGTACAACCAATCTGATAAGGGCACAGTATATCCTAAGGGAAGGTTATGGCGGATGCAGGAAGATGCGCACTACACCCTACCATGCTCAAACCAATGGTTATCAACCTGCTCAGGACTTTACCCCATATTCCAGATGTGGCCTTACAAGTGATTTATAGAGGGTTAACAATACGTTGGGATCACCGGATCTAATCTCCCTTTTTATACACCCTAAAATCTTGTTTGCTTTAGAATAAACAATAACATCATAAAGGTATAAGATGACGCCATTATTAGCGTCACCATACCGCTACTCTGCCTTCTAAAACGGTCTCTGCTCAAAACCAAACATGATGCATTGCAGGCGGAGCGCGATGAGTTGCAGCAAGAAACAGTAGTGGGTGTGGGTGATAACACACAGCCCAGCCTCGTCTCATCACAACGTGCAGTGGAGGACTATGACGAGGAGGAGGATGAAGACATGGAGCAAATCTCCGGCCAAATTGAGGATATGACATGCACACCAGTCATATCCTCGGTTCAGCGTGGCTGGCCAGAGGACAGGGTAGATGAGGAGGAGGAGGAGGAGGAGGAGGAGGACAGCATGTTCAGTCAACGTGTTGGTCAGGCTACTGAAGTCCTGGCTGTTAAGAGTCTGGCGCACATGGCTGACTTTATGGTAAGCTGCCTGTCTCGTGACCCTCGCGTTAAGAACATCTTGGCCGACAATCATTACTGGTTGGTAACACTGTTAGACCCACGCTACAAGGAGAACTTTATGTCTCTTATTCCCGAGGCGGAGAGGTCAACCAAAATGCAGCAGTTCCGGAAGGCCATAGTCACGGAAGTAGGCAAAGCATTCCCCTCACAAAACGCTAGCGGCATAGGTCAGGAATCAGTGGACAACCAAGGCGTACAGCCGAGAGAGGCACAAGTCCAATCCGCCAGAGGTAGGGGAACAGTCTTTAAGATGTGGGACAGTTTTCTCAGCCCCTCACGTACCACAGCCCCTGAGGTGCGGGGTAGTGCCACAAGAAATCCTAAGTTTGCCCAGATGCTCAAGGAGTACCTTGCAGATCGAACAACTGTACTCCGACATTCCTCTGTGCCTTACAATTATTGGGTATCCAAGGTGGACACGTGGCATGAATTGGCTCTCTACGCCTTGGAAGTCCTGGCCTGCCCTGCCGCTAGCGTTTTGTCAGAGCGTGTTTTTAGTGCCGCAGGTGGAATCATTACAGATAAACGCACCCGCCTGTCAACTGAAAATGCTGACAGGCTGACTCTGATCAAGATGAACAAGGGTTGGATTGGGCCAGACTTCACCACACCACCAGCAAATGAGAGCGGAATTTAAAGTTTGTAACGGGAATTTGCCATGTACCTCCAGTCACCCATGGGTACACACTTCTGGACTTTGGATAATCGCTGGACTGCTCCTCCTTCTCCTCATGCGCCACCATGATGACCGTTACAAGAGTTAGGCCTTTGTTTCAGGTATACCCCCAGTGGTAAATTTTTTCGCCCATTCTTTGCAGAATGGACATTACAACGACAGGAGACCCGCTCCTTTGCAATGGGAACAATGTTTTGAGGCCCTCATGCACGTCTCTATGCAGGGACAACGTGGAGCCTCCCAATTTTTGGCTGCCCTGCCAAAGGGCTATACTATAATACACCCACTTCCTGACAATGGACACTTAATGTTTTGAGGCCCTCATGCACGTCTCTATCCAGGGACAACGTGGAGCCTCCCAATTTTTGGCTGCCCTGCCAAAGGGCTATACTACAAAAGACCCACTTCCTGACAATGGACACTTAATGTTTTGAGGCCCTCATGCACGTCTCTATCCAGGGACAACGTGGAGCCTCCCAATTTTTGGCTGCCCTGCCTAAGGGCTATACTATAATACACCCACTTCCTGACAATGGACACTTAATGTTTTGAGGCCCTCATGCACGTCTCTATCCAGGGACAACGTGGAGCCTCCCAATTTTTGGCTGCCCTGCCAAAGGGCTATACTACAAAAGACCCACTTCCTGACAATGGACACTTAATGTTTTGAGGCCCTCATGCACGTCTCTATCCAGGGACAACGTGGAGCCTCCCAATTTTTGGCTGCCCTGCCTAAGGGCTATACTATAATACACCCACTTCCTGACAATGGACACTTAATGTTTTGAGGCCCTCATGCACGTCTCTATCCAGGGACAACGTGGAGCCTCCCAATTTTTGGCTGCCCTGCCAAAGGGCTATACTATAATACACCCACTTCCTGACAATGGACACTTAATGTTTTGAGGCCCTCATGCACGTCTCTATCCAGGGACAACGTGGAGCCTCCCAATTTTTGGCTGCCCTGCCAAAGGGCTATACTACAAAAGACCCACTTCCTTCCAATGGGCACTTCAGGTTTACAGGCCCTCATGCACGTCTCTATCCAGGGACAACGTGGAGCCTCCCAATTTTTGGCTGCCCTGCCTAAGGGCTATACTATAATACACCCACTTCCTGACAATGGACATTTAATGTTTTGAGGCCCTCATGCATGTCTCTATCCAGGGACAACGTGGAGCCTCCCAATTTTTGGCTGCCCTGCCAAAGGGCTATACTACAAAAGACCCACTTCCTTCCAATGGGCACTTCAGGTTTACAGGCCCTCATGCACGTCTCTATCCAGGGACAACGTGGAGCCTCCCAATTTTTGGCTGCCCTGCCAAAGGGCTATACTACAAAAGACCCACTTCCTTCCAATGGGCACTTCAGGTTTACAGGCCCTCATGCACGTCTCTATCCAGGGACAACGTGGAGCCTCCCAATTTTTGGCTGCCCTGCCTAAGGGCTATACTATAATACACCCACTTCCTGACACTGGACACTTAATGTTTTGAGGCCCTCATGCACGTCTCTATCCAGGGACAACGTGGAGCCTCCCAATTTTTGGCTGCCCTGCCTAAGGGCTATACTACAATAGACCCACTTCCTTACAATGGGCACTTCAGGTTTACAGGCCATCATGCACGTCTGTATGCAGGGGCATTGGTGAACCTCACAATTTTGGACTGCCCTGGCAAAGGAAAATACTACAAAGACTCAGTTCCTCAAAATGGGCACATTAGACTCAGAGGCCTTTATGTACGTCTCTTCTCAGGGACATCGGAGTGCCACACAATGTTTTACGTAAAATCTTTCATGTATTGATCTCAAAAAGTAACATACATTAGCTCTATCTCACTATTGGGTATGTGCCCTTAACATTTCCGCTATGAAAAATCATTTTGGTGTCATTTTGGAAGGTTTTCTGGTGAGTCCGTAAAAATGGCGTAAAACGTGGACAAAATTATTCACAGCTGTGACTTTTGAGTGATAAATGCTTCAAGGGGTCTTCCCCATGCTGTTGCCATGTCATTTGAGCACTCTTCGGAGACTTTTGTGCCATTTTTAGGGTTTCTACATGCTGCCGGTGGTCATTTCACAAAAATACTCGGGTCTCCCATAGGATAACATTGGGCTCGGTGCTCGGGCCGAGTACACGAGTATCTTGGGAGGCTCGGCCCGAGCTTCGAGCACCCGAGCTTTTTAGTACTCGCTCATCACTACTAATAAACCTAAAAAATAAAAATAAATTGAATAAAAATCATGAATGTTGTGTTATAACAGGAAATTCGGTGTAAGAATGAATATCCGGGATGAGAGTTCAGCGAATGAGTTATAGAAATTGTTACAAAAAGGAGTGTGTACGGTTTATGCGTAAATTTTCAGAATGCGTACATGAAAATTATATGTATGTGAGAATGTCCCCCATGCTTTGTAAAAAGTTATTTATGAAAATGTAAATAAAATATATAAAAATGCCTAATTATTTATAATTTATGAGAAAGATATATATGTATGGAAGAATGTTATAAGGTGTCCAAGAACCATAAAGAAAAAGGGTGCATATATAATGTTAGAGGTCTAGAGTTCCACCAGGCTATATCACCCCTAAAGAAATAGAAAGAAGACCTTACTACCTGTGTACCCCAAAAAAAGCTATATTTCTTAGCCAGGATTATGGTGGAGATATGCACAAGTGAAATAAGAATATAAAGTAATACAATAAGATTATAAAACCAATATGTGTGCATTCATGCACCACCCGGTACGCTACCCTTGCCAAATTGTTCACTCTAGATCCCCACACGATCCATGAAGCCGTTCCCCCGGTCACACCGCCTGCTGCCGGTTCCCACTCATCCCTGGGGGAGTTAGGCGAGTGGTATCGAGAGCTACATGTCGGCACTGATGATACCCCCATACACCACAAGGAAGGGGTATACCGGGTGGTACAGGAGTATGAGCGGGTTTTTAGCAAGCACCCTCTAGATTTTGGGCAGATTAAAGGGGTTCAACACCACATCCCTACCGGTACACACTCCCCTATTAAAGAGAGATACAGGCCTATTCCCCCTGCGCACTACCAATGCGCCAAAGACATGTTGAGGAACATGAAGGAGGCAGAGGTTATTAGGGACAGCTGTAGTCCCTGGGCCGCTCCGTTGGTGCTGGTTAAGAAGAAGGATGGCACCATGCGGATGTGTGTGGATTACCGGAAGATTAACCAGATAACGCATAAGGATGCTTACCCTCTGCCCCGCATCAAAGAGTCCCTGGCCTCGCTGAGAACCGCTAACTACTTCTCCACCCTTGACCTCACCAGCGGGTACTGGCAGGTGGCCGTGGCACCGGAAGACCGAGAGAAGACTGCCTATGGGACCGTTTTGCTGTACTTGGATGATGTGATTGTGTACTCACAGACGTATGAAGCCCACCTGGAGCACCTAGCCGAGGTGTTCGCGTCCCTTGCCAAGTATGGGATGAAGTTGAAGCCCTCAAAGTGTCATCTGCTGAAACCCAGAGTGCAGTACCTAGGACATGTGGTTGGTGCGGAAGGTGTCGCCCCCAACCCCGAGAAGATCACCGCCATCCAAGACTGGCCGAGACCGACCACAGTGAGGGAAGTGAGGCAGTTTCTGGGCCTGGTGGGATATTACCGTCGCTTCATTAAGGGGTACACAAAGATGGCTGCCCCCATGCAAGACCTCCTCGTAGGACAGACCAAGGGTGGTAGATCCCTAGTAGCCCCATTGGTGTGGGAAGAAAAGCATGAGGAATCCTTCCGCCAGCTGAGAACAGCCCTGACCGGAGAGGAAATCCTAGCGTACCCTGACTACAGCCGCCCATTCATCCTCTACACCGACGCCAGCAATGTGGGCTTGGGGGCTGTTCTATCCCAGGTCCAAGACAGAAGGGAAAAGGTAATAGCTTATGCTAGCCGAAAACTCCGACCGACTGAGAGGAACCCTGAGAACTACATCTCCTTCAAGCTTGAGCTCTTGGCACTGGTGTGGGCTATCACCGAGCGTTTCCGCCATTACCTGGCAGCAGCCAAGTTCACCGCGTACACAGACAATAACCTGCTGACCCATCTAGATACGGCCAAGCTGGGCGCGTTGGAGCAGCGGTGGGTGACCAGGTTAGCCAACTACGATTTCACCATCAAGTACCGGGCCGGCCGTACCAACGTCAATGCCAATGCACTCTCCCGGATGCCCCACCTGTCGGAAGAGGGGCCAGAGGATGATGACCTCGAAGAGATCGAGTTGCCTGCATTTCACCGGCCATTCACTGAGAAGGTGCACGTCTACCAACAACGGGTGAACCTGGATCCGCTGCCCCGACAGGACTGGCAGGAAGCTCAGGACCAGGCACCTGCTGTCCGCCTGGTCAAGACTCTAGTGGAACAGGGTTCTGCTGGGATAGACCCTGCTGCCCCTGCCGAAGCCCAACGTCTGTGGCAAGAACGGACCCGGCTATACCTACACCAGGGGAAGTTGTATCGCGAGCTGATTAATCCAAAGACTCACGAGAAGATCCGCCAGCTGGTGATTCCCCAGGCTAAAGTGCCCACCGTCCTGCAAGCATACCATGATGGTGCAGTGCACTTCGGGTGGAAGAAGCTAGAGATGTTGTTAAGAGAGCGGTTCTATTGGAGTGGAATGCGGGAATCTGTGGAGGCCTGGTGCCGAGAATGTGGCCCTTGCGCATTGAGAAGGAAGGACGAGGCCAGCCAGAAGGCACCCCTACACCCGATCATTACACACCAACCGCTGGAGCTGGTTCCCCTTGACCATGTAAAGCTCACCCCCAGCCGAAGTGGGTACACCTACGCTCTGACCATCGTAGACCACTACTCGAGGTTCCTGGTGGTTGTCCCAGTTAAGGACTTAACCGGCCGCACCGCTGCTAAGGCTTTCCAGGCTTATTTCTGTTGACCGCATTGGTACCCGGAGAGGGTGCTTACCGACCAGGGTCCAGCCTTTGAAGCAGAGGTATTCCAGGAATTCTGCCAGTTGTACGGCTGCAAGAAAATCCGGACCACGCCTTACCACGCCCAAACCAATGGCATTTGTGAAAAGATGAACCACTTGGTCCTGGGCCTCCTCAAGACGTTACCACTGGAAGAGCGGAACCTGTGGCTGGAGAAGCTACCTGACCTGGTCGATATGTACAACAACATCCCTTCCAGCTCTACGAAATGCACTCCAGCATACCTGATGAGAGCTCGTCCCGGCCGGCTACCAGTGGATCTGGAAATGGGCTTGGAAGCTTCAGAAGCACTCCTGTCGACAGCTGAATGGGACACTCGGCGGAGGACACAGTACCGACAGGTCCAGGAGTATGTTGAAAAGAACTTGTGCCGGAGTCGGGGACAACAGGAGCAGTGCTTCAACAAGAAGGCGCCTGCCGGTTCCTTCCAACCTGGGGATGTAGTGCTGAAGCGGAAAAGAAGGGCCCACAAGCTGGATGATCAATGGGAAAAAACCCCGTATGTAGTCCAGCCCACAGGATGGGAGAATGGGAAGGCCTACCAGATCAGCCGTGACCAGGGGGGGACTTTGGCCACGGTTTCCCGAGACCACCTGAAGAAGTGCCCACCAGCATTGAGAGTAGCGGATGAGGCTCCAGTTCCCAGTCCAGTGGAGAAGGAAAAAGAGGTAATCCACACCATGATGGGTGATTTTCCAGCAGACTGGCCTACACAGAACGGTGCGGTGATCCTTCCAGTGATACTGTTCCCACAACCCGTGGATGAAGAAATGATGGAAACGGTTAACCGCGAGCCAGTGCCCAGGGATGTACCTGTACCCAGCTCCCCTACGCCTCCGCCTGCCCCACATGATAGCAGGGAGGAGGAACTGACTGTTCCCTCTGCCCCACTGCCTGTCACCACTGACACCGGACCCCGAAGGTCCACTCGCTCCAACCTAGGTAGACCCCCACTTAGGTACAGGGAAACTACTCTTTAAAAGGGGGGGGCTTTATGTGTTGAGTGTACCAGTTTGAAAGTTTTAAATGATAAGTAAAGATGATCAACCTCTATAAATCACTTGTAAGGCTACATCTGGAATATGGGAACCAGTTTTGGGCTCCACATTTTAAAAAGGACATTCAGAAGTTAGAGTCAGTTCAAAGGTGGGCAACTAGACTACTACAAGGAATGGAAGGCCTCCCATATGATGACAAGTTGAAAAAGTTATTAAGTGATTATTGGCTGCAATGGGGCTTTCTGGCTGGTGCCAGCCTCTCTTCTTAGCACACAGGAACCACAATCCCTACACCATGCTTCAATGGATTCTCTCATCCCAGCCCAGTAAAACTACATATTTTACACAGTCATAAGCAGCCCATGGGCATTCACCTGCATTCAAACCAATAACAGCTCATAGACCAGACAATCCATCTACCACTGGACCAAAGACAGGAAGTTAAATCCACTGCCTGCGGTAACCAACTTAATCCTATAGGCTACTCACACAACAAACCCAACAGAAAGGAAAAAAACATGGCTTCGATTATCCATCCAATGAAAACGCATAACCATTGTGAGCCATTGGACAATGCAATTGGACACATGGTGACATGGTGCACGGCCCAATGAATCAAGTCTTTACTTCATATTCACGGTTTAAGCCCTTGGGTTCTAATGTGCCCAGAGTACATATCCAGAAAGATTCTCTTTCTTTGAGCTAAACACAAGTCAACAATACATTGTAAGCAGATTCTATTACCAGTCCCACACCATTTTGTGACGCATAATCACACAGTGATCCAATTAAGATTCCAAGTCATCGAACATGTCCAAGCCATACGCAGAGGAGGCAATAGAATTAGGAAGCTCAAAGAAAGGGAATCTTTCTGGATATATACTCTGGGCACATTGGAACCCAAAGGCTTAAACCATGAATATGAAGTACAGACTTGATTCATTGGGCCATGCATGGACATAATGGACATAATTCTAATAGGCAGGACAGGTAATAAGGAGCACAAGGGATATGCTAAAATGTGTTGTGTGACAAGACAGACACAGGAAAGGAGATGATAACAGGTGTAGGGACCAACAAGGTGAGACAAGGGGTATCAGGATAGGGTCAAGTAGGTATGAATGTAGTAATGGGGCAGGCATAGAGAATTGTATGCGAATGTGAATTACAATAAGTCACTAAGGAAAGGAATATGTGAGTGTGTGCCTAATGTAAACTAATATTGTACTGGCAAAATTATAGATGGAAAGGGAGAAGGGGAGAGGGGAGAGAGGAGGCTGTAATTGACTACAAGGGTATGAGTTATGAGTGATCATAGGGATAGTGCTACATAAGTGGAAATACCTATGGAGGACCGGATGTGTAAGCGCATACCTTATACAAACCTATAGAGTGCTGATGGGTGAGAGTGTGATGTTAGATATAAGACATCCTATAGTGAATAGTGAGCCGTAATCAAGTGCAACAGGGATATTTCACGTGACTATGGGAACCTGGAAGGTAAAGAAAGGGGAGAAAAAACTGTTAGACAAGGTAATCAGACAAACATGACAAATAAAAAACAAGGAAGAATGGAACTCCATACATACTGGAACCATATATAGTGTGAACACGAAAAAGAACCGGGCGTTAGAAAAAATGTGCACGGCCCAATGAATCAAGTCGGTTCTTCATATTCATGGTTTAAGCCCTTGGGTTCCAACGTGCCCAGAGTATATATCCAGAAAGATTCCCTTTCTTTGAGCTTCCTAATTCTATCGCCTCCTCTGCGTATGGCTGGGACATGTTCGATGACTTGGAATCTTAATTGGGCCACTGTGCGATTATGCGTCACAAAATGGTGTGGGACTGGTAATAGAATCTGCTTACAACGTATTGTTGACTTGTGCTTAGCACAAAGAAAGGGAATCTTTCTGGATATGTACTCTGGACACATTAGAACCCAAGGGCTTAAACCGTGAATATGAAGTACAGACTTGATTCATTGGGCCGTGCACCATGTCACCATGTGTGCAATTGCATTGTCCAATGGCTCACAATGGTTATGCGTTTTCATTGGATGGATAATCGAAGCCATGTTTTTTTCCTTTCTCTTGGGTTTGTTGTGTGAGTAGACTATAGGATTAAGTTAGTTACCGCAGGCAGTGGATTTAGCTTCCTGTCTTTGGTCCAGTGGTAGATTGATTGTTTGGTCTATGAGCTGTTATGGGTTTTAATCCAGGTGAATGCCCATGGGCTGCTTATAACTGTGTGAAATATGTAGTTTTACTGGGCTGGGATGAGAGAATCCACCGAAGCATGGTGTAGGGATTGTGGTTCCTGTGTGCTAAGAAGAAAGGCTGGCACCAGCCAGAAAGCCCCATTACAGCCAATAATCAACCGCTAGCCGCTGGAACTCGTTGCTCTAGATCATGTCAAACTCACACCAAGCAGGAATAGATACATTAGCCCACCATCCCACCCAAAGAGCAACTTCTGCTGCGCAGCTGGCTTTCTAGGCAGCAGCGCTATCGTGATGTCAGCGGGGGACATTGTGACAAGCTAGTGTTCCGTCACTTCATGTTGTGCACTGTTCAAACGGAAAATACATCAACAGGCAGACTACAGAAAAGCTTACTAACAAAGGTTAGAGAGGGGCTTTCTCAGAGGGCTTTTTACAGTTTGTCTATTCCCAATTAGCCGTTTAAGTATGCTTAATGAAAGTACTAATTCTTTCATAGGCCGCCCCTTCTTAGTATTTGACGTTCCTTATATTGCGGTATCAGGCTTCGCAGCAGGTTGCAAAACATTCATCACCCATGACTGTCCCCAATTGGGCTCAGAAGCTAAATGTCTATCATGACCTCTCTTTTTGAAAGTCCAAGAGCAAGCAAACTCTTCCTCCAGGAGAGGGAGCCAACAGATCACTAAAGACATCATCATTGCTCAAAGAAAACACCGAAAAACAATGGAAGCTTTAATTGGAGTGGAATCTGATAGACAGCACCTGATGCCAAGTCTGCATCTTCTAACACCTGCAGTCACTGCAGCAGCTGAATCCAATGTGTCCAAAAGGGATCTATTCTATTCAATTGCAAATGATCTAGATAAGACTGAGAATAAGATACTGCACGGGACATAGCAGAGTTGGTCAAGTTGAGTGGAGATGAGTTTGCTATTTGGCACAGCTTTTGCATCAATAAAGCAAGTAAAAGGTGTGAAAGATAAAAAAAAGGGTGAAAGTGTGAAAAGTGAATTGGCCAAATTGAGGTGCATATAAAGTTTTTGCTTTCTTTCAATTCACTAATGGGGCTCATTTGAATCAGGTGAATTGAGTTCTGCTTTTGGAAACTGGGTTAAGAAGGGGTGCACCGGTCCTGGAGGTACTGCAATACCAGGTCAATGCGTGGAGTGGACAGAGCAAGATTTTTTCCATCTCCTTGTTCTAAAAATCCATTTAATATATGGTCCCCAGAGAGGGGACGTATCAGATATTAAACTGATAAGAACAGATTTAATTTTTTTTTTTTTCTGTTTATCAGTAGGACTTCAAAATAACAAAGGTGATCGCCTCCCGTTGCCTGGGAACCGTCCAGGCACAAGAGGGCTATGTGTCACCAGAAGGCGCACACACTTCCTCAAGGCCGGCAGACGTGCAATCCCAGGCACCTTCCAGTACCGACCAAGGTAGCGTCCTCCGAAACTACACTTGATCTTAGCCAAAAGGCCGAGAAGCTATAACCCGAATTGGTTACGGCCTTGAGTGGCACCCTGGCCTATACCGGACACATCTTAGGGAGAGGGAGACAAACCCACGCCTACAGAAGACATTTTGTCACCCAAGCCAACCCTTGAAAAGGCTGTTTTGCAGAGCAAAAACAAGAAGAATGATGCTTTTTGCAGCCGCCGCCCACTGCAATTAATCTGAATAACTCCTCCTCCTCCAAGCACCTCCCCTCCCCCTTGCAGTCTTTCCAATTCATGATACAAAAAGACGGACGGACAGGACAGGACAGGACAGGCTGCCTGACTTTCCGTCACTGCCACCCTTTGCCATCCTTGCCCGTAGAAAGCCCTTTCATCATCCCCAAACCCTAATCTTTTCCCTTCCCTTCCCAGATGCGTCTCACTCCCTTTCATTAGGAAGTGAGCGCAGCCTTTTCTCCGTTCTGCACATGCGCGACGTTAAACACAAATGCGCAGGCGTGCGTTCCATTACCCTCACTGCATTCCACTCCCATACAGGAAGTGGGCGCAGCTATTACTACGGTCGCACATAAAAGAACCCACGGCCACCACTGCACACAGTTGACTCCACCACAGGACACCCACTTCTACACCAACGCAGGTAAGACAGGATCGGCACCTCTATGCTCCCGTTACAATCAGGCTCAGTCACCATGTGATAACGCTCTCAACTCTTTAGTTGCAGGCTCCCCTTGCTTCACCTCCACTGGCTGTGCTGCCATTTCCTCTCCCACCTGGAAGGTATACTTTATTCCACTATTTTCCTGTTTCTCTCTTCCCCCTTTTCCCATAACCTACTTTTATCTGCATTTGTGGGGTATCTATATGCTATTTACATCATAGTTTTATTCATTAATATGGAAGGGAAGAGTGCCCATGAGAGTGTTGAACTGCGGAGAGCAAGAGATTAAGCTGCTCCGATTTGCCACCATTGATAAGCTGTTCTCAGTAGATACACATGCTATCCAAACAGCAGCATCCACCATTGCTTCAGCCCACCCATTCAGTGACAGCTCACCAAGTCAGCCAGAGGAGTGGTGTAAGGAATTACACGTAGGCACTGACTCCACACCTTCACATCACAAGAAGGGGGTCTACAGGCTAGTGCAAGAATATGAGCAAGTCTTCAGCAAACATCCGCTAGACTTTTGAAGAATAAAAGGGGTCAAACACTACATCCCCACAAGTGCACACCCACCCATCAAAGAGAGATATAAGCCAAAACTACCTGCACATTACCAGTGTACCAAGGACATGTTGAGCAACATGAAGGAGGCTGGGGTTATCCGTGACAGTTGTAGCCTCTGGGCAGCTCCGTTGGTCCTGTTAAAGAAGAAGGACAGCACCACTCCCCTGTATTGAGGAATAGCTAGCTGCATTGAGAACTGCAAATTATTTTTCTACCCTTGATCTCACTAGTCGCTATTGGCAAGTGTCCGTTGCTGAGGCAGACCGGGAGAAGACCGCCTTTGCCACCCCGATGGGTCTCTGCGAGTTCAAAAGCATGCCCTTCGAGCTGTGCAATTTGCCAGGAACCTTCCAGAGGCTGATGGAATGCTGCTTGGGACACCGAAACTTTGAAACGGTACTGCTATACCTTTATGATGTTATTGTTTATTCTAAAGCAAACAAGATTTTAGGGTGTATAAAAAGGGAGATTAGATCCGGTGATCCCAACGTATTGTTAACCCTCTATAAATCACTTGTAAGGCCACATCTGGAATATGGGGTAAAGTCCTGAGCAGGTTGATAACCATTGGTTTGAGCATGGTAGGGTGTAGTGCGCATCTTCCTGCATCGGTAAAAGCTGCAGAAGTCCTTGAAGATTTCCGCTTCAAAGGCAGTGCCTTGATCTGTGAGGACTCTCTCTGAGTAGCCATGAGGTCTGCATAAGTGTGCTTGGAAGACCTTCGCTGCAGTATGGGCCATTAGATCTTTGACTTGTACCACAACCATAAATCTCGAGTAGTTGTCTACCATCGTAAGTGCATACGTGAGCTCGCCTCGATATTCTGCAACAAAACTCCCTTTTTCGATTTCAGTTTCAGCAAACACTCCTCTTCCTGTAGAAAATATTTATCATTACCTAAGACAGTCATTCTAATGCATGACAATATTAAGGCAATTTAGTTAAAACTTGTTTTAACTCACCTTTAAGGGGATTGATGTATTTCATGGTCAATCCAGGATTGTCAGTGATGGCACTGACATAATGTATGGCGTCTTTTTCGGGCGTTATCCTTTGCCTTTTCATTGTGAAAATCCAGTTGCCTATATCAAAGCAAATTCTACTACTTGTAAAGTATGCAGAAAATGAAATGTAGAACATATAACATCAACTGCTTAGGAACGCATCATAGGTTAGTACTTAAAAGGATATTGTCATGTTCTAGTCATAATGCAAGCTGGACATTTTTCATGTTAACCTGTAATCGCCGGCCTGTTCTAATGCTCACAAGCCAAGATATAGGCTCAGCTGCTAAGGCTTCCCTCTGCCTTCTGAATGAAACTTGAATATGTCTGGCTCACTGTGTATATAGCAGGTGCTCAGAAAAAATAAGAGTCAATTCAATAGAAATAGCTCTGGCACACTATAGTGATCAATAACGTAAGAAAAGAACTCTTGGAATGCTGAAAATTCTTTATTTGTGCAAAAGGATAATTCATCCAACGTTTCGACCTTGTTTTTAGGTCTTTATCAAGGATAAAGTTATCTAAGATCATAAAGGGTTACAAAACCATATAAACACGTAATTAGTACATAGTACAACATAACAGTACAATATATTGCTACTTGAGAGTACAATGGGTCAAATGACCATGATGCACATACAAAAAATTTTTCCAAAGCCATAGTGAAAACATTTGTACTGAGGAAAGAAAATTTCCACATGACCTATCTGGAGAAACATTCTGGATCAAACAACCAAAAATAGTCAAGCAGGTAAATACACACCTATATGGATAACAGGATGATATGTGTTCAATTGTATAGCGTCATTGCCATTAAGGTACAAATGGAAAACTTGCAATCCTATATAGTGAAGGAAATGAACACATATCATATCAAAGAACACAGGAACATGGGTGTGAGAAAAACCTCAATGTTTATACTTTGTTCTTTATAATGGTGTGAACATGTATATGTCTCAGTACCTTATGCACTTGAGAATTCTAGTGAGTAGATGATGAAAGCCTATTTCAGAACTGGAATCGGTAAATAATTGTAGGTGGAATCTAAATGAAAAGATGGTACAAGTGTTATCATGACACGTGGGCTATAACACAATGGACCGTGTGACAAAGAAGAAAGGAGAGAAAGAAGAGGAAGAAAATGCAACTACCTGTAACATTACGTGATAGTCACTGGTAAGTATCACTTGACAATTCAAGTGAAAAAGGATTCCTTTATTAAAGGGTTCTCAGTCGCCTCAGGATCATGAAATACTAGGGTAAATGATATGAGAATGGGTAAGAAGCACCACTAAAGGAAATATGAGATGCAGGACATATATCTATAAACCCCTGAACTACATGATAGAAATAAAAAGAAGAAAAAAGAAAAAAAAGAAGAAAGAAGAAGAACACATAGAATGCGGAAAGAGAATGGGTACAACTACCTGAGTTACTGCAGGGAGGCCCCTGGTTGGTATTGTGAGGGTTAGTGGAATTCCTTCACTGAAGGGTTCTCAGTTGCCTCAGGTTCGTGAAAAATGCTATAGACAAATAATGCCCGGAGAAAAGGGGTTCATATACAGCGAATAATGGTAATACAAGGTACATGTGTCACATGTAATAGTATATATATATATATTGTA
This sequence comes from Anomaloglossus baeobatrachus, assembly GCF_048569485.1. Lineage (NCBI taxonomy): Eukaryota > Metazoa > Chordata > Amphibia > Anura > Aromobatidae > Anomaloglossus > Anomaloglossus baeobatrachus. Next base: position 124,032,579 of record NC_134362.1, read on the forward strand.
CTAAGCTCTACACCAGAAATAGAAAGTAGTCCCTCTGCCTTCTGTCTAGGTGCCCTGAGTTATGTCCTGTAAACTGTCACAGCGACCCAGACACACATGTGTAGTAGGGGAATATCCCTGCTGAGATGCCAGTGCTAGAGCACTCGTTTGCTGTGGAGTTGAACGCTATGTGAGCAGTTCTTACCTTCAATGAGCAGAAGTCTCTTTTTTCAGATTTCAATATCTCTGTGGGTATCTGGCAGAAATATGGAATACTCTTTACTGCTAAGACCCTGTACACCACTCCCACTAAAGGGGGCTTTACACGCTGCGACATCGCTAATGCGGAGTCGTTGGGGTCACGGAATTTGTGACGCACATCCGGCCGCATTAGCGATGTTGCTGCGTGTGACACCGATGAGCGATTTTGCATCGTTGCAAAAACGTGCAAAATCGCTCATCGGTGACATGGGTCTCCATTCTCGATTATCGTTACTGCAGCAGTAACGATGTAGTTCGTCGCTCCTGCGGCAGCACACATTGCTCCGTGTGACACCGCAGAAACGAGGAACCTCTCCTTCCCTGCCTCAAAGCCGCTATGAGGAAGGAAGGAGGTGGGCGGGATGTTCCGGCCACTCATCTCCGCCCCTCCACTGCTATTGGGCGGTCGCTCAGTGACGTTGCTGTGACGCCGCACGAACCGCCCCCTTAGAAAGGAGGCGGTTCGCCGGTCACAGCGACGTCGCCGGGCAGGTAAGTATGTGTGACTGGTTCTGTTCGGTGTTGTGCAGCATGGGCAGCAATTTGCCCGTGTCGCGCAACAGATGGGGGCGGGTACCCACACTAGCGATATCAGGACCGATATCGCAGTGTGTAAAGTAGCCTTTAGTCACATGACCAAGACTGTATCTGTGTCCCTACAACACACTTGAGACAAATGTGTGTGTGAGCCTGCATTGTGGGGTATATATAATATATTATAGAGCTGGGAAGGATCATTCTAAGCAGTGAGCTGTTCCAGTATTTGTAGGAAAATACCCAGTAGAAGCCTCAAACACAGCACCAATACCTCCCATCAGTATCCCACCACAGTGCCATGTAACCCATGCCCTACACTCCCATCTACACCAATACTATACAGGCACAAACTAGTATATCTGACTAAAAACCCCCAAAATATGAAGAACGGCCTATAGTTGAGTGTGGATATAAAATCTATGTGAGCAGAGCTAGAATAGAAATCACTGATCGCATTGAAGTCATTCTGACCATAAATCACCATGATATCAAGGTGAGGAGTTGTGTGTTACTGCTGGGAGGAAAGGGTTAACAGTGGAATATTAAGGTGCATTTCTGTGTGCAGTGTTACTAGTCAATGTAAAAATTCAGTATGAGCTGCTCTTGGTGCCGGGGGAGGGAGATGCTCTCCTGAGCAAGATAGATGGGGAATGAACATGATATCTATATAGTGTAAGGCAGGGGGTCTCAAACTCGGCTGGGTGTATGGGCCGCACAGAGGAAAAAAATAATGTGGGGGGCTGCATTCTTTGCAGGACAAAGTGACATTTTTATTGGTACCATATATATATTTTTTTTTCACACACCTTTGGATGACTGATTTTCAACATTTTTCACTTGTTTATTATAACAAATGTGCACATTCTTTGGTTAAATCTAAAAAAAAAAATTGATGTTAAAAAAAAGTTATGCCTTATTTTGTTTTTTTTACAGTTTATCCCTTTCTTTTAACTAATAGTGTTACAATTATGACGCTAGCGTTTTGTGAAGGGAATGCTTTGCCTACTTCCGTGACTATGGCCTTCCAGAACTGCTGCATTTTGGCTGACCTCTCCGCCTCGGGAATAAGAGACATAAAGTTCTCCTTGTAGCGTGGGTCTAACAGTGTTACCAACCAGTAATGATTGTCGGCCAAGATGTTCTTAACGCGAGGGTCACGAGACAGGCAGCTTACCATAAAGTCATCCATGTGCGCCAGACTCTTAACAGCCATCACTTCAATATCCAGACCAACACGATGACTGAACATGCTGTCCTCCTCCTTCTCCTCCTCCTCCTCCTCATCTACCCTGTCCTCTGGCCAGCCACGCTGAACTGAGCATATGACTGGTATGCATGTCATATCCTCAATTTGGTCGGAGAGTTGCTCCATGTCTTCATCTTCCTCCTCGTCATAGTCCTCCACTGCACGTTGTGATGAGACGAGGCTGGGCTGTGTGTTATCACCCACACCCACTACTGTTTCTTGCTCCAACTCATCGTGTTCCGCCTGCAATGCATCATGTTTGGTTTTGAGCAGAGACCGTTTTAGAAGGCAGAGAAGCGGTATGGTGACGCTAATAATGGCGTCATCGCCGCTCACCATCTTGGTGGAGTCCTCAAAGTTTTGGAGGATGGTACATAGGTCGGACATCCATCTCCACTCCTCAGGTGTTATGTGTGGAGTTTGACCCATTTCCCGATGGCTTAGGTGATGCAGGTACTCAACAACTGCCCTCTTCTGCTCACATATCCTGATCAACATGTGCAGAGTTGAATTCCAATGCGTGGGGACATCACACACCAGTCTGTGAGCCGGAAGATGCAAATGACGCTGAAAGCCGGCAAGGCCGGCTGAAGCAGTAGGTGACTTTCGAAAATGTGCAGACAGGCGGCGAACTTTTACCAGCAGATCAGACAGCTCTGGGTATGAGTTTAGAAACCGCTGAACCACGAGGTTGAGCACATGGGCCACGCATGGAACATGTGTCAGCTGGCCTCGCCTCAAAGCCGCCACCAGGTTCCGGCCATTGTCACACACAACCTTTCCTGGCTTTAGGTTCAGAGGTGTGAGCCAGTGATCTGCATGCTGTTTTAGAGCTGTCCACACCTCTTCTGCATTGTGGGGTTTGTCACCTATGCAGATTAGCTGCAGCACAGCCTGTTGCCGCTTCGCCGAGGCAGTGCTGCAGTGCTTCCAGCTTGGGACTGGTGTGGAGGGTAAAGTGGATGAGGATGCGCAGGAGGAGGAGGAGGCTGAAGAGCATGACATTCCGGAGCTGTAGAGTGTGGGTGAAACCCTGACTGAGGTAGGGCCTGCAAACCTTGGTGTGGGAAGGACTTGTTCCGTTCCTCGCTCAAACTGGGTCCCAGCTGGGCTGGGCTGGGTCCCTACCCGGCTGGGTAGGGCGTTGTGGGGGGTTTGTCTATCTCCGTTTGAGGTGAGTTTGTTTAAGTTAGCCTTTTCTTTGGCGTTTTTTGGAGCCCTGCGGGTTGGGGAGTTGGTATCGCCCAGTAAGGCGTTCCCCGGGGGCTTGGATTGGGGTGACATTATGTGAAAACGGAGTTGAATTTTGGATTAGGAAATCGAAAACTGATCAGAGAGGTGTGGGTAGACTAGTCCGTTTGGGGATGGTTGTGGCATCTGATATGTGCCCGTTCAAGTGTCTCGGGAATTTTCAACAGATCCGTCCGAAGGTGGATGGCCCCTTATTACATATATCTTTTTATCGAGATACCAATTTGTGAGTGTTTTTAGGGCATGTTTGAAGTCGTTGGGGTTAGATCCGAAGTCTTTCGGATTGGGGCAGCGACGGAGGCCTCTATATGCGGCCTACCGGAGGAGACAGTTAAGCAGATTGGTAGGTGGAAGTCGCAGCGCTTTAAGTCGTATGTACGTCCCCAGGTGGTTGTTGGCAATTGAGGGGAAAAGGGGGGGGGTATTAGGGTATTAGGGTAGCAATGGGGGGGGTGAGAGTGTGTGTTTTTTGTCAATTTGGTTTGGTGAGGCAATAAAATGGTGTCGTCTGTACATTTTGTATTGCAGAAGCACCCCCCCTTCCTTCCCTGGTCTGGATCCTTGGCCACTCTTATGTGTATTGGGGAGCCCGACGAGCGGACGCGAGATGGAACTGGAGACAGCTAGGTTTTGAGAAGGACCTGGCTCTCGTGCGATGGCTCGGTGTTCGGGGGTTAGGGTGCAGGAGGTGCATAGATACGCCCGGTTGGACAGACCTCCTGACATCTTAGTGTTGCATGCCGGGGGGAATGATTTGGGTGGGCGTCCTTTTCGAATCTTGATAAAGGACATCAAACATGATTTGTTACGGTTATGGGCGTCGTTTCCAGGTCTAACGATAGTCTGGTCAGAGATAGTAGCGAGAAAGAGTTGGCAGAAAGCGCGGTCAGTTGACAGGTTGAACAAGGCGCGGGCGAAGGTTAATAGGGCGATCTCGAAGTTTGTTAGTCGGAACGGGGGTATAGCAATACGGCATGTTGAGTTGGAAAGGACGGAAGAGGAATTTTGGTTGGCTGACGGGGTACACCTTAATGCGGTGGGAACTGACTTATGGGCTCTTGGCTTGCAGGGAGGTATTGAGAGGGCCCTTTGCTTGCGGGGGGTCTCAGGCACTTGAAGGGTTTCAAGGTGCCTTCGTTGTGGTGTTGTTTATTGGTGGGTCCTTGAAGTTGGTTTAAAATTGGTTCGGGGATTCATCCGGGTATGGATCCCCTCATTGGCAGAATTGATGGTCCCCTGGTGATTTTGGGGGGGAACCCCGACGGGGTATGTCGGGGCCCCTGGGGGTGTGGTTGGGGTTGACGGAGGATTAACCCTTATAATTTGGTGCTCCTGAGCCAGTGTGGGTAACGGCTGGGAGCAAGTTGAGGTTTTTTATTGCTCGGTTATGGGAATCACCAGGGTTTTGGTAGCTTCAAGGACCTTACCACATTGCAAATTTAATTGGTTATGTATTCTTGTTAATAAAATGGCTGCTATGGCCAAAATTATCCAAAGATAAATTTGTGTCTGTGTAATTACTTTTAAATAAGAAATGGGAATGGAGGTGTGGGGTATGAAAGGAAGACCGGAGTCAACAATTCCAGGGTCAAGCATGTTTATTTGCGTAAGCTTCGTTCCAGGGTAGAAAGGGTAAGAGTGCCTTTCAGAATTCGAAGTGGTCAGACTGTACGGACCACCAAGAACTGCAGGAGAGCTTGAACATCTTCCCATGGATTTGCGACATCCTCCCTCATCAGTTACGTAGGTAAGCAGGTTCTCAGCATTGCAGCCCATTTGTTGTCTTAAGTTAGTTAAGCGGGTTTAACTAACCTGTCAGTTCAGCCTCAGGTCTAAAGCAGAGGCCTGGACTCCACTCCTTACTCCTCACTCCACAACTCTCCTTAAAAACAACTGACTCCTTTTTCCTGCCCCGGGGTCTCCAGACCCTTAGGTGGGCGTTTCCTTCCGTCTGGTCCTGCCCACTGGTGTGCCTGTCTTTCCCTAGGGGAGGTGACTAGGGTTTTCTGGTTGGCTTTGTGTGACTTAGGTGAGGGAAGTTGTTATGCGGGGGCCTATGTGTGACTATCTGCAGTGTCAGGGCGTCACATATGTATGTGTGTATGTCTGCTAAAGGAATCCACACCGTCATATTTACAAACACAAAATTTTGCAGACACCTCATGTGACTCAGGGAACGTTGTAGACTATGTTTTAACAGGAATATTTAACCTTTACAGTTACTCTCCAAAAAACCTGCCTCCATTAAACTGAATGGAGGTGGGAGCTGCAAGTTATTAATAGCAGCTGTGATTGGTTGCTATAGGAACAAAGGACATTCATAGTATAAGAAGCTTATGTGTGAGATAATATGATGTCAGTGGGGAGACAGATAGAGAGAGACAGACACAGACTGAGAGACAAACAGACAGAGACAGATAGGCATAGACAGACAGGGAAAGAGACAGAGACAAACAGACAGAGGCAGACAGGGAAAGAGACAGACAGAGATAGACAGGGAAAAAAGGCAGACAGACAGAGACAGAGAAAGAGACAGAGGCAGATAGGGAAACAGACAAAGACAAACATACAGAGACAGGCAGGAGAAAAGGCAGACCGACAGGGAAACAGACAGACAGGGGAAGAGACAGACAGAGAGAGACAGACAGATAGAGACAGACAAAGAAATACAGAGATAGACAGGGAAAGAGACAAACGGGGAATGAGTCAGACAGAGAGAGACAAAGAGAGACAGGCAGAGAGAGACAGGGAAAGAGACAGACAGGGGAAGAGACAGACAGAGACAGACAAAGAAATACAGAGACAGACAGGGGAAGAGACAGACAGGGGAAGAGACAGACAGGGGAAGAGACAGACAGACAGGGAAAGAGACAGACCTGGAAAAGAGACAGACCTGGAAAAGAGACAGACAGACATAGAAACAGACAGCCACAAAGAGAGAAAGACAGACAGACACAGAGAGACAGACAGAGATAGAGAGACAGAGAGACATGGATAGAGATAGAGACACACAGAGACAGACAGATGACAGAGACTGGGAGAGAGACAGACAGAAGCATAAATCCCTAACTAAAACTTAACATTTAATGATAGTTTTAAAAGGTAAAAAAACACAAATCATGTAAATAGCATGACTCTCTTCTGTGCATAGAGTCAAAATTTTGTGTTTGTAAATATGACGGTGCGGATTCCTTTAGCAGACATACACACATACATATGTGACGCCCTGACACTGCAGATAGTCACACATAGGCCCCCGCATAACAACTTCCCTCACCTAAGTCACACAAAGCCAACCAGAAAACCCTAGTCACCTCCCCCAGGGAAAGACAGGCACACCAGTGGGCAGGACCAGACGGAAGGAAACGCCCACCTAAGGGTCTGGAGACCCCGGGGCAGGAAAAAGGAGTCAGTTGTTTTTAAGGAGAGTTGTGGAGTGAGGAGTAAGGAGTGGAGTCCAGGCCTCTGCTTTAGACCTGAGGCTGAACTGACAGGTTAGTTAACCCCGCTTAACTAACTTAAGACAACAAATGGGCTGCAATGCTGAGAACCTGCTTACCTACGTAACTGATGAGGGAGGATGTCGCACATCCATGGGAAGATGTTCAAGCTCTCCTGCAGTTCTTGGTGGTCCGTACAGTCCGACCACTTCGAATTCTGAAAGGCACTCTTACCCTTTCTACCCTGGAACGAAGCTTACGCAAATAAACATGCTTGACCCTGGAATTGTTGACTCCGGTCTTCCTTTCATACCCCACACCTCCATTCCCATTTCTTATTTAAAAGTAATTACACAGACACAAATTTATCTTTGGATAATTTTGGCCATAGCAGCCATTTTATTAACAAGAATACATAACCAATAAAATTTGCAATGTGGTAAGGTCCTTGAAGCTACCAAAACCCTGGTGATTCCCATAACCGAGCAATAAAAAACCTCAACTTGCTCCCAGCCGTTACCCACACTGACTCAGTAGCACCAAATGGTTAGGGTTAATCCTCCGTCAACCCCAACCACACCCCCAGGGGCCCCGACATACCCCGTCGGGGTTCCCCCCCAAAATCACTAGGGGACCATCAATTCTGCCAATGAGGGGATCCATACCCGGATGAATCCCCGAACCAATTTTAAACCAACTTCAAGGACCCACCAATAAACAACACCACAACGAAGGCACCTTGAAACCCTTCAAGTGCCTGAGACCCCCCGCAAGCAAAGGGCCCTCTCAATACCTCCCTGCAAGCCAAGAGCCCATAAGTCAGTTCCCACCGCATTAAGGTGTACCCCGTCAGCCAACCAAAATTCCTCTTCCGTCCTTTCCAACTCAACATGCCGTATTGCTATACCCCCGTTCCGACTAACAAACTTCGAGATCGCCCTATTAACCTTCGCCCGCGCCTTGTTCAACCTGTCAACTGACCGCGCTTTCTGCCAACTCTTTCTCGCTACTATCTCCGACCAGACTATCGTTAGACCTGGAAACGACACCCATAACCGTAACAAATCATGTTTGATGTCCGTTATCAAGATTCGAAAAGGACGCCCACCCAAATCATTCCCCCCGGCATGCAACACTAAGATGTCAGGAGGTCTGTCCAACCGGGCGTATCTATGCACCTCCTGCAACACCCTGTTCCACCCTAACCCCCGAACACCGAGCCATCGCACGAGAGCCAGGTCCTTCTCAAAACCTAGCTGTCTCCCGTTCCATCTCGCGTCCGCTCGTCGGGCTCCCCAATACACATAAGAGTGGCCAAGGATCCAGACCAGGGAAGGAAGGGGGGGTGCTTCTGCAATACAAAATGTACAGACGACACCATTTTATTGCCTCACCAAACCAAATTGACAAAAAACACACACTCTCACCCCCCCCATTGCTACCCTAATACCCCCCCTTTTCCCCTCAATTGCCAACAACCACCTGGGGACGTACATACGACTTAAAGCGCTGCGACTTCCACCTACCAATCTGCTTAACTGTCTCCTCCGGTAGGCCGCATATAGAGGCCTCCTTCGCTGCCCCAATCCGAAAGACTTCGGATCTAACCCCAACGACTTCAAACATGCCCTAAAAACACTCACAAATTGGTATCTCGATAAAAAGGACCCATCCTCGTGACATAATAAGGGGCCATCCACCTTCGGACGGATCTGTTGAAAATTCCCGAGACACTTGAACGGGCACATATCAGCAATGCGTGGGGACATCACACACCAGTCTGTGAGCCGGAAGATGCAAATGACGCTGAAAGCCGGCAAGGCCGGCTGAAGCAGTAGGTGACTTTCGAAAATGTGCAGACAGGCGGCGAACTTTTACCAGCAGATCAGACAGCTCTGGGTATGAGTTTAGAAACCGCTGAACCATGAGGTTGAGCACATGGGCCACGCATGGAACATGTGTCAGCTGGCCTCGCCTCAAAGCCGCCACCAGGTTCCGGCCATTGTCACACACAACCTTTCCTGGCTTTAGGTTCAGAGGTGTGAGCCAGTGATCTGCATGCTGTTTTAGAGCTGTCCACACCTCTTCTGCATTGTGGGGTTTGTCACCTATGCAGATTAGCTGCAGCACAGCCTGTTGCCGCTTCGCCGAGGCAGTGCTGCAGTGCTTCCAGCTTGGGACTGGTGTGGAGGGTAAAGTACTGATGGGGTGGGTGTCTGTGTGGCCCAATTTTTGGAAAAAAGGGAGACTCCGCTTGGAGTAACCCTTGCTTGCTGTGTTTTTAAAAGAAGCCAAGATGAACAGAGCTGGGATCAGGAAAGACTTTGCTACCTACCCCGGTGTCATCCTGGGGACGGTTAATTATGGCGTATTTTTGAATTTGCTTGATGCAAATCAAAACATCCTGTTTGCAACTAGGGCCCAAGTGCTGCCACTGATGGGGTGGGTGTCTGTGTGGCCCAATTTTTGGAAAAAAGGGAGACTCCGCTTGGAGTAACCCTTGCTTGCTGTGTTTTTAAAAGAAGCCAAGATGAACAGAGCTGGGATCAGGAAAGACTTTGCTACCTACCCCGGTGTCATCCTGGGGACGGTTAAGAATAGCGTATTTTTGAATGTGCTTGATGCAAATGTAGCTGTGAAGTGTACAACTGGGGCACAACTGCTGCCACTGAAGGGGTGGGTGTGTGTGGGGCCCAATTTTTGGAAAAAAGGGAGACTCCTCTTGGAGTCACCTTGCGGTGTTTTACATGATTTTAGAATGGCGTGCCATGCCTATATCTGTGTGTCCTCCTCTTTTTCCTTGTCCAGCTGTTTTGTTTTCGCATGAGTATATGTCCTTGTCACTTTCCCATGTGTTTGTGTTGTGTTGTGAGTTGTTTGTCACCTTTTGGACACCTTTGAGGGTGTTTTCTAGGTGTCATCCTGGGGACGGTTAAGAATAGCGTATTTTTGAATGTGCTTGATGCAAATGTAGCTGTGAAGTGTACAACTGGGGCACAACTGCTGCCACTGAAGGGGTGGGTGTGTGTGGGGCCCAATTTTTGGAAAAAAGGGAGACTCCGCTTGGAGTAACCCTTGCTTGCTGTGTTTTTAAAAGAAGCCAAGATGAACAGAGCTGGGATCAGGAAAGACTTTGCTACCTACCCCGGTGTCATCCTGGGGACGGTTAATTATGGCGTATTTTTGAATGTGCTTGATGCAAATCAAAACATCCTGTTTGCAACTAGGGCCCAAGTGCTGCCACTGATGGGGTGGGTGTCTGTGTGGCCCAATTTTTGGAAAAAAGGGAGACTCCGCTTGGAGTAACCCTTGCTTGCTGTGTTTTTAAAAGAAGCCAAGATGAACAGAGCTGGGATCAGGAAAGACTTTGCTACCTACCCCGGTGTCATCCTGGGGACGGTTAATTATGGCGTATTTTTGAATGTGCTTGATGCAAATCAAAACATCCTGTTTGCAACTAGGGCCCAAGTGCTGCCACTGATGGGGTGGGTGTCTGTGTGGCCCAATTTTTGGAAAAAAGGGAGACTCCGCTTGGAGTAACCCTTGCTTGCTGTGTTTTTAAAAGAAGCCAAGATGAACAGAGCTGGGATCAGGAAAGACTTTGCTACCTACCCCGGTGTCATCCTGGGGACGGTTAATTATGGCGAATTTTGGAATGTGCTTGATGCAAATCAAAACATCCTGTTTGCAACTAGGGCCCAAGTGCTGCCACTGATGGGGTGGGTGTCTGTGTGGCCCAATTTTTGGAAAAAAGGGAGACTCCGCTTGGAGTAACCCTTGCTTGCTGTGTTTTTAAAAGAAGCCAAGATGAACAAGTCATGGGTCAGCAAAGACTTTATCTACCTACCCCGGTGTCATCCTGGGGACGGATAAGAATGGCGTATTTTTGAATGTGCTTGATGCAAATCAAAACATCCTGTTTGCAACTAGGGCCCAAGTGCTGCCACTGATGGGGTGGGTGTCTGTGTGGCCCAATTTTTGGAAAAAAGGGAGACTCCGCTTGGAGTAACCCTTGCTTGCTGTGTTTTTAAAAGAAGCCAAGATGAACAGAGCTGGGATCAGGAAAGACTTTGCTACCTACCCCGGTGTCATCCTGGGGACGGTTAATTATGGCGAATTTTGGAATGTGCTTGATGCAAATCAAAACATCCTGTTTGCAACTAGGGCCCAAGTGCTGCCACTGATGGGGTGGGTGTCTGTGTGGCCCAATTTTTGGAAAAAAGGGAGACTCCGCTTGGAGTAACCCTTGCTTGCTGTGTTTTTAAAAGAAGCCAAGATGAACAAGTCATGGGTCAGCAAAGACTTTATCTACCTACCCCGGTGTCATCCTGGGGACGGATAAGAATGGCGTATTTTTGAATGTGCTTGATGCAAATCAAAACATCCTGTTTGCAACTAGGGCCCAAGTGCTGCCACTGATGGGGTGGGTGTCTGTGTGGCCCAATTTTTGGAAAAAAGGGAGACTCCGCTTGGAGTAACCCTTGCTTGCTGTGTTTTTAAAAGAAGCCAAGATGAACAGAGCTGGGATCAGGAAAGACTTTGCTACCTACCCCGGTGTCATCCTGGGGACGGTTAATTATGGCGTATTTTTGAATGTGCTTGATGCAAATCAAAACATTCTGTTTGCAACTAGGGCCCAAGTGCTGCCACTGATGGGGTGGGTGTCTGTGTGGCCCAATTTTTGGAAAAAAGGGAGACTCCGCTTGGAGTAACCCTTGCTTGCTGTGTTTTTAAAAGAAGCCAAGATGAACAGAGCTGGGATCAGGAAAGACTTTGCTACCTACCCCGGTGTCATCCTGGGGACGGTTAATTATGGCGTATTTTTGAATGTGCTTGATGCAAATCAAAACATCCTGTTTGCAACTAGGGCCCAAGTGCTGCCACTGATGGGGTGGGTGTCTGTGTGGCCCAATTTTTGGAAAAAAGGGAGACTCCGCTTGGAGTAACCCTTGCTTGCTGTGTTTTTAAAAGAAGCCAAGATGAACAGAGCTGGGATCAGGAAAGACTTTGCTACCTACCCCGGTGTCATCCTGGGGACGGTTAATTATGGCGAATTTTGGAATGTGCTTGATGCAAATCAAAACATCCTGTTTGCAACTAGGGCCCAAGTGCTGCCACTGATGGGGTGGGTGTCTGTGTGGCCCAATTTTTGGAAAAAAGGGAGACTCCGCTTGGAGTAACCCTTGCTTGCTGTGTTTTTAAAAGAAGCCAAGATGAACAAGTCATGGGTCAGCAAAGACTTTATCTACCTACCCCGGTGTCATCCTGGGGACGGATAAGAATGGCGTATTTTTGAATGTGCTTGATGCAAATCAAAACATCCTGTTTGCAACTAGGGCCCAAGTGCTGCCACTGATGGGGTGGGTGTCTGTGTGGCCCAATTTTTGGAAAAAAGGGAGACTCCGCTTGGAGTAACCCTTGCTTGCTGTGTTTTTAAAAGAAGCCAAGATGAACAGAGCTGGGATCAGGAAAGACTTTGCTACCTACCCCGGTGTCATCCTGGGGACGGTTAATTATGGCGTATTTTTGAATGTGCTTGATGCAAATCAAAACATTCTGTTTGCAACTAGGGCCCAAGTGCTGCCACTGATGGGGTGGGTGTCTGTGTGGCCCAATTTTTGGAAAAAAGGGAGACTCCGCTTGGAGTAACCCTTGCTTGCTGTGTTTTTAAAAGAAGCCAAGATGAACAGAGCTGGGATCAGGAAAGACTTTGCTCCGGCTACCGGACCCCTTGCCTTCATTAAGGTGTTCGGCCCAGTGGATCCACCTCCTGGGTCTGCCCGTCCACCTGGCCCTAACACCTATAGAATCAGTGTTTGTGAAAAAACTGTACGTGATGATATTTTTTCAATATTTTTACTGAGTCCAATGATCAAAAGTATGAAAAAAATCACATCTTTCAAAAATTTTTACCCTTGGAAACCTGTGTTATTATTACTATGCACGAGCCCTAAATTGTCTGAAAAACAACAAATATGCTGGTTGGATAGACCTTGACCCAACAATTCAACGGCCACAATTAAGGAGAAAAGTGCTAAGAGAGTTAAATTTGCCCCTGAAATAACCCATGATACGGGCCAAGGAGGGACACACCATTTTGATCCGAAAATAGCCCAACACCATGAGAGACGGGCAAATCCGTGAAAAGACAAAGTTCCAAGCTACAACTGACGCAGGATCTACAGCACATACGCCCATTGTAATTGTTCATGATTTCCGGCCACTACGCATTTCAGCCTTCAGGGACCTGGTAATTCGAATGCTATGTCCAGGAGTAGAGATGAGCGAACCGGTCCCGGTTCGGCTCGAGGTCGGTTCGCCGAACGGAGCTCCCGTTCGAGTTCGGCTCGTCGAACGTTCGACGAACCGAACTCGAGCCAATAGGAAACAATGGCAGGCAATCACAAACACAGTAAAACACCTAGAAAACACCCTCAAAGGTGTCCAAAAGGTGACAAACAACTCACAACACAACACAAACACATGGGAAAGTGACAAGGACATATACTCATGCGAAAACAAAACAGCTGGACAAGGAAAAAGAGGAGGACACACAGATATAGGCATGGCACGCCATTCTAAAATCATGTAAAACACCGCAAGGTGACTCCAAGCGGAGTCTCCCTTTTTTCCAAAAATTGGGCCCCACACACACCCACCCATTCAGTGGCAGCAGTTGTGCCCCAGTTGTACACTTCACAGCTACATTTGCATCAAGCACATTCAAAAATACGCTATTCTTAACCGTCCCCAGGATGACACCGGGGTAGGTAGCAAAGTCTTTCCTGATCCCAGCTCTGTTCATCTTGGCTTCAAGCACATTCAAAAATACGCCATTCTTATCCGTCCCCAGGATGACACCGGGGTAGGTAGATAAAGTTTTTGCTGACCATGACTTGTTCATCTTGGCTTCTTTTAAAAACACAGCAAGCAAGGGTTACTCCAAGCGGAGTCTCCCTTTTTTCCAAAAATTGGGCCACACAGACACCCACCCCATCAGTGGCAGCACTTGGGCCCTAGTTGCAAACAGGATGTTTTGATTTGCATCAAGCACATTCAAAAATACGCCATAATTAACCGTCCCCAGGATGACACCGGGGTAGGTAGCAAAGTCTTTCCTGATCCCAGCTCTGTTCATCTTGGCTTCTTTTAAAAACACAGCAAGCAAGGGTTACTCCAAGCGGAGTCTCCCTTTTTTCCAAAAATTGGGCCACACAGACACCCACCCCATCAGTGGCAGCACTTGGGCCCTAGTTGCAAACAGAATGTTTTGATTTGCATCAAGCACATTCAAAAATACGCCATAATTAACCGTCCCCAGGATGACACCGGGGTAGGTAGCAAAGTCTTTCCTGATCCCAGCTCTGTTCATCTTGGCTTCTTTTAAAAACACAGCAAGCAAGGGTTACTCCAAGCGGAGTCTCCCTTTTTTCCAAAAATTGGGCCACACAGACACCCACCCCATCAGTGGCAGCACTTGGGCCCTAGTTGCAAACAGGATGTTTTGATTTGCATCAAGCACATTCAAAAATACGCCATTCTTATCCGTCCCCAGGATGACACCGGGGTAGGTAGATAAAGTCTTTGCTGACCCATGACTTGTTCATCTTGGCTTCTTTTAAAAACACAGCAAGCAAGGGTTACTCCAAGCGGAGTCTCCCTTTTTTCCAAAAATTGGGCCACACAGACACCCACCCCATCAGTGGCAGCACTTGGGCCCTAGTTGCAAACAGGATGTTTTGATTTGCATCAAGCACATTCCAAAATTCGCCATAATTAACCGTCCCCAGGATGACACCGGGGTAGGTAGCAAAGTCTTTCCTGATCCCAGCTCTGTTCATCTTGGCTTCTTTTAAAAACACAGCAAGCAAGGGTTACTCCAAGCGGAGTCTCCCTTTTTTCCAAAAATTGGGCCACACAGACACCCACCCCATCAGTGGCAGCACTTGGGCCCTAGTTGCAAACAGGATGTTTTGATTTGCATCAAGCACATTCAAAAATACGCCATAATTAACCGTCCCCAGGATGACACCGGGGTAGGTAGCAAAGTCTTTCCTGATCCCAGCTCTGTTCATCTTGGCTTCTTTTAAAAACACAGCAAGCAAGGGTTACTCCAAGCGGAGTCTCCCTTTTTTCCAAAAATTGGGCCCCACACACACCCACCCCTTCAGTGGCAGCAGTTGTGCCCCAGTTGTACACTTCACAGCTACATTTGCATCAAGCACATTCAAAAATACGCTATTCTTAACCGTCCCCAGGATGACACCGGGGTAGGTAGCAAAGTCTTTCCTGATCCCAGCTCTGTTCATCTTGGCTTCTTTTAAAAACACAGCAAGCAAGGGTTACTCCAAGCGGAGTCTCCCTTTTTTCCAAAAATTGGGCCACACAGACACCCACCCCATCAGTGGCAGCACTTGGGCCCTAGTTGCAAACAGGATGTTTTGATTTGCATCAAGCACATTCAAAAATACGCCATAATTAACCGTCCCCAGGATGACACCGGGGTAGGTAGCAAAGTCTTTCCTGATCCCAGCTCTGTTCATCTTGGCTTCTTTTAAAAACACAGCAAGCAAGGGTTACTCCAAGCGGAGTCTCCCTTTTTTCCAAAAATTGGGCCACACAGACACCCACCCCATCAGTGGCAGCACTTGGGCCCTAGTTGCAAACAGGATGTTTTGATTTGCATCAAGCACATTCAAAAATACGCCATAATTAACCGTCCCCAGGATGACACCGGGGTAGGTAGCAAAGTCTTTCCTGATCCCAGCTCTGTTCATCTTGGCTTCTTTTAAAAACACAGCAAGCAAGGGTTACTCCAAGCGGAGTCTCCCTTTTTTCCAAAAATTGGGCCCCACACACACCCACCCCTTCAGTGGCAGCAGTTGTGCCCCAGTTGTACACTTCACAGCTACATTTGCATCAAGCACATTCAAAAATACGCTATTCTTAACCGTCCCCAGGATGACACCGGGGTAGGTATGTCCAGGAGTAGAGATGAGCGAACCGGTCCCGGTTCGGCTCGAGGTCGGTTCGCCGAACGGAGCTCCCGTTCGAGTTCGGCTCGTCGAACGTTCGACGAACCGAACTCGAGCCAATAGGAAACAATGGCAGGCAATCACAAACACAGTAAAACACCTAGAAAACACCCTCAAAGGTGTCCAAAAGGTGACAAACAACTCACAACACAACACAAACACATGGGAAAGTGACAAGGACATATACTCATGCGAAAACAAAACAGCTGGACAAGGAAAAAGAGGAGGACACACAGATATAGGCATGGCACGCCATTCTAAAATCATGTAAAACACCGCAAGGTGACTCCAAGAGGAGTCTCCCTTTTTTCCAAAAATTGGGCCCCACACACACCCACCCCTTCAGTGGCAGCAGTTGTGCCCCAGTTGTACACTTCACAGCTACATTTGCATCAAGCACATTCAAAAATACGCTATTCTTAACCGTCCCCAGGATGACACCGGGGTAGGTAGCAAAGTCTTTCCTGATCCCAGCTCTGTTCATCTTGGCTTATTTTAAAAACACAGCAAGCAAGGGTTACTCCAAGCGGAGTCTCCCTTTTTTCCAAAAATTGGGCCACACAGACACCCACCCCATCAGTGGCAGCACTTGGGCCCTAGTTGCAAACAGGATGTTTTGATTTGCATCAAGCAAATTCAAAAATACGCCATAATTAACCGTCCCCAGGATGACACCGGGGTAGGTAGCAAAGTCTTTCCTGATCCCAGCTCTGTTCATCTTGGCTTCTTTTAAAAACACAGCAAGCAAGGGTTACTCCAAGCGGAGTCTCCCTTTTTTCCAAAAATTGGGCCACACAGACACCCACCCCATCAGTACTTTACCCTCCACACCAGTCCCAAGCTGGAAGCACTGCAGCACTGCCTCGGCGAAGCGGCAACAGGCTGTGCTGCAGCTAATCTGCATAGGTGACAAACCCCACAATGCAGAAGAGGTGTGGACAGCTCTAAAACAGCATGCAGATCACTGGCTCACACCTCTGAACCTAAAGCCAGGAAAGGTTGTGTGTGACAATGGCCGGAACCTGGTGGCGGCTTTGAGGCGAGGCCAGCTGACACATGTTCCATGCGTGGCCCATGTGCTCAACCTCGTGGTTCAGCGGTTTCTAAACTCATACCCAGAGCTGTCTGATCTGCTGGTAAAAGTTCGCCGCCTGTCTGCACATTTTCGAAAGTCACCTACTGCTTCAGCCGGCCTTGCCGGCTTTCAGCGTCATTTGCTTCTTCCGGCTCACAGACTGGTGTGTGATGTCCCCACGCATTGCTGATATGTGCCCGTTCAAGTGTCTCGGGAATTTTCAACAGATCCGTCCGAAGGTGGATGGCCCCTTATTATGTCACGAGGATGGGTCCTTTTTATCGAGATACCAATTTGTGAGTGTTTTTAGGGCATGTTTGAAGTCGTTGGGGTTAGATCCGAAGTCTTTCGGATTGGGGCAGCGAAGGAGGCCTCTATATGCGGCCTACCGGAGGAGACAGTTAAGCAGATTGGTAGGTGGAAGTCGCAGCGCTTTAAGTCGTATGTACGTCCCCAGGTGGTTGTTGGCAATTGAGGGGAAAAGGGGGGGGTATTAGGGTAGCAATGGGGGGGGTGAGAGTGTGTGTTTTTTGTCAATTTGGTTTGGTGAGGCAATAAAATGGTGTCGTCTGTACATTTTGTATTGCAGAAGCACCCCCCCTTCCTTCCCTGGTCTGGATCCTTGGCCACTCTTATGTGTATTGGGGAGCCCGACGAGCGGACGCGAGATGGAACGGGAGACAGCTAGGTTTTGAGAAGGACCTGGCTCTCGTGCGATGGCTCGGTGTTCGGGGGTTAGGGTGGAACAGGGTGTTGCAGGAGGTGCATAGATACGCCCGGTTGGACAGACCTCCTGACATCTTAGTGTTGCATGCCGGGGGGAATGATTTGGGTGGGCGTCCTTTTCGAATCTTGATAACGGACATCAAACATGATTTGTTACGGTTATGGGTGTCGTTTCCAGGTCTAACGATAGTCTGGTCGGAGATAGTAGCGAGAAAGAGTTGGCAGAAAGCGCGGTCAGTTGACAGGTTGAACAAGGCGCGGGCGAAGGTTAATAGGGCGATCTCGAAGTTTGTTAGTCGGAACGGGGGTATAGCAATACGGCATGTTGAGTTGGAAAGGACGGAAGAGGAATTTTGGTTGGCTGACGGGGTACACCTTAATGCGGTGGGAACTGACTTATGGGCTCTTGGCTTGCAGGGAGGTATTGAGAGGGCCCTTTGCTTGCGGGGGGTCTCAGGCACTTGAAGGGTTTCAAGGTGCCTTCGTTGTGGTGTTGTTTATTGGTGGGTCCTTGAAGTTGGTTTAAAATTGGTTCGGGGATTCATCCGGGTATGGATCCCCTCATTGGCAGAATTGATGGTCCCCTAGTGATTTTGGGGGGGAACCCCGACGGGGTATGTCGGGGCCCCTGGGGGTGTGGTTGGGGTTGACGGAGGATTAACCCTAACCATTTGGTGCTACTGAGTCAGTGTGGGTAACGGCTGGGAGCAAGTTGAGGTTTTTTATTGCTCGGTTATGGGAATCACCAGGGTTTTGGTAGCTTCAAGGACCTTACCACATTGCAAATTTTATTGGTTATGTATTCTTGTTAATAAAATGGCTGCTATGGCCAAAATTATCCAAAGATAAATTTGTGTCTGTGTAATTACTTTTAAATAAGAAATGGGAATGGAGGTGTGGGGTATGAAAGGAAGACCGGAGTCAACAATTCCAGGGTCAAGCATGTTTATTTGCGTAAGCTTCGTTCCAGGGTAGAAAGGGTAAGAGTGCCTTTCAGAATTCGAAGTGGTCGGACTGTACGGACCACCAAGAACTGCAGGAGAGCTTGAACATCTTCCCATGGATGTGCGACATCCTCCCTCATCAGTTACGTAGGTAAGCAGGTTCTCAGCATTGCAGCCCATTTGTTGTCTTAAGTTAGTTAAGCGGGGTTAACTAACCTGTCAGTTCAGCCTCAGGTCTAAAGCAGAGGCCTGGACTCCACTCCTTACTCCTCACTCCACAACTCTCCTTAAAAACAACTGACTCCTTTTTCCTGCCCCGGGGTCTCCAGACCCTTAGGTGGGCGTTTCCTTCCGTCTGGTCCTGCCCACTGGTGTGCCTGTCTTTCCCTGGGGGAGGTGACTAGGGTTTTCTGGTTGGCTTTGTGTGACTTAGGTGAGGGAAGTTGTTATGCGGGGGCCTATGTGTGACTACCTGCAGTGTCAGGGCGTCACATATGTATGTGTGTATGTCTGCTAAAGGAATCCGCACCGTCATATTTACAAACACAAAATTTTGACTCTATGCACAGAAGAGAGTCATGCTATTTACATGATTTGTGTTTTTTTACCTTTTAAAACTATCATTAAATGTTAAGTTTTAGTTAGGGATTTATGCTTCTGTCTGTCTCTCTCCCAGTCTCTGTCATCTGTCTGTCTCTGTGTGTCTCTATCTCTATCCATGTCTCTCTGTCTCTCTATCTCTGTCTGTCTCTCTGTGTCTGTCTGTCTTTCTCTCTTTGTGGCTGTCTGTTTCTATGTCTGTCTGTCTCTTTTCCAGGTCTGTCTCTTTTCCAGGTCTGTCTCTTTCCCTGTCTGTCTGTCTCTTCCCCTGTCTGTCTCTTCCCCTGTCTGTCTCTTCCCCTGTCTGTCTCTGTATTTCTTTGTCTGTCTCTGTCTGTCTCTTCCCCTGTCTGTCTCTTTCCCTGTCTCTCTCTGCCTGTCTCTCTTTGTCTCTCTCTGTCTGACTCATTCCCCGTTTGTCTCTTTCCCTGTCTATCTCTGTATTTCTTTGTCTGTCTCTATCTGTCTGTCTCTCTCTGTCTGTCTCTTCCCCTGTCTGTCTGTTTCCCTGTCGGTCTGCCTTTTCTCCTGCCTGTCTCTGTATGTTTGTCTTTGTCTGTTTCCCTATCTGCCTCTGTCTCTTTCTCTGTCTCTGTCTGTCTGCCTTTTTTCCCTGTCTATCTCTGTCTGTCTCTTTCCCTGTCTGCCTCTGTCTGTTTGTCTCTGTCTCTTTCCCTGTCTGTCTATGCCTATCTGTCTCTGTCTGTTTGTCTCTCAGTCTGTGTCTGTCTCTCTCTATCTGTCTCCCCACTGACATCATATTATCTCACACATAAGCTTCTTATACTATGAATGTCCTTTGTTCCTATAGCAACCAATCACAGCTGCTATTAATAACTTGCAGCTCCCACCTCCATTCAGTTTAATGGAGGCAGGTTTTTTGGAGAGTAACTGTAAAGGTTAAATATTCCTGTTAAAACATAGTCTACAACGTTCCCTGAGTCACATGAGGTGTCTGCAAAATTTTGTGTTTGTAAATATGACGGTGCGGATTCCTTTAGCAGACATACACACATACATATGTGACGCCCTGACACTGCAGATAGTCACACATAGGCCCCCGCATAACAACTTCCCTCACCTAAGTCACACAAAGCCAACCAGAAAACCCTAGTCACCTCCCCTAGGGAAAGACAGGCACACCAGTGGGCAGGACCAGACGGAAGGAAACGCCCACCTAGGGGTCTGGAGACCCCGGGGCAGGAAAAAGGAGTCAGTTGTTTTTAAGGAGAGTTGTGGAGTGAGGAGTAAGGAGTGGAGTCCAGGCCTCTGCTTTAGACCTGAGGCTGAACTGACAGGTTAGTTAACCCCGCTTAACTAACTTAAGACAACAAATGGGCTGCAATGCTGAGAACCTGCTTACCTACGTAACTGATGAGGGAGGATGTCGCAAATCCATGGGAAGATGTTCAAGCTCTCCTGCAGTTCTTGGTGGTCCGTACAGTCTGACCACTTCGAATTCTGAAAGGCACTCTTACCCTTTCTACCCTGGAACGAAGCTTACGCAAATAAACATGCTTGACCCTGGAATTGTTGACTCCGGTCTTCCTTTCATACCCCACACCTCCATTCCCATTTCTTATTTAAAAGTAATTACACAGACACAAATTTATCTTTGGATAATTTTGGCCATAGCAGCCATTTTATTAACAAGAATACATAACCAATTAAATTTGCAATGTGGTAAGGTCCTTGAAGCTACCAAAACCCTGGTGATTCCCATAACCGAGCAATAAAAAACCTCAACTTGCTCCCAGCCGTTACCCACACTGGCTCAGGAGCACCAAATTATAAGGGTTAATCCTCCGTCAACCCCAACCACACCCCCAGGGGCCCCGACATACCCCGTCGGGGTTCCCCCCCAAAATCACCAGGGGACCATCAATTCTGCCAATGAGGGGATCCATACCCGGATGAATCCCCGAACCAATTTTAAACCAACTTCAAGGACCCACCAATAAACAACACCACAACGAAGGCACCTTGAAACCCTTCAAGTGCCTGAGACCCCCCGCAAGCAAAGGGCCCTCTCAATACCTCCCTGCAAGCCAAGAGCCCATAAGTCAGTTCCCACCGCATTAAGGTGTACCCCGTCAGCCAACCAAAATTCCTCTTCCGTCCTTTCCAACTCAACATGCCGTATTGCTATACCCCCGTTCCGACTAACAAACTTCGAGATCGCCCTATTAACCTTCGCCCGCGCCTTGTTCAACCTGTCAACTGACCGCGCTTTCTGCCAACTCTTTCTCGCTACTATCTCTGACCAGACTATCGTTAGACCTGGAAACGACGCCCATAACCGTAACAAATCATGTTTGATGTCCTTTATCAAGATTCGAAAAGGACGCCCACCCAAATCATTCCCCCCGGCATGCAACACTAAGATGTCAGGAGGTCTGTCCAACCGGGCGTATCTATGCACCTCCTGCACCCTAACCCCCGAACACCGAGCCATCGCACGAGAGCCAGGTCCTTCTCAAAACCTAGCTGTCTCCAGTTCCATCTCGCGTCCGCTCGTCGGGCTCCCCAATACACATAAGAGTGGCCAAGGATCCAGACCAGGGAAGGAAGGGGGGGTGCTTCTGCAATACAAAATGTACAGACGACACCATTTTATTGCCTCACCAAACCAAATTGACAAAAAACACACACTCTCACCCCCCCCATTGCTACCCTAATACCCTAATACCGCCCCCTTTTCCCCTCAATTGCCAACAACCACCTGGGGACGTACATACGACTTAAAGCGCTGCGACTTCCACCTACCAATCTGCTTAACTGTCTCCTCCGGTAGGCCGCATATAGAGGCCTCCGTCGCTGCCCCAATCCGAAAGACTTCGGATCTAACCCCAACGACTTCAAACATGCCCTAAAAACACTCACAAATTGGTATCTCGATAAAAAGATATATGTAATAAGGGGCCATCTACCTTCGGACGGATCTGTTGAAAATTCCCGAGACACTTGAACGGGCACATATCAGATGCCACAACCATCCCCAAACAGACTAGTCTACCCACACCTCTCTGATCAGTTTTCGATTTCCTAATCCAAAATTCAACTCCGTTTTCCACTGACATAATGTCACCCCAATCCAAGCCCCCGGGGAACGCCTTACTGGGCGATACCAACTCCCCAACCCGCAGGGCTCCAAAAAACGCCAAAGAAAAGGCTAACTTAAACAAACTCACCTCAAACGGAGATAGACAAACCCCCCACAACGCCCTACCCAGCCGGGTAGGGACCCAGCCCAGCCCAGCTGGGACCCAGTTTGAGCGAGGAACGGAACAAGTCCTTCCCACACCAAGGTTTGCAGGCCCTACCTCAGTCAGGGTTTCACCCACACTCTACAGCTCCGGAATGTCATGCTCTTCAGCCTCCTCCTCCTCCTGCGCATCCTCATCCACTTTACCCTCCACACCAGTCCCAAGCTGGAAGCACTGCAGCACTGCCTCGGCGAAGCGGCAACAGGCTGTGCTGCAGCTAATCTGCATAGGTGACAAACCCCACAATGCAGAAGAGGTGTGGACAGCTCTAAAACAGCATGCAGATCACTGGCTCACACCTCTGAACCTAAAGCCAGGAAAGGTTGTGTGTGACAATGGCCGGAACCTGGTGGCGGCTTTGAGGCGAGGCCAGCTGACACATGTTCCATGCGTGGCCCATGTGCTCAACCTCGTGGTTCAGCGGTTTCTAAACTCATACCCAGAGCTGTCTGATCTGCTGGTAAAAGTTCGCCGCCTGTCTGCACATTTTCGAAAGTCACCTACTGCTTCAGCCGGCCTTGCCGGCTTTCAGCGTCATTTGCATCTTCCGGCTCACAGACTGGTGTGTGATGTCCCCACGCATTGGAATTCAACTCTGCACATGTTGATCAGGATATGTGAGCAGAAGAGGGCAGTTGTTGAGTACCTGCATCACCTAAGCCATCGGGAAATGGGTCAAACTCCACACATAACACCTGAGGAGTGGAGATGGATGTAAGACCTATGTACCATCCTCCAAAACTTTGAGGACTCCACCAAGATGGTGAGCGGCGATGACGCCATTATTAGCGTCACCATACCGCTTCTCTGCCTTCTAAAACGGTCTCTGCTCAAAACCAAACATGATGCATTGCAGGCGGAACACGATGAGTTGGAGCAAGAAACAGTAGTGGGTGTGGGTGATAACACACAGCCCAGCCTCGTCTCATCACAACGTGCAGTGGAGGACTATGACGAGGAGGAAGATGAAGACATGGAGCAACTCTCCGACCAAATTGAGGATATGACATGCATACCAGTCATATGCTCAGTTCAGCGTGGCTGGCCAGAGGACAGGGTAGATGAGGAGGAGGAGGAGGAGAAGGAGGAGGACAGCATGTTCAGTCATCGTGTTGGTCTGGATATTGAAGTGATGGCTGTTAAGAGTCTGGCGCACATGGATGACTTTATGGTAAGCTGCCTGTCTCGTGACCCTCGCGTTAAGAACATCTTGGCCGACAATCATTACTGGTTGGTAACACTGTTAGACCCACGCTACAAGGAGAACTTTATGTCTCTTATTCCCGAGGCGGAGAGGTCAGCCAAAATGCAGCAGTTCTGGAAGGCCATAGTCACGGAAGTAGGCAAAGCATTCCCTTCACAAAACGCTAGCGTCATAATTGTAACACTATTAGTTAAAAGAAAGGGATAAACTGTAAAAAAAAACAAAATAAGGCATAACTTTTTTTTAACATCAATTTTTTTTTTTTAGATTTAACCAAAGAATGTGCACATTTGTTATAATAAACAAGTGAAAAATGTTGAAAATCAGTCATCCAAAGGTGTGTGAAAAAAAAATATATATATGGTACCAATAAAAATGTCACTTTGTCCTGCAAAGAATGCAGCCCACCACATTATTTTTTTCCTCTGTGCGGCCCATACACCCAGCCGAGTTTGAGACCCCCTGCCTTACACTATATAGATATCATGTTCATTCCCCATCTATCTTGCTCAGGAGAGCATCTCCCTCCCCCGGCACCAAGAGCAGCTCATACTGAATTGTTACATTGACTAGTAACACTGCACACAGAAATGCACCTTAATATTCCACTGTTAACCCAGGATGCCACTAGGTACACTGAGTGTTTGCTAGTAAAATTGCTTAGTTTAAAAAAGTTGGAGTGTGCAATGCAGGCAGACGTGCTCTGCAAATGTCTTTGCACTAGTGGGACTATAGCAAAGTCCAATAGCCACAGATAGGATGCCACTAGGTACACTGAGTGTTTGCTAGTATAATGGCTTACTTATAATTAGTTGGAGTGTGCAACGCAGGCAGATGCCCTCTGCAAATGTCTTGGCACTAGTGGGACTATAGCAAAGTCCAATAGCCACGTATAGGATGCCACTAGGTACACTGAGTGTTTGCTAGTAAAATTGCTTAGTTTAAAAAAGTTGGAGTGTGCAATGCAGGCAGACGTGCTCTGCAAATGTCTTTGCACTAGTGGGACTATAGCAAAGTCCAATAGCCACAGATAGGATGCCACTAGGTACACTGAGTGTTTGCTAGTATAATGGCTTACTTATAATTAGTTGGAGTGTGCAACGCAGGCAGATGCGCTCTGCAAATGTCTTGGCACTAGTGGGACTATAGCAAAGTCCAATAGCCACGTATAGGATACCACTAGGTACACTGAGTGTTTGCTAGTATAATGGCTAAGTTAAAATTAGTTGGAGTGTGCAACGCAGGCAGATGCGCTCTGCAAATGTCTTGGCACTAGTGGGACTATAGCAAAGTCCAATAGCCACGTATAGGATGCCACTAGGTACACTGAGTGTTTGCTAGTAAAATTGCTTAGTTTAAAAAAGTTGGAGTGTGCAATGCAGGCAGACGTGCTCTGCAAATGTCTTTGCACTAGTGGGACTATAGCAAAGTCCAATAGCCACAGATAGGATGCCACTAGGTACACTGAGTGTTTGCTAGTATAATGGCTTAGTTATAATGAGTTGGAGTGTGCAGAGGACAGGAGGGTACAGTGGCAGGATTGTGGTGCTCTGGGTAGAGGAATGGAAGCCTGCCTTTCTATTCCCTCCTAATGGTGAAATGCAGGGAGGAAATCCCTGACCTTGGCTACACAGATGCTGTTGCTGTTTGCAGGACCTGTCACCTATGGCTCTCTGACCCTGCCGGTTTGAGCCCTTAAAAGGACTGCTATAAAGTGCTCTCCCTATGCTGTCTAACGCTGTGTATGCAGCGCATACAGCTGTATCGGCTATAGGACTCAGGAGGACGGAGCTGCGACAGTGATGTCTGACACCAAAGACGCAGAAGGCAGATAATGGCGTCCGTGAAGAAAATGTCCGGTTTTATAATGCAGGGATGACCGTTACAAGAGTTAGGCCTTTGTTTCAGGTATACCCCCAGTGGTAAATTTTTTCGCCCATTCTTTGCAGAATGGACATTACAACGACAGGAGACCCGCTCCTTTGCAATGGGAACAATGTTTTGAGGCCCTCATGCACGTCTCTATGCAGGGACAACGTGGAGCCTCCCAATTTTTGGCTGCCCTGCCTAAGGGCTATACTAAAATAGACCCACTTCCTTACAATGGGAATTATATTATATTATACTAGCAAACACTCAGTGTACCTAGTGGCATCCTATACGTGGCTATTGGACCTTGCTATAGTCCCACTAGTGCCAAGACATTTGCAGAGCGCATCTGCCTGCGTTGCACACTCCAACTAATTATAAGTAAGCCATTATACTAGCAAACACTCAGTGTACCTAGTGGCATCCTATACGTGGCTATTGGACCTTGCTATAGTCCCACTAGTGCCAAGACATTTGCAGAGCGCATCTGCCTGCGTTGCACACTCCAACTAATTATAAGTAAGCCATTATACTAGCAAACACTCAGTGTACCTAGTGGCATCCTATCTGTGGCTATTGGACTTTGCTATAGTCCCACTAGTGCCAAGACATTTGCAGAGCGCATCTGCCTGCGTTGCACACTCCAACTAATTATAAGTAAGCCATTATACTAGCAAACACTCAGTGTACCTAGTGGCATCCTATACGTGGCTATTGGACCTTGCTATAGTCCCACTAGTGCCAAGACATTTGCAGAGCGCATCTGCCTGCGTTGCACACTCCAACTAATTATAAGTAAGCCATTATACTAGCAAACACTGAGTGTACCTAGTGGCATCCTATACGTGGCTATTGGACCTTGCTATAGTCCCACTAGTGCCAAGACATTTGCAGAGCGCATCTGCCTGCGTTGCACACTCCAACTAATTATAAGTAAGCCATTATACTAGCAAAAACTCAGTGTACCTAGTGGCATCCTATCTGTGGCTATTGGACTTTGCTATAGTCCCACTAGTGCAAAGACATTTGCAGAGCACGTCTGCCTGCATTGCACACTCCAACTTTTTTAAACTAAGCCATTATACTAGCAAACACTCAGTGTACCTAGTGGCATCCTATACGTGGCTATTGGACTTTGCTATAGTCCCACTAGTGCCAAGACATTTGCAGAGCGCATCTGCCTGCGTTGCACACTCCAACTAATTATAAGTAAGCCATTATACTAGCAAGCACTCAGTGTACCTAGTGGCATCCTATACGTGGCTATTGGACCTTGCTATAGTCCCACTAGTGCCAAGACATTTGCAGAGCGCATCTGCCTGCGTTGCACACTCCAACTAATTATAAGTAAGCCATTATACTAGCAAACACTCAGTGTACCTAGTGGCATCCTATACGTGGCTATTGGACTTTGCTATAGTCCCACTAGTGCCAAGACATTTGCAGAGCGCATCTGCCTGCGTTGCACACTCCAACTAATTATAAGTAAGCCATTATACTAGCAAACACTCAGTGTACCTAGTGGCATCCTATACGTGGCTATTGGACCTTGCTATAGTCCCACTAGTGCCAAGACATTTGCAGAGCGCATCTGCCTGCGTTGCACACTCCAACTAATTATAAGTAAGCCATTATACTAGCAAACACTCAGTGTACCTAGTGGCATCCTATCTGTGGCTATTGGACTTTGCTATAGTCCCACTAGTGCCAAGACATTTGCAGAGCGCATCTGCCTGCGTTGCACACTCCAACTAATTATAAGTAAGCCATTATACTAGCAAACACTCAGTGTACCTAGTGGCATCCTATACGTGGCTATTGGACTTTGCTATAGTCCCACTAGTGCCAAGACATTTGCAGAGCGTATCTGCCTGCGTTGCACACTCCAACTAATTATAAGTAAGCCATTATACTAGCAAACACTCAGTGTACCTAGTGGCATCCTATACGTGGCTATTGGACTTTGCTATAGTCCCACTAGTGCCAAGACATTTGCAGAGCGCATCTGCCTGCGTTGCACACTCCAACTAATTTTAACTTAGCCATTATTCTAGCAAACACTCAGTGTACCTAGTGGCATCCTATACGTGGCTATTGGACTTTGCTATAGTCCCACTAGTGCCAAGACATTTGCAGAGCGCATCTGCCTGCATTGCACACTCCAACTAATTATAAGTAAGCCATTATACTAGCAAACACTCAGTGTACCTAGTGGCATCCTATACGTGGCTATTGGACTTTGCTATAGTCCCACTAGTGCCAAGACATTTGCAGAGCACATCTGCCTGCGTTGCACACTCCAACTAATTTTAACTTAGCCATTATACTAGCAAACACTCAGTGTACCTAGTGGCATCCTATACGTGGCTATTGGACTTTGCTATAGTCCCACTAGTGCCAAGACATTTGCAGAGCGCATCTGCCTGCGTTGCACACTCCAACTCATTATAAATAAGTTGCATTGTCAGGGATATTTATTCTTTATTATTCTGCTGTTAATAAAGCTAGACCACCACTGCAATCTTCACCACCTCTCAATTTTTACTACCACATTTTCAGTCCACAATCTTGTCGCAATCAACATGAGTGGCAAAATGACAGATGCTGGTGGAAAGGGGAAGAGGCGTGGTGGAAAAGGCAAAAAAGGTTTTGTCTGTGGGGAAAGTGGCAAAGCTCCATTATCATCTGCTGAAGATAGACCATCTACCAGCAAAAGTAAGATGTCTACTACTTACCGTGGACAATCCGATGTGCTCCCTTTTTTACGGACACGAACAACAGGAAGAAAGGTAGATGATGGGCAAAAAAGGAAAATGCTTGAATGGATCTCAAGTGGTCCAACAAGTGCCCTCTCAGCCACTTCAAGTACCGCATCCAAAAAACACCAGTCCTCTGAGTTGTCATCCCAATCACACTTGATTTCTCCCAGCTCTGAAGTCTCCATCAGCCCTGCACAGTATGGTGGAACTGAGATGGCTGAGTCTGCAGAGCTGTTCAGTCACACTATAGCCTGGGAATCAGAGGTCTGCTCCCAAGCTACAGTGAATACAGAACAGGAAATGGTCTGCAGTGATGCCCAGAACCTTTGTGACTCTGATTCAGGCTGTGAGGACCAAGTTTCTGAGCATAATGTTGACCCTTTGTCACAAACTGTAACACCTGTGGTTATAGACAATGAGGAACATACTGATGAAGATGAGACGCAGATACCCGATTGGGATGACAACTTAAATATTCGGTCAGGGCAAGAAGAGGCTCGGTCTGAGGGGGAGGGGAGTGCAAACACAACAATTGATGATGAAGTTCTAGATCCCACCTACTGTCAACCCCCAGTCAGGCACTCGAGGAGGTCAACAGAGGCGGTGGAGGAGGATGCAACCGACGACGAAGTTACCTTGCGCCTTCCTGGACAGAGTCGGAGCACTGGTAGCACGTCTACAACTGCATCCTCAGCCACCACTCTGCCTATGAGCATTATTCGGGGTGGATCAACAGGTCGCATGGCCTCTAAGCCTTGCCTAGCCTGGTCCTTTTTTGACATAGAAAAAGATCGCCCAAATCATGTGATATGTAAAATTTGTCATGATTCTCTTAGTAGAGGTCAAAACCTCAGCACTTTGACAACTTCTTCCATGAATCGTCACATGAATAAATATCATAGGTCCTGGTAGGAAGCTCACTGTGCTGCAATGCTGCAAGAGCGAACCATCCACCGCCCGCCCCTTCCAGTGCATCCGCGCGCTCTTCATCTTCTAGGACTGTGGGGACAGCTGTCACACCTGTTTTTCCACGCCAAACTTCCACCACTGTAACCGCAACAGGCAGTTTGCTTGTAAGGTCGTCAGTTGGTTTGGAAGGGGAAACAAGTGAGTGTGTACAGCTCTCTCAGACATCGATAGCACCAACGTTGGATGAAGGCAACATCATGTCTCCGCCTGCACTTTCCTCACAAACCTGCATTTTTCCAGGGACACCCTACTCAACACCGTCTACACACAGCAGCCAGATCTCTGTCCCTCAGATGTGGTCAAATAAAAGGCCACTTCCTCCGACCCATGACAAAGCTAAGAGGTTGACTCTATCCCTCTGTAAGCTGTTGTCTACCGAAATGCTGCCTTTCCGCCTAGTGGACACACAGGATTTTAGAGACCTTATGTCTGTCGCTGTGCCCCAGTACCAGATGCCTAGTCGCCACTACTTCTCTAAGAAAGGTGGGCCCGCGCTACACCAGCATGTCGCACACAACATCACCGCTTCCTTGAGAAACTCTGTGTGTGAACGGGTGCATTTCACCACCGATACTTGGACCAGTAAGCATGGACAGGGACGTTACATGTCGCTGACTGGGCACTGGGTAACTATGGTGATAGATGGTGAAGGGTCTGCTGCACAAGTCTTGCCGTCCCCACGACTTGTGTGTCAATCCTCTGTCTGTCCAAGTTCCTCCACAGCTTCTGCATCCTCCACCTCATCTGGGTCCTCCACCTCCGCCCCAAGCCTGCCTGGTCAGGCCACCAGCGTTCTCACTGCGCAGAAGGAATCACGCACGCCTCATTACTACGCTGGCAGCAGAGCGCAACGGCATCAGGCGGTCTTTAGCTTGACATGTCTTGGGAATAAGAGTCACACAGCTGAGGAGTTGTGGTCAGCTCTGCGGTCCGAGTTTAATAAATGGTTGTCTCCACTCAACCTGCAGCCTGGTAAGGCCGTGTGCGACAATGCTGCAAACCTGGGTGCGGCACTTCGCCTGGGCATTGTGACACACGTACCTTGTATGGCTCACGTGTTGAACCTTGTCGTCCAGCAATTTTTAACACACTATCCCGGCCTAGATGGCCTTCTGAACAGGGCACGAAAACTGTCAGCTCACTTCCGCCGTTCAAGCGCCGCAGCAGAGCGACTTGCATCGCTCCAGAAGTGTTTCGGCCTGCCGGTTCATCGCCTGAAATGCGATGTGGCGACACGCTGGAATTCAACTCTCCACATGTTACAGCGACTGTGGCAGCACCGCAGAGCCCTGGTGCAATACGTCATGACGTATAGCCTGGGCCAACGAGATGCAGAGGTGGGGCAGATCACCCTGATGGAGTGGTCTCAGATCAAGGACCTATGCACCCTTCTGCACAGTTTCGACATGGCGACGAATATGTTTAGCTCTGACAATGCCATTATCAGCATGACGATTCCAGTCATTTACATGCTGGAGCACACGCTAAACACTATTCGGAGTCAGGGGGTGGGACAACATGAAGGGGAGGGACTACAGGAGGATTCATATGCGCAAGGGACAACAACATCACCAAGGTCCAGACGTTCATCATCACCAACGCAGCAGGCATGGGACCATGGGGAACAGGGATCGACAAGGGCGCATAGTAGCAGGCGAAATGTTGAGCAAGGTGCAGGAGAACATGAAGAAATGGAGGACGAACTGTCCATGGACATGGAAGACTCAGCGGATGAGGGAGACCTTGGTCAAATTTCAGTTGAAAGAGGTTGGGGGGAGATGTCAGAGGAAGAAAGAACGGGTAGCACCTCTATGCCACAAACACAGCGTGGACTTGGTCCGCATGGCTGCGCAAGACACATGAGTGCCTTTTTGTTGCACTACCTCCAACATGACAGTCGTATTGTCAAAATTAGAAGTGATGATGACTACTGGATTGCCACACTATTAGATCCCCGGTACAAGTCCAAATTTTGTGACATAATTCCAGCCATAGAAAAGGACGCACGTATGCAGGAGTATCAGCAGAAGCTGTTACTCGATCTTAGCTCGGCTTTTCCACCAAACAACCGTGCAGGTGCAGGGAGGGAATCTCCCAGTTGTAACTTGACAAACATGGGACGGTCTCGTCATCTTCAACAGTCTACCCGTACCAGTAGGACCGTATCTGGTGCCGGTAACAGCAATTTTATGGAATCTTTTCATAATTTTTTTAGACCCTCTTTTGCAAGGCCACCAGAGACAACAAGTCTGACACATACTCAACGGCTGGAGAGGATGATACAGGAGTATCTCCAAATGAACATCGATGCCATGACTGTGCAACTGGAGCCTTGCTCCTTTTGGGCTTCAAACCTAGAAAAATGGCCAGAGCTCTCCAGTTACGCCTTGGAGATTTTGTCGTGTCCAGCTGCCAGCGTTGTCTCTGAACGTGTATTCAGTGCTGCTGGGTGTGTGCTGACAGATAAGCGCACGCGTCTGTCCAGTGACAATGTGGACAGACTGACGTTCATCAAAATGAACAAGTCATGGATCCATAAGGAATTTACTACCCCTGTGTCATCCTGGGGAGAGTAAATGCTTGTTGATTTGGAATGTGCTTGATGCAAATCAAAACATCCTGTTTGCAACTAGGGCCCAAGTGCTGCCACTGATGGGGTGGGTGTCTGTGTGGCCCAATTTTTGGAAAAAAGGGAGACTCCGCTTGGAGTAACCCTTGCTTGCTGTGTTTTTAAAAGAAGCCAAGATGAACAGAGCTGGGATCAGGAAAGACTTTGCTACCTACCCCGGTGTCATCCTGGGGACGGTTAAGAATAGCGTATTTTTGAATGTGCTTGATGCAAATGTAGCTGTGAAGTGTACAACTGGGGCACAACTGCTGCCACTGAAGGGGTGGGTGTGTGTGGGGCCCAATTTTTGGAAAAAAGGGAGACTCCGCTTGGAGTAACCCTTGCTTGCTGTGTTTTTAAAAGAAGCCAAGATGAACAGAGCTGGGATCAGGAAAGACTTTGCTACCTACCCCGGTGTCATCCTGGGGACGGTTAATTATGGCGTATTTTTGAATGTGCTTGATGCAAATCAAAACATCCTGTTTGCAACTAGGGCCCAAGTGCTGCCACTGATGGGGTGGGTGTCTGTGTGGCCCAATTTTTGGAAAAAAGGGAGACTCCGCTTGGAGTAACCCTTGCTTGCTGTGTTTTTAAAAGAAGCCAAGATGAACAGAGCTGGGATCAGGAAAGACTTTGCTACCTACCCCGGTGTCATCCTGGGGACGGTTAAGAATAGCGTATTTTTGAATGTGCTTGATGCAAATGTAGCTGTGAAGTGTACAACTGGGGCACAACTGCTGCCACTGAAGGGGTGGGTGTGTGTGGGGCCCAATTTTTGGAAAAAAGGGAGACTCCGCTTGGAGTAACCCTTGCTTGCTGTGTTTTTAAAAGAAGCCAAGATGAACAGAGCTGGGATCAGGAAAGACTTTGCTACCTACCCCGGTGTCATCCTGGGGACGGTTAATTATGGCGTATTTTTGAATGTGCTTGATGCAAATCAAAACATCCTGTTTGCAACTAGGGCCCAAGTGCTGCCACTGATGGGGTGGGTGTCTGTGTGGCCCAATTTTTGGAAAAAAGGGAGACTCCGCTTGGAGTAACCCTTGCTTGCTGTGTTTTTAAAAGAAGCCAAGATGAACAGAGCTGGGATCAGGAAAGACTTTGCTACCTACCCCGGTGTCATCCTGGGGACGGTTAAGAATAGCGTATTTTTGAATGTGCTTGATGCAAATGTAGCTGTGAAGTGTACAACTGGGGCACAACTGCTGCCACTGAAGGGGTGGGTGTGTGTGGGGCCCAATTTTTGGAAAAAAGGGAGACTCCGCTTGGAGTAACCCTTGCTTGCTGTGTTTTTAAAAGAAGCCAAGATGAACAGAGCTGGGATCAGGAAAGACTTTGCTACCTACCCCGGTGTCATCCTGGGGACGGTTAATTATGGCGTATTTTTGAATGTGCTTGATGCAAATCAAAACATCCTGTTTGCAACTAGGGCCCAAGTGCTTCCACTGATGGGGTGGGTGTCTGTGTGGCCCAATTTTTGGAAAAAAGGGAGACTCCGCTTGGAGTAACCCTTGCTTGCTGTGTTTTTAAAAGAAGCCAAGATGAACAGAGCTGGGATCAGGAAAGACTTTGCTACCTACCCCGGTGTCATCCTGGGGACGGTTAATTATGGCGAATTTTGGAATGTGCTTGATGGAAATCAAAACATCCTGTTTGCAACTAGGGCCCAAGTGCTGCCACTGATGGGGTGGGTGTCTGTGTGGCCCAATTTTTGGAAAAAAGGGAGACTCCGCTTGGAGTAACCCTTGCTTGCTGTGTTTTTAAAAGAAGCCAAGATGAACAGAGCTGGGATCAGGAAAGACTTTGCTACCTACCCCGGTGTCATCCTGGGGACGGTTAATTATGGCGTATTTTTGAATGTGCTTGATGCAAATCAAAACATCCTGTTTGCAACTAGGGCCCAAGTGCTGCCACTGATGGGGTGGGTGTCTGTGTGGCCCAATTTTTGGAAAAAAGGGAGACTCCGCTTGGAGTAACCCTTGCTTGCTGTGTTTTTAAAAGAAGCCAAGATGAACAAGTCATGGGTCAGCAAAGACTTTATCTACCTACCCCGGTGTCATCCTGGGGACGGATAAGAATGGCGTATTTTTGAATGTGCTTGATGCAAATCAAAACATCCTGTTTGCAACTAGGGCCCAAGTCCTGCCACTGATGGGGTGGGTGTCTGTGTGGCCCAATTTTTGGAAAAAAGGGAGACTCCGCTTGGAGTAACCCTTGCTTGCTGTGTTTTTAAAAGAAGCCAAGATGAACAGAGCTGGGATCAGGAAAGACTTTGCTACCTACCCCGGTGTCATCCTGGGGACGGTTAATTATGGCGTATTTTTGAATTTGCTTGATGCAAATCAAAACATCCTGTTTGCAACTAGGGCCCAAGTGCTGCCACTGATGGGGTGGGTGTCTGTGTGGCCCAATTTTTGGAAAAAAGGGAGACTCCGCTTGGAGTAACCCTTGCTTGCTGTGTTTTTAAAAGAAGCCAAGATGAACAGAGCTGGGATCAGGAAAGACTTTGCTACAAACCCCGGTGTCATCCTGGGGACGGTTAAGAATAGCGTATTTTTGAATGTGCTTGATGCAAATGTAGCTGTGAAGTGTACAACTGGGGCACAACTGCTGCCACTGAAGGGGTGGGTGTGTGTGGGGCCCAATTTTTGGAAAAAAGGGAGACTCCGCTTGGAGTCACCTTGCGATGTTTTACATGATTTTAGAATGGCGTGCCATGCCTATATCTTTGTGTCCTCCTCTTTTTCCTTGTCCAGCTGTTTTGTTTTCGCATGAGTATATGTCCTTGTCACTTTCCCATGTGTTTGTGTTGTGTTGTGAGTTGTTTGTCACCTTTTGGACACCTTTGAGGGTGTTTTCTAGGTGTTTTACTGTGTTTGTGATTGCCTGCCATTGTTTCCTATTGGCTCGAGTTCGGTTCGTCGAACGTTCGACGAGCCGAACTCGAACGGGAGCTCCGTTCGGCGAACCGACCTCGAGCCGAACCGGGACCGGTTCGCTCATCTCTACTCCTGGACATAGCATTCGAATTACCAGGTCCCTGAAGGCTGAAATGCGTAGTGGCCGGAAATCATGAACAATTACAATGGGCGTATGTGCTGTAGATCCTGCGTCAGTTGTAGCTTGGAACTTTGTCTTTTCACGGATTTGCCCGTCTCTCATGGTGTTGGGCTATTTTCGGATCAAAATGGTGTGTCCCTCCTTGGCCCGTATCATGGGTTATTTCAGGGGCAAATTTAACTCTCTTAGCACTTTTCTCCTTAATTGTGGCCGTTGAATTGTGGGGTCAAGGTCTATCCAACCAGCATATTTGTTGTTTTTCAGACAATTTAGGGCTCGTGCATAGTAATAATAACACAGGTTTCCAAGGGTAAAAATTTTTGAAAGATGTGATTTTTTTCATACTTTTGATCATTGGACTCAGTAAAAATATTGAAAAAATATCATCACGTACAGTTTTTTCACAAACACTGATTCTATAGGTGTTAGGGCCAGGTGGACGGGCAGACCCAGGAGGTGGATCCACTGGGCCGAACACCTTAATGAAGGCAAGGGGTCCGGTAGCCGGAGCACTACGGGTAGCAGGACAGTCCGTGCAAAAGAGTGGAATGGAGAAGTCCCTGGGACCACGGAGTCACTGATGGTAGTCCGGGTGACGGAGCTCAGGTTCGGAGGCCGAGATGTCAGGCAGAGTCCGGAACCGATGGAGCGAGAGGACGGGTCACCACAGGGATCAGAGATGGTACGGACTGACGGGATGGCAGATAGTCAGCGTTCGGGGTTCGGGAATCGGCAGGACCGGATGGCGAGGCAGGAGCGGCTCTAGAAGAGAGATAGGTAAGTATATCACAGAGACACAAGGAGACCTGACTCCTAGCTTAGGAAACACGAAGAACAGGCCCCGCCCACTTGGACATTAAACCCCTTTATACCCTGTACCTGTGTGTTCAATTTCCTGTCAGTGGACGCTGGCCCTTTAAGAGAGGGTCAATGACCGCGCGCGCGCCCTAATGCGCATGCGCGAGGCCCGGGTGCCAGAAGCCAGGGCAGGGAGCGGTGTATAGGAAGCAGGGGAGCCGGCCTGGAGCAGGGCTGCCGACGGGCGCCGGGAGCGGGGACCGGGCCGCCTGGGGACCGCAGGTGGTGGAGGCTGGAGACCGTGGAGCGGGGGATGTCTGCCAGAGGAGCCGGGGAGCGAAGCAGGGGACCCGGAGAGCGTGACAATAGGTTTCCAAAAGGTTAGAATTCTGAAAAGATTCCCTCCATACTTTTCTGAAGATGGTGCTCTAGTGTATTCAAGCGATGTTCCTGTGCTGATGGAAAATGTAACATTAAGTACAATGTGAGCGAGTGGAGACACGTCATTGTTTCATCCAAAAAGTCTGAAAGCTGTGCTACTGCTCAATGGCAGTAAGTATTCTTCAGTGTGTGTAGGGCATGTGTCGCGGGCAGAGGGGCCACGCACGCTACGCTCGGGTTCGGGGACTTCTGCTGCTGCTGCTGCTCGGTGGCTCGAGCGGAGGGCCAGATCCGGGGACTCGAGCAGCGCTCCTCGCCCACGAGTGAAAAGGGGGTGGTTTGTTTGGGGAGATAGTTAGTGACGTCACCCACAGGTCGTGGTGATAATGGGCACCACCACTGCTGGTGACGGGGATCCCGGGAGCGATGGCAGGGAGCAGCTAGGATGTTGGTTCCCCCTCCGTGGGTAGGGGTTGGTGATCCCGGGGCCCGGTGGCGGTACGGGGAGGCTGGATGGCTGGGGTGTACATACCGAGGGAGCCCGTTTGCCCGCAGGCGCTGGCCCTTGGATCTCTAGCCTATGGCGGTGGCTTTTTATCCTCACGGTGTGGACGGTTGCCTTCTGTCGGGTCTTGGATGTTAGGGAACCCCTGGGATTCCGGTCACTCTCGGATTTGACCATTGTCGGCGGCTCCTAGCCTGGTCAGGGTCCAATGGCCCTGCCTTTGTGCTTGGTACAGATCCGCTCACCGGTTCAGTTCCCCTCGGGTCACCGCCCGTCCCCGGTCCTACGGTTCAGCTGACTTGTACCACCTCCTGCAGACGGCCACCACCGTCTGCCGACCTTGCTGACAGTGCCTGGGCTCCTACCCAGACACTAACAGTTTCTGTCCTCTCACTTTCCACTACAAAACTAAACTAACTGCTTTTTCCCGCCTCCAGGCCTGTGAACTCCTCGGTGGGTGGGGCCAACCGCCTGGCTCCGCCCCACCTGGTGTGGACATCAGACCCTGGAGGAGGCAACAAGGATTTTGTGTGACTGATGTAGACTATCCAGGGGAGGGGGTGTGTGTGATTTTGTGTTTGTGACTACCTGGCTAGTCCAGGGCGTCACACATGCTATGCACTTGGAAGAAAGCTGTGAGAATTTAGACTTTATTCTCAAGAAACTTAACTACAAGGAGCATGGATGGTCAATATGTGGTGGTCTAAAAATGTTCTCATTGCTTCTTGGGCAGCAAGGAGGATATATTAAATACCCATGCTGTTCTGCCTCATGGCAGCCTGCTAATAGTCATTCATTGAAATTTCTGTTACAACCCCTAGAGGTCATTGTTATTCTTTTGAATTGCTGAGTTTCCCTTTAAGCTAAATGTATTCTGGGTAAGGAATGCCTCCCTGAGCTGAGAAGAAGCCTGCAGCCATTTTCTCTTTGGATTTGTCAGGAAAGGACATGCCGACTTACCTCTCTGTACATTCACCCCTGCCTAGTGTAATCCGGTGAGCAAAGCAAATTACATGTGTTAGTGATAGAATCCTAGATGGAAGAGTGTAGTAAATGCATTGTACATTGTACTTCTACACCTTTAGTGTCATCCCTGTCTTGTTTGTCTAGATAAGATTTCTATGTATTGCAGATGCAGTGACCTTTCACCTACATTCTCGTAAGAACTGCATCTCATGTACTGTTATGCTATGTTAACTCTGTATTAACACTGTACTGACTGTAATCATTTTCTTGTTATAGTTTTTACCCGTATAAAACAGTATCTTGGATATACCGTATTCTGTCTTCAACTGCATCTTGGATATTCCTATATTCACTGTATATTCCATGTATACTGCAATCAAGTTCACGTTACCAGCTAATAAATCAAGGCTATTGAACTCCACAGTCTGTTTATTTGAAATGTGAACTAGGGTTTAGCTGTATGCTAGAGATTCACAGCATTACGTAAAAGAAGGCAGAACACATGCTTTTTGTGTGAATTGGAAAGCCAGGTTAGGACTCTTCACTGGAGCAAAAAAAATTGGCCAACAAGAACATCTTTGTAACCGGGACTCAAGAACATTGTTGCATAAAGCTTAGTTGATCCCACCTAAAGTTCTCTTGCCACCACTCCACTGTAAGCTTGGACTGATGAAGCTGTTTGTGAAAGCGCTACTGAAAGAAGGAGAGATGTTTAAGTACCTGTGTACCAAGTTTCAGGGACTGTCAGAATCAAGTCTGAAGGAAGGTGTGATGCCCTGGCAAAACCAGGTAGTTACAGATAGGCCCCCGCACAACACCTTTCCTCACTTAGGAAACACACAGCCGACCTGAAACCCTAGTCACCTAGGACCCTGAAGCCAGGACCGAAACCAGCGGCCTAGCTAATTAAATGATTGAGGGCAGGATTATAGGTCCTATCCCACCTAAAGTCCCTCAAAGAAGACAACAGCCCACTGATAGGGATAAGGCCACCGCCAGGGCCCTTAGATCCCACGGGCCAGCGCCTGCGGGCACGGCTCCTTAGGCCATATCCAGCCGGGAGCGGACTCCTGAGTTCCAGACCAGGCAGTCCACCATACACAAAAACAAGTGCAGAGTAAAGGACAGCGACCACCAGCCTGGGTGGGGGACCTGAATGCAACCGGCCGGGGCGGCAGGCCACCAGCACCTTTGGTTTACCGAAAGACTCGTGTGATTCATTTACTGTGAGTAACCAAACATCCCCCTGCTTGCTCAGGCGCGCCGGCCCTTGCCATCACCATACCCTGCACAAAGACACTGGGCCCCGGGGCAATCATCCCTACACACGGAGGGGTTAACATCCAGCTGCCACTACATCTCTCCCGGGTATCCCATAACGGCAGCGGTGGTGTCCCACCTCACCACACACCGTTGGTGGCGTCACAAACTTAATACGGCCTAGCCCATACATCTACATTCCTCCTTTTATTCGACATGTCCGCGAGACCCCCGGGTCGAGCCACTCTCTTAGAAGGTCTGGATCCGACCAACGGCGGCTGCTGGCACAGGGGCAGCACAAAAGCATTTTTGTGGGTTCGGATATTCAGAAACCCATGAATGAAGGATGACGTGTTTTAAACAATAATGAAAACTGTTGAAAAAAGGGCTTGGGACTCTTTGAAAGAAGCAATAAATACGTTTCTAGGTAACAACAAAGAATCAAAATTTAAGTCCATCGTGGAGAACATGCTGAAACGTTTCAAAGCCTTGGGTTGTCTAATGAATTTGAAGTTACATTTTTTACATTCCTATTTGGACTACTTGTCTGAAAACCTTGGTGCTGGTGGGAAGAACAAGAAGGTTTTCATCGGAATATCAAGGAGATGGAACGACGATACCAAAGTAAATGAAACGTGAACATGATTGCCGGATGCTTCACAGAGAAGATCCACAGGCCTTCTATAAGAGAAAAGGGGGATTTAGAGAAAAGGAAAAAGTGCAAGAATAAATTTCTAATAAAGTTGCAGAATGACTGTACAATAAATAAATGTATTTTATATATAAAATTGTGAATTTTTTTGGTTACAATAAGTATTTTTCTTGTTCATGTCACTTGTATGTAACTTCACACATGGATTGTACAAAATCAATATTTGATGGTTAAAAAAAAATATTTATTTTTTTTTTAAATCAGGACATTAGAAAACATAATAATCAGTCACTGGATTTGAAGTTTCATAAACCAAAATTTTACATAGCTGTGTAATTTGTCGGGCACCCACCGACAATAGAATAGCGCCAGATTTAGGAAGCTGGCTGAGGTCTGCAAAGTCTGTAGCCAGGTGACAAAATTGTCCAACCTGGGTTTCTTCCTTAAGTAGTCTCTGGTATGATGATATGGTATAATCCTGGCAGCCGGAGTCGAAATCCCTAGATTGCGGTTATGATCTCCAATCGGAATTGGAGCCCCTAGATTGAAGCCATGTAGCCAAGTGATCCTCTAGTTGAAGCCAAAGTCCCTAGACCGAGTCCACAAGGCATCAAGCTGCATGGATAATGTTCATTTAAATGATGTGGATAGAAAGACTGAAGATATCTACATGTAGTCTGAAATCCATCATGAATCAATACTATTTTACACAGTCATAAGCAGCCCATGGGCATTCACCTGCATTCAAACCAATAACAGCTCATAGACCAGACAATCCATCTACCACTGGACCAAAGACAGGAAGTTAAATCCACTGCCTGCGGTAACCAACTTAATCCTATAGGCTACTCACACAACAAACCCAACAGAAAGGAATAAAACATGGCTTCGATTATCCATCCAATGAAAACGCATAACCATTGTGAGCCATTGGACAATGCAATTGGACACTTGGTGACATGGTGCACGGCCCAATGAATCAAGTCTTTACTTCATATTCACGGTTTAAGCCCTTGGGTTCTAATATGCCCAGAGTACATATCCAGAAAGATTCTCTTTCTTTGAGCTAAACACAAGTCAACAATACATTGTAAGCAGATTCTATTACCAGTCCCACACCATTTTGTGACGCATAATCACACAGTGATCCAATTAAGATTCCAAGTCATCGAACATGTCCAAGCCATACGCAGAGGAGGCAATAGAATTAGGAAGCTCAAAGAAAGGGAATCTTTCTGGATATATACTCTGGGCACATTGGAACCCAAAGGCTTAAACCATGAATATGAAGTACAGACTTGATTCATTGGGCCATGCATGGACATAATGGACATAATTCTAATAGGCAGGACAGGTAATAAGGAGCACAAGTTATATGCTAAAATGTGTTGTGTGACAAGACAGACACAGGAAAGGACATGATAACAGGTGTAGGGACCAACAAGGTGAGACAAGGGGTATCAGGATAGGGTCAAGTAGGTATGAATGTAGTAATGGGGCAGGCATAGAGAATTGTATGTGAATGTGAATTACAATAAATCACTAAGGAAAGGAATATGTGAGTGTGTGCCTAATGTAAACTAATATTGTACTGGCAAAATTATAGATGGAAAGGGAGAAGGGGAGGGGGGAGAGAGGAGGCTGTAATTGACTACAAGGGTATGAGTTATGAGTGATCATAGGGATAGTGTTACATAAGTGGAAATACCTATGGAGGACCGGATGTGTAAGCGCATACCTTATACAAACCTATAGAGTGCTGATGGGTGAGAGTGTGATGTTAGATATAAGACATCCTATAGTGAATAGTGAGCCGTAATCAAGTGCAACAGGGATATTTCACGTGACTATGGGAACCTGGAAGGTAAAGAAAGGGGAGAAAAAACTGTTAGACAAGGTAATCAGACATAATGTAACCAGTTGATCAGACATGATCACCTGGTTTGAGACCCCCTGCCTTACACTATATAGATATCATGTTCATTCCCCATCTATCTTGCTCAGGAGAGCATCTCCCTCCCCCGGCACCAAGAGCAGCTCATACTGAATTGTTACATTGACTAGTAAGGCTACTTTCACACATCAGTTTTCTGTATTCAGGCACAGTCCTTTTTTTTGTCGTATCCAACGTTTCCGTTTTTGTTGTGCAAACCGGAGCCAACCGTACCCACCGGATCCGTTTTTTAACGGATCCGTTTAGAACGGATCCGTTAAAAAACGGATCCGGTGGGTCCGGTTTGCATCCGTTTTGCATCCGTTATGTCCGTTTTTTAACGGATCCGTTTTTTTAACACTAAACAAACAATTAACGAGTTCCGTACTCTGATTGGCTATTGGGAACATATAGTATATATACAGTATTTTGAAGCATATATTACAGAATGAAGACAGAGGCAAGCAGAAACCATGGATGCTATTCTTGCAAATTACACAAAGATCGCTGCAGATTTTATATTTGAGGCAAATCGCTTGGCTATCATCGTCAGAGAAAAGGAGCGACAGCGACTGAGGCGTCAGCGACATCGACGCTTTTGGATCCATCCCCTGACTGCCCAGAGACTGACACGTGGGGTGTTTTCAACCCTATACCTGGAGCTCCGTGGAAACCATGAAAAATTCACAAGCTATGTCCGGATGGCAGTGAATAATTTTGACGTCCTCCTTGGCCTTGTTGCGGACAACATCCGTAAAACGGACACCTACAGCCGGTTCTCTATAACACCCGAGGAGCGTTTGCTGGTTACGCTTAGGTAAGTTTTTTTTTTTTTAAATTGTATCCTCCTGTAAATTGACTTTTAACTGTAATGTGTTTGCTATTATTTTTTTATAATTATTGTCTTTCCTTTACAGATTCCTTGCAACTGGAGAGTCGCTTTCATCCCTCCACTACCAGTTTCGACTAGGAATTTCCACCATCTCGGGAATCATTAGAGACACTTGCCAAGCCTTGTGGGATTGCCTCCATGAGGATTTCATCCCCCAGCCCACCAGGGAAAGATGGCTTGCAATTGCTGAACAATACTATAACATTTGTCAGTTTCCAAATTGCCTTGGCTCAGTGGACGGCAAACATATCAGAATTGTGAAACCTGCTGCTTCGGGGTCAGAATACTACAATTATAAAAAGTATTTTTCAATTGTCCTAATGGCAATAACGGATGCGGAATACAAATTCATCTCAGTGGACATTGGCGCATATGGGAGATCCAATGACTCTCAGGTCTTTAAAATGTCCCCAATGGGGCGGCGAATCTATGGGAATACTTTTGATTTCCCTCCTGCAAGACCTCTTCCTGGCACATGTGAGCCCCCAATGCCCTTTGTTTTTGTGGCCGACGAAGCCTTTCAACTATCCCAACATCTATTGAAGCCATATGCAAGCCGTGGATTGACGCAAACACAAAAAATATATAATTACAGATTATCCAGAGCCAGAAGAATGGTGGAATGCTCCTTTGGGATACTAACCAGCAAATGGCGAGTCTTGTTAACAGCCATTAATTTAAACATTGAAACTGTTGATGAAATAGTGAAAGCATGTGTGGTACTGCACAATTTTGTTTTAACAAAGGAACCTTTGTCGTTGGATGACCAGAGTTTGGAATCCACCTCTTTGTCAGACTACACCAGTCCTGGATTTAGGAGTAGTGTTGCCTGTTCAACAATCCGTGACATATATGCTAACTATTTTGTGTCCCCAGAAGGTAGAGTTGATTGGCAAGATCAAATGGTGTAAGATTTTTCGTCAGTTTTATAACAAATAAAAATAATTATAAATAAATTAAATAATATCTTGTTAACCTTGTTAATTTTA
This sequence comes from Anomaloglossus baeobatrachus, assembly GCF_048569485.1. Lineage (NCBI taxonomy): Eukaryota > Metazoa > Chordata > Amphibia > Anura > Aromobatidae > Anomaloglossus > Anomaloglossus baeobatrachus. Next base: position 124,075,784 of record NC_134362.1, read on the forward strand.
ATCTTTCACTCGCTTTAAAAATTTGTAATTTTTACCCCGTCAAATTACAACATGTTATGTTTTTGTATTACCTTATTATTAACTTAACTTGCTAAATAATATTCACACCAAAAAAAACAAGAACAAATAAATACTTTTCAACCAAAAACTTTTATTTTTTATTACATAGATAAATAAATTATAAATTTGTAAATCTTGGGCTTGGGGTGGAGATAGTACTGGAGGGGCTGACAGGTGGGAACACACGCACAGTTGGAGTATTGAGGGTGGAAAGTGGTGTTGGTGGTGGTGGTGGGGAAGTAACAGAAGATGAAGGTGTGGTAGAGAAACCAAGAGGGAAACCAGGAGATGGGATGGGATTTGGTAAGGATTGAGGGGTGGAGTGGAGGGATTGGGAGACAGAAGAGGTGGCGGGTGAATTAGTGGTTTGAGTTGGGGTCATGATGGTTGTGGAAGGCGAGATGTGGTAGTGGGTAGGAAGTGTAGGGGCAGATGTGGTTGGGAGCTGGTACTGGCCCGCAGGCTGGTACTGGCCCGCAGGCTGGTACTGGGCCGCAGGCTGGTACTGGGCATCAGGCTGGTACTGGGCATCAGGCTGGTACTGGGCAGCAGGCTGGTACTGGGCTGCAGGCTGGTACTGGGCTGCAGGCTGGTACTGGGCAGCAGGCTGGTACTGGGCAGCAGGCTGGTACTGGGCAGCAGGGGGAGTAGGGACAATGGCTGGAGGGGGGGCAGGTGGTCTTGTAGGGGTGGGTGGAGGTGGTTGGGAGTCAACCTGCCCCAGAGCCTGCCGTGTGGCTTGCATTACATGCATCTGCTGGTCAAGAGATAGCTTTTCCATGCGCTCTAGTACGGCTTGAAAAAAACAATGATTGGGAGATTTACTTGCATCTAAATGCAGCCTGTCCAGACGCGTGCATAATTCGTGTGTATTTTTTTCCATATTTGCATTTAGGAAGCTAAAAGATGCACGATTTTGTTCGGATAATAATTGAATGGCGTTCTGGAAGGCTGCATTTAGATGCAAGAACTCTGGCGCATAGCTCTTTTCCTGACCCCTATGACGCTGACGCCCAGAACCCAAAGGTGTTCTACTGAGGGCAGCAGTGTCAGAGGGGTGGGGTAGGGGAAAAGCTATCTCATCACCAGCAGCTTCAGGTAATGAAGTCTCACGGGAAGCTCCAGCGCAGGTGGATGGGACAGATGTAGATGGAAGGGAAGGTTCAGATGGGTGGGGTCTGTGCGTGTGTTCACCAGTGGCGGACTGTTCAGGGATCGCTCCTGTCGGGTTCGATGCAGGCTCCTGAGTGCTGCAGACGGTGCTGTTAAAAAGAGGAAAAACAAAACAATAATTAATTTAATTGCTATACATTGGCCCTGACTAAAAACAAAAAAGCAAAAAAAAACTGACATAAAATATTATACTTTGTACATATTGTGTGGAATATTTACCTTCTGCACACCATAGTTGTCCGGAGGAACGACAACGCTCTAAAGTAACGGTACTTCGATCTGCGTCCTCCGGATCCACTCGGGGCCTGCATCTCTTGATTTAACTCCTTTTTGAAGCGATCCCTGATAGACCGCCACCGCTTCTGAAGTTTGTCACCTGAAAGTGGAAAGCAGAAAGTGGTTAGTATACAACACATTACATCATGCAGCATAACCTACTGAACTGTGAATACTTACGCTGTTTCTTCTGGCCACGAGAATTGAGCTCCCCCCAACCTTCTACCGCTGCGTGGCATACCTCGTCCCAGAGTCGACGGGTTACGATCGAATCAGCGTGGCGGCGGTCAGCCATGTTCCACAGCGGCTCCCTCTCTCTAACTTCATCGATGAGGAGGTCGATATTGATAAATCCGGCCTCCTCACCGTCAGAATCGGGAGCACGCTGGGATGCCTGTTCAAAGAAAGAAAAAAGAAATTAAAAAAAAAAAATAGACAAAAATTCACACTGACATGAAAAAAAAAAAAATAAAAAAAAAAAAAAAAACTTACACTATGACCACCGCCACCTCGACGACGACCCTGGGACGGTCTTGGGGGAGCTCTATCATGAGCCCTAGAAGTTGAAGCCTTTAGTGAAGAAAACAAAAAAAAATTATTTACTTATATGTTTGGTGTGCTGTGGTAAACAATTCCTGTATGAAACTTACACTATGATCGCCCGCTCCGTGTCTTTCTCCACCCCTTCCGTCATCTTCTGGCAGCATCTCCTGTGATGTTTCGGCCACCTGTGTAAATGTCGTTGATTTAAAAAAATGTTTTTTTTTGTATTTTTTAAAAAAAAAACCAAAAAAAAAAAATACCTCAGTTTGTGAACCGAAGGGCGGGCTACCAGAAGACGACATTTTTTTGATTACAGGCCACGCACAACAGGACCTCAACCTCAGGAACACTCTTGCACTGCCACGTAAGATCAAAGGACCCAGCAACAGGATGGCCAGAAATGAACCGCAACACTGCACCTGCAAAAAAAGAAAAAAAAATGTCTAAGTACATGCACGCAGCTCACAGCAGTGATCTGTGGACAGTACTGTGGACATTACCTCAGGAACACTCTTGCACTGCCACGTAAGATCAAAGGACCCAGCAACAGGATGGCCAGAAATGAACCGCAACACTGCACCTGCAAAAAAAGAAAAAAAAATGTCTAAGTACATGCACGCAGCTCACAGCAGTGATCTGTGGACAGTACTGTGGACATTACCTCAGGAACACTCTTGCACTGCCACGTAAGATCAAAGGACCCAGCAACAGGATGGCCAGAAATGAACCGCAACACTGCACCTGCAAAAAAAGAAAAAAAAATGTCTAAGTACATGCACGCAGCTCACAGCAGTGATCTGTGGACAGTACTGTGGACATTACCTCAGGAACACTCTTGCACTGCCACGTAAGATCAAAGGACCCAGCAACAGGATGGCCAGAAATGAACCGCAACACTGCACCTGCAAAAAAAGAAAAAAAAATGTCTAAGTACATGCACGCAGCTCACAGCAGTGATCTGTGGACAGTACTGTGGACATTACCTCAGGAACACTCTTGCACTGCCACGGAAGATCAAAGGACCCAGCAACAGGATGCCCAGAAATGAACCGCAACACTGCACCTGCAAAAAAAGAAAAAAAAATGTCTAAGTACATGCACGCAGCTCACAGCAGTGATCTGTGGACAGTACTGTGGACATTACCTCAGGAACACTCTTGCACTGCCACGGAAGATCAAAGGACCCAGCAACAGGATGCCCAGAAATGAACCGCAACACTGCACCTGCAAAAAAAGAAAAAAAAATGTCTAAGTACATGCACGCAGCTCACAGCAGTGATCTGTGGACAGTACTGTGGACATTACCTCAGGAACACTCTTGCACTGCCACGTAAGATCAAAGGACCCAGCAACAGGATGCCCAGAAATGAACCGCAACACTGCACCTGCAAAAAAAGAAAAAAAAATGTCTAAGTACATGCACGCAGCTCACAGCAGTGATCTGTGGACAGTACTGTGGACATTACCTCAGGAACACTCTTGCACTGCCACGTAAGATCAAAGGACCCAGCAACAGGATGGCCAGAAATGAACCGCAACACTGCACCTGCAAAAAAAGAAAAAAAAATGTCTAAGTACATGCACGCAGCTCACAGCAGTGATCTGTGGACAGTACTGTGGACATTACCTCAGGAACACTCTTGCACTGCCACGTAAGATCAAAGGACCCAGCAACAGGATGGCCAGAAATGAACCGCAACACTGCACCTGCAAAAAAAGAAAAAAAAATGTCTAAGTACATGCACGCAGCTCACAGCAGTGATCTGTGGACAGTACTGTGGACATTACCTCAGGAACACTCTTGCACTGCCACGGAAGATCAAAGGACCCAGCAACAGGATGCCCAGAAATGAACCGCAACACTGCACCTGCAAAAAAAGAAAAAAAAATGTCTAAGTACATGCACGCAGCTCACAGCAGTGATCTGTGGACAGTACTGTGGACATTACCTCAGGAACACTCTTGCACTGCCACGGAAGATCAAAGGACCCAGCAACAGGATGCCCAGAAATGAACCGCAACACTGCACCTGCAAAAAAAGAAAAAAAAATGTCTAAGTACATGCACGCAGCTCACAGCAGTGATCTGTGGACAGTACTGTGGACATTACCTCAGGAACACTCTTGCACTGCCACGGAAGATCAAAGGACCCAGCAACAGGATGCCCAGAAATGAACCGCAACACTGCACCTGCAAAAAAAGAAAAAAAAATGTCTAAGTACATGCACGCAGCTCACAGCAGTGATCTGTGGACAGTACTGTGGACATTACCTCAGGAACACTCTTGCACTGCCACGTAAGATCAAAGGACCCAGCAACAGGATGCCCAGAAATGAACCGCAACACTGCACCTGCAAAAAAAGAAAAAAAAATGTCTAAGTACATGCACGCAGCTCACAGCAGTGATCTGTGGACAGTACTGTGGACATTACCTCAGGAACACTCTTGCACTGCCACGTAAGATCAAAGGACCCAGCAACAGGATGGCCAGAAATGAACCGCAACACTGCACCTGCAAAAAAAGAAAAAAAAATGTCTAAGTACATGCACGCAGCTCACAGCAGTGATCTGTGGACAGTACTGTGGACATTACCTCAGGAACACTCTTGCACTGCCACGTAAGATCAAAGGACCCAGCAACAGGATGGCCAGAAATGAACCGCAACACTGCACCTGCAAAAAAAGAAAAAAAAATGTCTAAGTACATGCACGCAGCTCACAGCAGTGATCTGTGGACAGTACTGTGGACATTACCTCAGGAACACTCTTGCACTGCCACGGAAGATCAAAGGACCCAGCAACAGGATGCCCAGAAATGAACCGCAACACTGCACCTGCAAAAAAAGAAAAAAAAATGTCTAAGTACATGCACGCAGCTCACAGCAGTGATCTGTGGACAGTACTGTGGACATACCTCTTCCCTGGAGCACTGGACTGGAGGACAGCAGAAGTTGAAGTCAGGAGCCGGCAGGAAGTGTGTAGAATGTGCTGGATCCTTTTATAAGTTTTGTGATGAGGAAAAAAAAAAATTTGCGCATGCTCTGTTTAACAAACCGGATGCGGTCACCGCATCCGGTTTAAACCGCATTGCGCCGGATCCGGCATGCATAGACACCCATTGTATACAATGCCGTATTGCGCCGGATCCGGCAGAATGCGGTTTTTTTAAGGGGACAAAAAACGTTACATGATACGTTGTATCCGGCCGCCGCATTCAATTATTTTGCCGCATCCGGAAAAAAACGGATGCAACGCAAAGCCATCAGGTACAATCCGGCAACAATGCAAGTCTATGGGGGATAAACGGATGCGGTACCGTATCCGTTTAACCCGTTTTTTTCCGGATTGAACCTGATGGCAAAAAACTGATGTGTGAAAGTAGCCTTACACTGCACACAGAAATGCACCTTAATATTCCACTGTTAACCCTTTCCTCCCAGCAGTAACACACAACTCCTCACCTTGATATCATGGTGATTTATGGTCAGAATGACTTCAATGCGATCAGTGATTTCTATTCTAGCTCTGCTCACATAGATTTTATATCCACACTCAACTATAGGCCGTTCTTCATATTTTGGGGGCTTTTAGTCAGATATACTAGTTTGTGCCTGTATAGTATTGGTGTAGATGGGAGTGTAGGGCATGGGTTACATGGCACTGTGGTGGAATACTGATGGGAGGTATTGGTGCTGTGTTTGATGCTTCTACTGGGTATTTTCCTACAAATACTGGAACAGCTCACTGCTTAGAATGATCCTTCCCAGCTCTATAATATATTATATATACCCCACAATGCAGGCTCACACACACATTTGTCTCAAGTGTGTTGTAGGGACACAGATACAGTCTTGGTCATGTGACTAAAGGCTACTTTACACACTGCGATATCGGTCCCGATATCGCTAGTGTGGGTACCCGCCCCCATCTGTTGCGCGACACGGGCAAATCGCTGCCCATGCCGCACAACACCGACCAGACCCGTCACACATACTTACCTGCACGGCGACGTCGCTGTGTCCGGCGAACCGCCTCCTTTCTAAGGGGGCGGTCCGTGCGGCGTCACAGCGACGTCACTGAGCGACGGCCCAATAGCAGCGGAGGGGCGGAGATGAGTGGCCGGAACATCCCGCCCACCTCCTTCCTTCCTCATAGCGGCTGGGAGGCAGGTAAGGAGAGGTTCCTCGTTTCTGCGGTGTCACACGGAGCGATGTGTGCTACCGCAGGAGCGACGAACTACATCGTTACTGCTGCAGTAACGATAATCGAGAATGGAGACCCATGTCACCGATGAGCGATTTTGCACGTTTTTGCAACGATGCAAAATCGCTCATCGGTATCACACGCAGCAACATCGCTAATGCGGCCGGATGTGCGTCACAAATTCCGTGACCCCAACGACTCCGCATTAGCGATGTCGCAGCGTGTAAAGCCCCCTTTAGTGGGAGTGGTGTACAGGGTCTTAGCAGTAAAGAGTATTCCATATTTCTGCCAGATACCCACAGAGATATTGAAATCTGAAAAAAGAGACTTCTGCTCATTGAAGGTAAGAACTACTCACATAGCGTTCAACTCCACAGCAAACGAGTGCTCTAGCACTGGCATCTCAGCAGGGATATTCCCCTACTACACATGTGTGTCTAGGTCACTGTGACAGTTTACAGGACATAACTCAGGGCACCTAGACAGAAGGCAGAGGGACTACTTTCTATTTCTGGTGTAGAGCTTAGTACAATATATATATATTTATACTATTACATGGGACACATGTACCTTGTATTACCATTATTCGCTGTATATGAACCCCTTTTCTCCGGGCATTATTTGTCTATAGCATTTTTCACGAACCTGAGGCAACTGAGAACCCTTCAGTGAAGGAATTCCACTAACCCTCACAATACCTACCAGGGGCCTCCCTGCAGTAACTCAGGTAGTTGTACCCATTCTCTTTCCGCATTCTATGTGTTCTTCTTCTTTCTTCTTTTTTTTCTTTTTTCTTCTTTTTATTTCTATCATGTAGTTCAGGGGTTTATAGATATATGTCCTGCATCTCATATTTCCTTTAGTGGTGCTTCTTACCCATTCTCATATCATTTACCCTAGTATTTCATGATCCTGAGGCGACTGAGAACCCTTTAATAAAGGAATCCTTTTTCACCTGAATTGTCAAGTGATACTTACCAGTGACTATCACGTAATGTTACAGGTAGTTCCATTTTCTTCCTCTTCTTTCTCTCCTTTCTTCTTTGTCACACGGTCCATTGTGTTATAGCCCACGTGTCATGATAACACTTGTACCATCTTTTCATTTAGATTCCACCTACAATTATTTACCGATTCCAGTTCTGGAATAGGCTTTCATCATCTACTCACTAGAATTCTCAAGTTCATAAGGTACTGAGACATATACATGTTCACACCATTATAAAGAACAAAGTATAAACATTGAGGTTTTTCTCACACCCATGTTCCTGTGTTCTTTGATATGATATGTGTTCATTTCCTTCACTATATAGGATTGCAAGTTTTCCATTTGTACCTTAATGGCAATGACGCTATACAATTGAACACATATCATCCTGTTATCCATATAGGTGTGTATTTACCTGCTTGACTATTTTTGGTTGTTTGATCCAGAATGTTTCTCCAGATAGGTCATGTGGAAATTTTCTTTCCTCAGTACAAATGTTTTCACTATGGCTTTGGAAAATTTTTTTGTATGTGCATCATGGTCATTTGACCCATTGTACTCTCAAGTAGCAATATATTGTACTGTTATGTTGTACTATGTACTAATTACGTGTTTATATGGTTTTGTAACCCTTTATGATCTTAGATAACTTTATCCTTGATAAAGACCTAAAAACAAGCTCGAAACGTTGGATGAATTATCCTTTTGCACAAATAAAGAATTTTCAGCATTCTAAGAGTTCTTTTCTTACGTTATTGATCACTATAGTGTGCCAGAGCTATTTCTATTGAATTGACTCTTATTTTTTCTGAGCACCTGCTATATACACAGTGAGCCAGACATATTCAATTTTCATTCAGAAGGCAGAGGGAAGCCTTAGCAGCTGAGCCTATATCTTGGCTTGTGAGCATTAGAACAGGCCGGCGATTACAGGGTAACATGAAAAATGTCCAGCTTGCATTATGACTAGAACATGACAATATCCTTTTAAGTACTAACCTATGATGCGTTCCTAAGCAGTTGATGTTATATGTTCTACATTTCATTTTCTGCATACTTTACAAGTAGTAGAATTTGCTTTGATATAGGCAACTGGATTTTCATTTTTTTTCTGTTTATCAGTAGGACTTCAAAATAACAAAGGTGATCGCCTCCCGTTGCCTGGGAACCGTCCAGGCACAAGAGGGCTATGTGTCACCAGAAGGCGCACACACTCCCTCAAGGCCGGCAGACGTGCAATCCCAGGCACCTTCCAGTACCGACCAAGGTAGCGTCCTCCGAAACTACACTTGATCTTAGCCAAAAGGCCGAGAAGCTATAACCCGAATTGGTTACGGCCTTGAGTGGCACCCTGGCCTATACCGGACACATCTTAGGGAGAGGGAGACAAACCCACGCCTACAGAAGACATTTTGTCACCCAAGCCAAACCCTTGAAAAGGCTGTTTTGCAGAGCAAAAACAAGGAGAATGGTGCTTTTTGCAGCCGCCGCCCACTGCAATGAATCTGAATAACTCCTCCTTTTGGGCACAAGCACCTCCCCTCCCCCTTGCAGTCTTTCCAATTCATGATACAAAAAGACGGACGGACAGGACAGGACAGGACCATCTGCCTGACTTTCCGTCACTGCCACCCTTTGCCATCCTTGCCCGTAGAAAGCCCTTTCATCATCCCCAAACCCTAATCTTTTCCCTTCCCTTCCCAGCTGCGTCTCACTCCCTTTCATTAGGAAGTGAGCGCAGCCTTTTCTCCGTTCTGCACATGCGCGACGTTAAACACAAATGCGCAGGCGTGCGTTCCATTAGCCTCACTGCATTCCACTCCCATACAGGAAGTGGGCACAGCTATTACTACGGTCGCACATAAAAGAACCCACGGCCACCACTGCACATAGCTGACTCCACCACAGGACACCCACTTCTACACCAACGCAGGTAAGACAGGATCGGCACCTCTATGCTCCCGTTACAATCAGGCTCAGTCACCATGTGATAACGCTCTCAACTCTTTAGTTGCAGGCTCCCCTTGCTTCACCTCCACTGGCTGTGCTGCCATTTCCTCTCCCACCTGGAAGGTATACTTTATTCCACTATTTTCCTGTTTCTCTCTTCCCCCTTTTCCCATAACCTACTTTTATCTGCATTTGTGGGGTATCTATATGCTATTTACATCATAGTTTTATTCATTAATATGGAAGGGAAGAGTGCCCATGAGAGTGTTGAACTGCGGAGAGCAAAAGATTAAGCTGCTCCGATTTGCCACCATTGATAAGCTGTTCTCAGTAGATACACATGCTATCCAAACAGCAGCATCCACCATTGCTTCAGCCCACCCATTCAGTGACAGCTCACCAAGTCAGCCAGAGGAGTGGTGTAAGGAATTACACGTAGGCACTGACTCCACACCTTCACATCACAAGAAGGGGGTCTACAGGCTAGTGCAAGAATACGAGCAAGTCTTCAGCAAACATCCGCTAGACTTTTGAAAAATAAAAGGGGTCAAACACTACATCCCCACAAGTGCACACCCACCCATCAAAGAGAGATATAAGCCAAATCTACCTGCACATTACCAGTGTACCAAGGACATGTTGAGCAACATGAAGGAGGCTGGGGTTATCCGTGACAGTTGTAGCCTCTGGGCAGCTCCGTTGGTCCTGTTAAAGAAGAAGGACAGCACCACTCCCCTGTATTGAGGAATAGCTAGCTGCATTGACAACTGCAAATTATTTTTCTACCCTTGATCTCACTAGTCACTATTGGCAAGTGTCCATTGCTGAGGCAGACCGGGAGAAGACCGCCTTTGCCACCCCGATGGGTCTCTGCGAGTTCAAAAGCATGCCCTTCGAGCTGTGCAATTTGCCAGGAACCTTCCAGAGGCTGATGGAATGCTGCTTGGGACACCGAAACTTTGAAACGGTACTGCTATACCTTTATGATGTTATTGTTTATTCTAACGCAAACAAGATTTTAGGGTGTATAAAAAGGGAGATTAGATCCGATGATCCCAACGTATTGTTACCCCTCTATAAATCACTTGTAAGGCCACATCTGGAATATGGGGTAAAGTCCTGAGCAGGTTGATAACCATTGGTTTGAGCATGGTAGGGTGTAGTACGCATCTTCCTGCATCGGTAAAAGCTGCAGAAGTCCTTGAAGATTTCCGCTTCAAAGGCAGTGCCTTGATCTGTGAGGACTCTCTCTGAGTAGCCATGAGGTCTGCATAAGTGTGCTTGGAAGACCTTCGCTGCAGTATGGGCCATTAGATCTTTGACTTGTACCACAACCATAAATCTCGAGTAGTTGTCTACCATCGTAAGTGCATACGTGAGCTCACCTCGATATTCTGCAACAAAACTCCCTTTTTCGATTTCAGTTTCAGCAAACACTCCTCTTCCTGTAGAAAATATTTATCATTACCTAAGACAGTCATTCTAATGCATGACAATATTAAGGCAATTTAGTTAAAACTTGTTTTAACTCACCTTTAAGGGGATTGATGTATTTCATGGTCAATCCAGGTTTGTCAGTGATGGCACTGACATAATATATGGCGTCTTTTTCGGGCGTTATCCTTTGCCTTTTCATTGTGAAAATCCAGTTGCCTATATCAAAGCAAATTCTACTACTTGGAAAGTATGCAGAAAATGAAATGTAGAACATATAACATCAACTGCTTAGGAACGCATCATAGGTTAGTACTTAAAAGGATATTGTCATGTTCTAGTCATAATGCAAGCTGGACATTTTTCATGTTACCCTGTAATCGCCGGCCTGTTCTAATGCTCACAAGCCAAGATATAGGCTCAGCTGCTAAGGCTTCCCTCTGCCTTCTGAATGAAAATTGAATATGTCTGGCTCACTGTGTATATAGCAGGTGCTCAGAAAAAATAAGAGCCAATTCAATAGAAATAGCTCTGGCACACTATAGTGATCAATAACGTAAGAAAAGAACTCTTAGAATGCTGAAAATTCTTTATTTGTGCAAAAGGATAATTCATCCAACGTTTCGAGCTTGTTTTTAGGTCTTTATCAAGGATAAAGTTATCTAAGATCATAAAGGGTTACAAAACCATATAAACACGTAATTAGTACATAGTACAACATAACAGTACAATATATTGCTACTTGAGAGTACAATGGGTCAAATGACCATGATGCACATACAAAAAAAATTTCCAAAGCCATAGTGAAAACATTTGTACTGAGGAAAGAAAATTTCCACATGACCTATCTGGAGAAACATTCTGGATCAAACAACCAAAAATAGTCAAGCAGGTAAATACACACCTATATGGATAACAGGATGATATGTGTTCAATTGTATAGCGTCATTGCCATTAAGGTACAAATGGAAAACTTGCAATCCTATATAGTGAAGGAAATGAACACATATCATATCAAAGAACACAGGAACATGGGTGTGAGAAAAACCTCAATGTTTATACTTTGTTCTTTATAATGGTGTGAACATGTATATGTCTCAGTACCTTATGAACTTGAGAATTCTAGTGAGTAGATGATGAAAGCCTATTCCAGAACTGGAATCGGTAAATAATTGTAGGTGGAATCTAAATGAAAAGATGGTACAAGTGTTATCATGACACGTGGGCTATAACACAATGGACCGTGTGACAAAGAAGAAAGGAGAGAAAGAAGAGGAAGAAAATGGAACTACCTGTAACATTACGTGATAGTCACTGGTAAGTATCACTTGACAATTCAGGTGAAAAAGGATTCCTTTATTAAAGGGTTCTCAGTCGCCTCAGGATCATGAAATACTAGGGTAAATGATATGAGAATGGGTAAGAAGCACCACTAAAGGAAATATGAGATGCAGGACATATATCTATAAACCCCTGAACTACATGATAGAAATAAAAAGAAGAAAAAAGAAAAAAAAGAAGAAAGAAGAAGAACACATAGAATGCGGAAAGAGAATGGGTACAACTACCTGAGTTACTGCAGGGAGGCCCCTGGTAGGTATTGTGAGGGTTAGTGGAATTCCTTCACTGAAGGGTTCTCAGTTGCCTCAGGTTCGTGAAAAATGCTATAGACAAATAATGCCCGGAGAAAAGGGGTTCATATACAGCGAATAATGGTAATACAAGGTACATGTGTCCCATGTAATAGTATAAATATATATATATTGTACTAAGCTCTACACCAGAAATAGAAAGTAGTCCCTCTGCCTTCTGTCTAGGTGCCCTGAGTTATGTCCTGTAAACTGTCACAGTGACCTAGACACACATGTGTAGTAGGGGAATATCCCTGCTGAGATGCCAGTGCTAGAGCACTCGTTTGCTGTGGAGTTGAACGCTATGTGAGCAGTTCTTACCTTCAATGAGCAGAAGTCTCTTTTTTCAGATTTCAATATCTCTGTGGGTATCTGGCAGAAATATGGAATACTCTTTACTGCTAAGACCCTGTACACCACTCCCACTAAAGGGGGCTTTACACGCTGCGACATCGCTAATGCGGAGTCGTTGGGGTCACGGAATTTGTGACGCACATCCGGCCGCATTAGCGATGTTGCTGCGTGTGATACCGATGAGCGATTTTGCATCGTTGCAAAAACGTGCAAAATCGCTCATCGGTGACATGGGTCTCCATTCTCGATTATCGTTACTGCAGCAGTAACGATGTAGTTCGTCGCTCCTGCGGTAGCACACATCGCTCCGTGTGACACCGCAGAAACGAGGAACCTCTCCTTACCTGCCTCCCAGCCGCTATGAGGAAGGAAGGAGGTGGGCGGGATGTTCCGGCCACTCATCTCCGCCCCTCCGCTGCTATTGGGCGGTCGCTCAGTGACGTCGCTGTGACGCCGCACGGACCGCCCCCTTAGAAAGGAGGCGGTTCGCCGGACACAGCGACGTCGCCGGGCAGGTAAGTATGTGTGACGGGTCTGGTCGGTGTTGTGCGGCATGGGCAGCGATTTGCCCGTGTCGCGCAACAGATGGGGGCGGGTACCCACACTAGCGATATCGGGACCGATATCACAGTGTGTAAAGTAGCCTTTAGTCACATGACCAAGACTGTATCTGTGTCCCTACAACACACTTGAGACAAATGTGTGTGTGAGCCTGCATTGTGGGGTATATATAATATATTATAGAGCTGGGAAGGATCATTCTAAGCAGTGAGCTGTTCCAGTATTTGTAGGAAAATACCCAGTAGAAGCATCAAACACAGCACCAATACCTCCTATCAGTATTCCACCACAGTGCCATGTAACCCATGCCCTACACTCCCATCTACACCAATACTATACAGGCACAAACTAGTATATCTGACTAAAAGCCCCCAAAATATGAAGAACGGCCTATAGTTGAGTGTGGATATAAAATCTATGTGAGCAGAGCTAGAATAGAAATCACTGATCGCATTGAAGTCATTCTGACCATAAATCACCATGATATCAAGGTGAGGAGTTGTGTGTTACTGCTGGGAGGAAAGGGTTAACAGTGGAATATTAAGGTGCATTTCTGTGTGCAGTGTTACTAGTCAATGTAACAATTCAGTATGAGCTGCTCTTGGTGCCGGGGGAGGGAGATGCTCTCCTGAGCAAGATAGATGGGGAATGAACATGATATCTATATAGTGTAAGGCAGGGGGTCTCAAACCAGGTGATCATGTCTGATCAACTGGTTACATTATGTCTGATTACCTTGTCTAACAGTTTTTTCTCCCCTTTCTTTACCTTCCAGGTTCCCATAGTCACGTGAAATATCCCTGTTGCACTTGATTACGGCTCACTATTCACTATAGGATGTCTTATATCTAACATCACACTCTCACCCATCAGCACTCTATAGGTTTGTATAAGGTATGCGCTTACACATCCGGTCCTCCATAGGTATTTCCACTTATGTAACACTATCCCTATGATCACTCATAACTCATACCCTTGTAGTCAATTACAGCCTCCTCTCTCCCCCCCTCCCCTTCTCCCTTTCCATCTATAATTTTGCCAGTACAATATTAGTTTACATTAGGCACACACTCACATATTCCTTTCCTTAGTGATTTATTGTAATTCACATTCACATACAATTCTCTATGCCTGCCCCATTACTACATTCATACCTACTTGACCCTATCCTGATACCCCTTGTCTCACCTTGTTGGTCCCTACACCTGTTATCATGTCCTTTCCTGTGTCTGTCTTGTCACACAACACATTTTAGCATATAACTTGTGCTCCTTATTACCTGTCCTGCCTATTAGAATTATGTCCATTATGTCCATGCATGGCCCAATGAATCAAGTCTGTACTTCATATTCATGGTTTAAGCCTTTGGGTTCCAATGTGCCCAGAGTATATATCCAGAAAGATTCCCTTTCTTTGAGCTTCCTAATTCTATTGCCTCCTCTGCGTATGGCTTGGACATGTTCGATGACTTGGAATGTTAATTGGATCACTGTGTGATTATGCGTCACAAAATGGTGTGGGACTGGTAATAGAATCTGCTTACAATGTATTGTTGACTTGTGTTTAGCTCAAAGAAAGAGAATCTTTCTGGATATGTACTCTGGGCACATTAGAACCCAAGGGCTTAAACCGTGAATATGAAGTAAAGACTTGATTCATTGGGCCGTGCACCATGTCACCAAGTGTCCAATTGCATTGTCCAATGGCTCACAATGGTTATGCGTTTTCATTGGATGGATAATCGAAGCCATGTTTTTTTCCTTTCTGTTGGGTTTGTTGTGTGAGTAGCCTATAGGATTAAGTTGGTTACCGCAGGCAGTGGATTTAACTTCCTGTCTTTGGTCCAGTGGTAGATGGATTGTCTGGTCTATGAGCTGTTATTGGTTTGAATGCAGGTGAATGCCCATGGGCTGCTTATGACTGTGTAAAATAGTATTGATTCATGATGGATTTCAGACTACATGTAGATATCTTCAGTCTTTCTATCCACATCATTTAAATGAACATTATCCATGCAGCTTGAAATCCATCCAATAAGAGAAGCAACCTTGTACAACCAATCTGATAAGGGCACAGTATATCCTAAGGGAAGGTTATGGCGGATGCAGGAAGATGCGCACTACACCCTACCATGCTCAAACCAATGGTTATCAACCTGCTCAGGACTTTACCCCATATTCCAGATGTGGCCTTACAAGTGATTTATAGAGGGTTAACAATACGTTGGGATCACCGGATCTAATCTCCCTTTTTATACACCCTAAAATCTTGTTTGCTTTAGAATAAACAATAACATCATAAAGGTATAAGATGACGCCATTATTAGCGTCACCATACCGCTACTCTGCCTTCTAAAACGGTCTCTGCTCAAAACCAAACATGATGCATTGCAGGCGGAGCGCGATGAGTTGCAGCAAGAAACAGTAGTGGGTGTGGGTGATAACACACAGCCCAGCCTCGTCTCATCACAACGTGCAGTGGAGGACTATGACGAGGAGGAGGATGAAGACATGGAGCAAATCTCCGGCCAAATTGAGGATATGACATGCACACCAGTCATATCCTCGGTTCAGCGTGGCTGGCCAGAGGACAGGGTAGATGAGGAGGAGGAGGAGGAGGAGGAGGAGGACAGCATGTTCAGTCAACGTGTTGGTCAGGCTACTGAAGTCCTGGCTGTTAAGAGTCTGGCGCACATGGCTGACTTTATGGTAAGCTGCCTGTCTCGTGACCCTCGCGTTAAGAACATCTTGGCCGACAATCATTACTGGTTGGTAACACTGTTAGACCCACGCTACAAGGAGAACTTTATGTCTCTTATTCCCGAGGCGGAGAGGTCAACCAAAATGCAGCAGTTCCGGAAGGCCATAGTCACGGAAGTAGGCAAAGCATTCCCCTCACAAAACGCTAGCGGCATAGGTCAGGAATCAGTGGACAACCAAGGCGTACAGCCGAGAGAGGCACAAGTCCAATCCGCCAGAGGTAGGGGAACAGTCTTTAAGATGTGGGACAGTTTTCTCAGCCCCTCACGTACCACAGCCCCTGAGGTGCGGGGTAGTGCCACAAGAAATCCTAAGTTTGCCCAGATGCTCAAGGAGTACCTTGCAGATCGAACAACTGTACTCCGACATTCCTCTGTGCCTTACAATTATTGGGTATCCAAGGTGGACACGTGGCATGAATTGGCTCTCTACGCCTTGGAAGTCCTGGCCTGCCCTGCCGCTAGCGTTTTGTCAGAGCGTGTTTTTAGTGCCGCAGGTGGAATCATTACAGATAAACGCACCCGCCTGTCAACTGAAAATGCTGACAGGCTGACTCTGATCAAGATGAACAAGGGTTGGATTGGGCCAGACTTCACCACACCACCAGCAAATGAGAGCGGAATTTAAAGTTTGTAACGGGAATTTGCCATGTACCTCCAGTCACCCATGGGTACACACTTCTGGACTTTGGATAATCGCTGGACTGCTCCTCCTTCTCCTCATGCGCCACCATGATGACCGTTACAAGAGTTAGGCCTTTGTTTCAGGTATACCCCCAGTGGTAAATTTTTTCGCCCATTCTTTGCAGAATGGACATTACAACGACAGGAGACCCGCTCCTTTGCAATGGGAACAATGTTTTGAGGCCCTCATGCACGTCTCTATGCAGGGACAACGTGGAGCCTCCCAATTTTTGGCTGCCCTGCCAAAGGGCTATACCATAATACACCCACTTCCTGACAATGGACACTTAATGTTTTGAGGCCCTCATGCACGTCTCTATCCAGGAACAACGTGGAGCCTCCCAATTTTTGGCTGCCCTGCCAAAGGGCTATACTACAAAAGACCCACTTCCTGACAATGGACACTTAATGTTTTGAGGCCCTCATGCACGTCTCTATCCAGGGACAACGTGGAGCCTCCCAATTTTTGGCTGCCCTGCCTAAGGGCTATACTATAATACACCCACTTCCTGACAATGGACACTTAATGTTTTGAGGCCCTCATGCACGTCTCTATCCAGGGACAACGTGGAGCCTCCCAATTTTTGGCTGCCCTGCCAAAGGGCTATACTACAAAAGACCCACTTCCTGACAATGGACACTTAATGTTTTGAGGCCCTCATGCACGTCTCTATCCAGGGACAACGTGGAGCCTCCCAATTTTTGGCTGCCCTGCCTAAGGGCTATACTATAATACACCCACTTCCTGACAATGGACACTTAATGTTTTGAGGCCCTCATGCATGTCTCTATCCAGGGACAACGTGGAGCCTCCCAATTTTTGGCTGCCCTGCCAAAGGGCTATACTACAAAAGACCCACTTCCTTCCAATGGGCACTTCAGGTTTACAGGCCCTCATGCACGTCTCTATCCAGGGACAACGTGGAGCCTCCCAATTTTTGGCTGCCCTGCCAAAGGGCTATACTACAAAAGACCCACTTCCTTCCAATGGGCACTTCAGGTTTACAGGCCCTCATGCACGTCTCTATCCAGGGACAACGTGGAGCCTCCCAATTTTTGGCTGCCCTGCCTAAGGGCTATACTATAATACACCCACTTCCTGACACTGGACACTTAATGTTTTGAGGCCCTCATGCACGTCTCTATCCAGGGACAACGTGGAGCCTCCCAATTTTTGGCTGCCCTGCCTAAGGGCTATACTACAATAGACCCACTTCCTTACAATGGGCACTTCAGGTTTACAGGCCATCATGCACGTCTGTATGCAGGGGCATTGGTGAACCTCACAATTTTGGACTGCCCTGGCAAAGGAAAATACTACAAAGACTCAGTTCCTCAAAATGGGCACATTAGACTCAGAGGCCTTTATGTACGTCTCTTCTCAGGGACATCGGAGTGCCACACAATGTTTTACGTAAAATCTTTCATGTATTGATCTCAAAAAGTAACATACATTAGCTCTATCTCACTATTGGGTATGTGCCCTTAACATTTCCGCTATGAAAAATCATTTTGGTGTCATTTTGGAAGGTTTTCTGGTGAGTCCGTAAAAATGGCGTAAAACGTGGACAAAATTATTCACAGCTGTGACTTTTGAGTGATAAATGCTTCAAGGGGTCTTCCCCATGCTGTTGCCATGTCATTTGAGCACTCTTCGGAGACTTTTGTGCCATTTTTAGGGTTTCTACATGCTGCCGGTGGTCATTTCACAAAAATACTCGGGTCTCCCATAGGATAACATTGGGCTCGGTGCTCGGGCCGAGTACACGAGTATCTTGGGAGGCTCGGCCCGAGCTTCGAGCACCCGAGCTTTTTAGTACTCGCTCATCACTACTAATAAACCTAAAAAATAAAAATAAATTGAATAAAAATCATGAATGTTGTGTTATAACAGGAAATTCGGTGTAAGAATGAATATCCGGGATGAGAGTTCAGCGAATGAGTTATAGAAATTGTTACAAAAAGGAGTGTGTACGGTTTATGCGTAAATTTTCAGAATGCGTACATGAAAATTATATGTATGTGAGAATGTCCCCCATGCTTTGTAAAAAGTTATTTATGAAAATGTAAATAAAATATATAAAAATGCCTAATTATTTATAATTTATGAGAAAGATATATATGTATGGAAGAATGTTATAAGGTGTCCAAGAACCATAAAGAAAAAGGGTGCATATATAATGTTAGAGGTCTAGAGTTCCACCAGGCTATATCACCCCTAAAGAAATAGAAAGAAGACCTTACTACCTGTGTACCCCAAAAAAAGCTATATTTCTTAGCCAGGATTATGGTGGAGATATGCACAAGTGAAATAAGAATATAAAGTAATACAATAAGATTATAAAACCAATATGTGTGCATTCATGCACCACCCGGTACGCTACCCTTGCCAAATTGTTCACTCTAGATCCCCACACGATCCATGAAGCCGTTCCCCCGGTCACACCGCCTGCTGCCGGTTCCCACTCATCCCTGGGGGAGTTAGGCGAGTGGTATCGAGAGCTACATGTCGGCACTGATGATACCCCCATACACCACAAGGAAGGGGTATACCGGGTGGTACAGGAGTATGAGCGGGTTTTTAGCAAGCACCCTCTAGATTTTGGGCAGATTAAAGGGGTTCAACACCACATCCCTACCGGTACACACTCCCCTATTAAAGAGAGATACAGGCCTATTCCCCCTGCGCACTACCAATGCGCCAAAGACATGTTGAGGAACATGAAGGAGGCAGAGGTTATTAGGGACAGCTGTAGTCCCTGGGCCGCTCCGTTGGTGCTGGTTAAGAAGAAGGATGGCACCATGCGGATGTGTGTGGATTACCGGAAGATTAACCAGATAACGCATAAGGATGCTTACCCTCTGCCCCGCATCAAAGAGTCCCTGGCCTCGCTGAGAACCGCTAACTACTTCTCCACCCTTGACCTCACCAGCGGGTACTGGCAGGTGGCCGTGGCACCGGAAGACCGAGAGAAGACTGCCTATGGGACCGTTTTGCTGTACTTGGATGATGTGATTGTGTACTCACAGACGTATGAAGCCCACCTGGAGCACCTAGCCGAGGTGTTCGCGTCCCTTGCCAAGTATGGGATGAAGTTGAAGCCCTCAAAGTGTCATCTGCTGAAACCCAGAGTGCAGTACCTAGGACATGTGGTTGGTGCGGAAGGTGTCGCCCCCAACCCCGAGAAGATCACCGCCATCCAAGACTGGCCGAGACCGACCACAGTGAGGGAAGTGAGGCAGTTTCTGGGCCTGGTGGGATATTACCGTCGCTTCATTAAGGGGTACACAAAGATGGCTGCCCCCATGCAAGACCTCCTCGTAGGACAGACCAAGGGTGGTAGATCCCTAGTAGCCCCATTGGTGTGGGAAGAAAAGCATGAGGAATCCTTCCGCCAGCTGAGAACAGCCCTGACAGGAGAGGAAATCCTAGCGTACCCTGACTACAGCCGCCCATTCATCCTCTACACCGACGCCAGCAATGTGGGCTTGGGGGCTGTTCTATCCCAGGTCCAAGACAGAAGGGAAAAGGTAATAGCTTATGCTAGCCGAAAACTCCGACCGACTGAGAGGAACCCTGAGAACTACATCTCCTTCAAGCTTGAGCTCTTGGCACTGGTGTGGGCTATCACCGAGCGTTTAAATAATTATCCAAAGAGAGACTCGATGGATCTTCTGGTTGCGAACAATACATCCAGAGGGGCTCAATGAGCAGTTGAGCTTTGTAAGCTTCATTTAATTTAATACAGGACAAATTTAGCCAGGACACACATAATAGCCCTTCTAATGGAAGGAGAGTGTTAAAATGAGGCTATGTATATATGACTAGCCAGTATGAGCATCAGTTTATATATATGATCAATGATGAAGTCAGATTAATGGTAGGGTAGACCAGTGATTTAATTAGAAATGATTATTTCCCATGGAGTCCTTAGAATTTCATATTTCTTTTGGGAAGATCAGGATATGTGTGGGTGTAAAATAATGGGATATGGGGGGTAATGGGAATTGAAGGGGAGGAGGCAATCATAACCAGGATGTGTTAAAGGTTCCGGGATGGCACCTGGACATAAGTTATTATGGAATATATAATCAGGAAGATACATAAAATATAGTGGTAAATAGGGACTCCTGAAAGTAATGGAGCCCTTATAGACCTCAAACGCATTGGATAAGCAGTACCCCGCGTAATGGTAACAGGGGTTTCTGACACTATGCATATTTGTAAAACCGGAAGTAGGGCATCCTGATTCTGGCCTGTAAAAAATATATGAACTTTTGCCAGTACAGGAAGTGAGGTGACCGGATGACCTCCCACATAAGGTTAGTGTGGGGAGTGTAGGCAGGAGGTAACGCCCCCCCCCCCCGACATGATGATAAGCATTACATGCATGGGAGCGCCAGGACCGTTGTTATTGTGACGGCCGGGAGGTGTGTCACCAGCGCCACGTGGTGGGCGATATTGACGGACGTCAGACCGCATAAACCACGCCCCGTTTTTTTCCCCTTCCCATAGATGACCGGCAAGGGATGACGATCATGTGCAGGGTAACGCCGTAACGGCCAATCATGTGACGGCTGAGAGGCGTGTCATCGGGCGTCACGGTGTGGGCGGCATTGACGGACGTCAGGCCGCACAAATCACGCCCCTCCTTGTCTTTCCTCCCCCCAACGATCACATGCATGGTAACGCCGTGACGGCCAATCATGTGACGGCCGGGAGGTGTGGTATCGTGCGTCACTTTTGTGGGCAGTATTGATGGACGTCAGGCCACACGAATCACGTTCCTCCTTCTCTTCCTTCCCTCCCCCCTGGATGACCGGCATTGAATAACGATCCGGAAATGAGGCAATATGACGCTGACAAGGAGGGGGATTTAAACTTGTCAGTGCTCGGCAGTAAGCTAGGCGCCAGTATCCATCCACCATTGAAGTGTGGCCAGCCTCAAAACCCATACAATGAGATACCTGAGTAAGTACCTTTTAACGATATGGATCATTGATTTGACCTGGAGAATATGAAGGAGCTGAGGAGGTGTTGAGATTGTTATGTTGTTTCACAGTTGATACCTCACTGAGGAAATGGGCATCTATGGCATAAATAGGAACAGGCAGTCCCAGACAATATCTGACTATGAGTGAGTACTGGGCTCTATAAAATGGTCCGCTGATCTCTGTAATCTAATGAGAATGTGTTGGACTTACATGTATATGTATATATTTTCAGTGAGATCGACATTACCTTATTGAAGGATTGAATTACTATTTTTTGGCACTATTGCAATGTGAGTAATGGCTCCATATAGAATTGCGTTGTGTGGACTCCTAATGTGGTGATTAATCATCTAATACAGGTATATTGATAATTGCAGTCTGACATCTATGCAACTGAGCCCTGAATAGCCCCTGATGAACCTCCGCTCGATTGTTGATTCAGGAGGAGAAACGCGTCGGGCAAGGAGCTATGCCTTATGGCGAAGCAGTAGGCGATTTGGCTACAACAATTTTTAATGGGCAGTGAGCTATGCCAGTTGGCGAAGCAGTGGCGATTGGGCTACACTATTTACTGGTGATATATGAAGTTTGATACAAGATGGACAGCACCTTCTATTACTGATCACATGTATTGCTGAGATGTCTAATTTAAACATCAGGGAAATAATAGACATATATTGAAAATTCCACCTTTTGAATGCTTGGGTGGATGCATGAGAACTTCACGAAACACTATACAGAAGCTCTCATTGAGATCAGCAGCACGAATAACAGTGTCAGTATAGGGCAAGAAGGGTCAGTCGACGTTGGAGCAGGGGCGCCATAACGGTCATATATGTAGGGTGCCGACCCCTGCTGATAGGAAGGGTCACAATAGGGAATTGGCCTAACATGCCCCCCCTTTAACTAGTGACTTAGGGTATCAAACCAACTCTGTTTTTAAGTTTGTACTTGTTGATCTATGAAATAAAGTGTTTGAATTTTATGGTGGGGTTTTTTCTTTGAGGTATTTCTGCTGGGATAGACCCTGCTGCCCCTGCCGAAGCCCAACGTCTGTGGCAAGAACGGACCCGGCAATACCTACACCAGGGGAAGTTGTATCGCGAGCTGATTAATCCAAAGACTCACGAGAAGATCCGCCAGCTGGTGATTCCCCAGGCTAAAGTGCCCACCGTCCTGCAAGCATACCATGATGGTGCAGTGCACTTCGGGTGGAAGAAGCTAGAGATGTTGTTAAGAGAGCGGTTCTATTGGAGTGGAATGCGGGAATCTGTGGAGGCCTGGTGCCGAGAATGTGGCCCTTGCGCATTGAGAAGGAAGGACGAGGCCAGCCAGAAGGCACCCCTACACCCGATCATTACACACCAACCGCTGGAGCTGGTTGCCCTTGACCATGTAAAGCTCACCCCCAGCCGAAGTGGGTACACCTACGCTCTGACCATCGTAGACCACTACTCGAGGTTCCTGGTGGTTGTCCCAGTTAAGGACTTAACCGGCCGCACCGCTGCTAAGGCTTTCCAGGCTTATTTCTGTTGACCGCATTGGTACCCGGAGAGGGTGCTTACCGACCAGGGTCCGGCCTTTGAAGCAGAGGTATTCCAGGAATTCTGCCAGTTGTACGGCTGCAAGAAAATCCGGACCACGCCTTACCACGCCCAAACCAATGGCATTTGTGAAAAGATGAACCACTTGGTCCTGGGCCTCCTCAAGACGTTACCACTGGAAGAGCGGAACCTGTGGCTGGAGAAGCTACCTGACCTGGTCGATATGTACAACAACATCCCTTCCAGCTCTACGAAATGCACTCCAGCATACCTGATGAGAGCTCGTCCCGGCCGGCTACCAGTGGATCTGGAAATGGGCTTGGAAGCTTCAGAAGCACTCCTGTCAACAGCTGAATGGGACACTCGGCGGAGGACACAGTACCGACAGGTCCAGGAGTATGTTGAAAAGAACTTGTGCCGGAGTCGGGGACAACAGGAGCAGTGCTTCAACAAGAAGGCGCCTGCCGGTTCCTTCCAACCTGGGGATGTAGTGCTGAAGCGGAAAAGAAGGGCCCACAAGCTGGATGATCAATGGGAAAAAACCCCGTATGTAGTCCAGCCCACAGGATGGGAGAATGGGAAGGCCTACCAGATCAGCCGTGACCAGGGGGGGACTTTGGCCACGGTTTCCCGAGACCACCTGAAGAAGTGCCCACCAGCATTGAGAGTAGCGGATGAGGCTCCAGTTCCCAGTCCAGTGGAGAAGGAAAAAGAGGTAATCCACACCATGATGGGTGATTTTCCAGCAGACTGGCCTACACAGAACGGTGCGGTGATCCTTCCAGTGATACTGTTCCCACAACCCGTGGATGAAGAAATGATGGAAACGGTTAACCGCGAGCCAGTGCCCAGGGATGTACCTGTACCCAGCTCCCCTACGCCTCCGCCTGCCCCACATGATAGCAGGGAGGAGGAACTGACTGTTCCCTCTGCCCCACTGCCTGTCACCACTGACACCGGACCCCGAAGGTCCACTCGCTCCAACCTAGGTAGACCCCCACTTAGGTACAGGGAAACTACTCTTTAAAAGGGGGGGGCTTTATGTGTTGAGTGTACCAGTTTGAAAGTTTTAAATGATAAGTAAAGATGATCAACCTCTATAAATCACTTGTAAGGCTACATCTGGAATATGGGAACCAGTTTTGGGCTCCACATTTTAAAAAGGACATTCAGAAGTTAGAGTCAGTTCAAAGGTGGGCAACTAGACTACTACAAGGAATGGAAGGCCTCCCATATGATGACAAGTTGAAAAAGTTATTAAGTGATTATTGGCTGCAATGGGGCTTTCTGGCTGGTGCCAGCCTCTCTTCTTAGCACACAGGAACCACAATCCCTACACCATGCTTCAATGGATTCTCTCATCCCAGCCCAGTAAAACTACATATTTTACACAGTCATAAGCAGCCCATGGGCATTCACCTGACCATAGACCAGACAATCCATCTACCACTGGACCAAAGACAGGAAGTTAAATCCACTGCCTGCGGTAACCAACTTAATCCTATAGGCTACTCACACAACAAACCCAACAGAAAGGAAAAAAACATGGCTTCGATTATCCATCCAATGAAAACGCATAACCATTGTGAGCCATTGGACAATGCAATTGGACACATGGTGACATGGTGCACGGCCCAATGAATCAAGTCTTTACTTCATATTCACGGTTTAAGCCCTTGGGTTCTAATGTGCCCAGAGTACATATCCAGAAAGATTCTCTTTCTTTGAGCTAAACACAAGTCAACAATACATTGTAAGCAGATTCTATTACCAGTCCCACACCATTTTGTGACGCATAATCACACAGTGATCCAATTAAGATTCCAAGTCATCGAACATGTCCAAGCCATACGCAGAGGAGGCAATAGAATTAGGAAGCTCAAAGAAAGGGAATCTTTCTGGATATATACTCTGGGCACATTGGAACCCAAAGGCTTAAACCATGAATATGAAGTACAGACTTGATTCATTGGGCCATGCATGGACATAATGGACATAATTCTAATAGGCAGGACAGGTAATAAGGAGCACAAGGGATATGCTAAAATGTGTTGTGTGACAAGACAGACACAGGAAAGGAGATGATAACAGGTGTAGGGACCAACAAGGTGAGACAAGGGGTATCAGGATAGGGTCAAGTAGGTATGAATGTAGTAATGGGGCAGGCATAGAGAATTGTATGCGAATGTGAATTACAATAAGTCACTAAGGAAAGGAATATGTGAGTGTGTGCCTAATGTAAACTAATATTGTACTGGCAAAATTATAGATGGAAAGGGAGAAGGGGAGAGGGGAGAGAGGAGGCTGTAATTGACTACAAGGGTATGAGTTATGAGTGATCATAGGGATAGTGCTACATAAGTGGAAATACCTATGGAGGACCGGATGTGTAAGCGCATACCTTATACAAACCTATAGAGTGCTGATGGGTGAGAGTGTGATGTTAGATATAAGACATCCTATAGTGAATAGTGAGCCGTAATCAAGTGCAACAGGGATATTTCACGTGACTATGGGAACCTGGAAGGTAAAGAAAGGGGAGAAAAAACTGTTAGACAAGGTAATCAGACAAACATGACAAATAAAAAACAAGGAAGAATGGAACTCCATACATACTGGAACCATATATAGTGTGAACACGAAAAAGAACCGGGCGTTAGAAAAAATGTGCACGGCCCAATGAATCAAGTCGGTTCTTCATATTCATGGTTTAAGCCCTTGGGTTCCAACGTGCCCAGAGTATATATCCAGAAAGATTCCCTTTCTTTGAGCTTCCTAATTCTATCGCCTCCTCTGCGTATGGCTGGGACATGTTCGATGACTTGGAATCTTAATTGGGCCACTGTGCGATTATGCGTCACAAAATGGTGTGGGACTGGTAATAGAATCTGCTTACAACGTATTGTTGACTTGTGCTTAGCACAAAGAAAGGGAATCTTTCTGGATATGTACTCTGGACACATTAGAACCCAAGGGCTTAAACCGTGAATATGAAGTACAGACTTGATTCATTGGGCCGTGCACCATGTCACCATGTGTGCAATTGCATTGTCCAATGGCTCACAATGGTTATGCGTTTTCATTGGATGGATAATCGAAGCCATGTTTTTTTCCTTTCTCTTGGGTTTGTTGTGTGAGTAGACTATAGGATTAAGTTAGTTACCGCAGGCAGTGGATTTAGCTTCCTGTCTTTGGTCCAGTGGTAGATTGATTGTTTGGTCTATGAGCTGTTATGGGTTTTAATCCAGGTGAATGCCCATGGGCTGCTTATAACTGTGTGAAATATGTAGTTTTACTGGGCTGGGATGAGAGAATCCATCGAAGCATGGTGTAGGGATTGTGGTTCCTGTGTGCTAAGAAGAAAGGCTGGCACCAGCCAGAAAGCCCCATTACAGCCAATAATCAACCGCTAGCCGCTGGAACTCGTTGCTCTAGATCATGTCAAACTCACACCAAGCAGGAATAGATACATTAGCCCACCATCCCACCCAAAGAGCAACTTCTGCTGCGCAGCTGGCTTTCTAGGCAGCAGCGCTATCGTGATGTCAGCGGGGGACATTGTGACAAGCCAGTGTTCCGTCACTTCATGTTGTGCACTGTTCAAACGGAAAATACATCAACAGGCAGACTACAGAAAAGCTTACTAACAAAGGTTAGAGAGGGGCTTTCTCAGAGGGCTTTTTACAGTTTGTCTATTCCCAATTAGCCGTTTAAGTATGCTTAATGAAAGTACTAATTCTTTCATAGGCCGCCCATTCTTAGTATTTGACGTTCCTTATATTGCGGTATCAGGCTTCGCAGCAGGTTGCAAAACATTCATCACCCATGACTGTCCCCAATTGGGCTCAGAAGCTAAATGTCTATCATGACCTCTCTTTTTGAAAGTCCAAGAGCAAGCAAACTCTTCCTCCAGGAGAGGGAGCCAACAGATCACTAAAGACATCATCATTGCTCAAAGAAAACACCGAAAAACAATGGAAGCTTTAATTGGAGTGGAATCTGATAGACAGCACCTGATGCCAAGTCTGCATCTTCTAACACCTGCAGTCACTGCAGCAGCTGAATCCAATGTGTCCAAAAGGGATCTATTCTATTCAATTGCAAATGATCTAGATAAGACTGAGAATAAGATACTGCACGGGACATAGCAGAGTTGGTCAAGTTGAGTGGAGATGAGTTTGCTATTTGGCACAGCTTTTGCATCAATAAAGCAAGTAAAAGGTGTGAAAGATAAAAAAAAGGGTGAAAGTGTGAAAAGTGAATTGGCCAAATTGAGGTGCATATAAAGTTTTTGCTTTCTTTCAATTCACTAATGGGGCTCATTTGAATCAGGTGAATTGAGTTCTGCTTTTGGAAACTGGGTTAAGAAGGGGTGCACCGGTCCTGGAGGTACTGCAATACCAGGTCAATGCGTGGAGTGGACAGAGCAAGATTTTTTCCATCTCCTTGTTCTAAAAATCCATTTAATATATGGTCCCCAGAGAGGGGACGTATCAGATATTAAACTGATAAGAACAGATTTAATTTTTTTTTTTTTCTGTTTAACAGTAGGACTTCAAAATAACAAAGGTGATCGCCTCCCGTTGCCTGGGAACCGTCCAGGCACAAGAGGGCTATGTGTCACCAGAAGGCGCACACACTTCCTCAAGGCCGGCAGACGTGCAATCCCAGGCACCTTCCAGTACCGACCAAGGTAGCGTCCTCCGAAACTACACTTGATCTTAGCCAAAAGGCCGAGAAGCTATAACCCGAATTGGTTACGGCCTTGAGTGGCACCCTGGCCTATACCGGACACATCTTAGGGAGAGGGAGACAAACCCACGCCTACAGAAGACATTTTGTCACCCAAGCCAACCCTTGAAAAGGCTGTTTTGCAGAGCAAAAACAAGAAGAATGATGCTTTTTGCAGCCGCCGCCCACTGCAATTAATCTGAATAACTCCTCCTCCTCCAAGCACCTCCCCTCCCCCTTGCAGTCTTTCCAATTCATGATACAAAAAGACGGACGGACAGGACAGGACAGGACAGGCTGCCTGACTTTCCGTCACTGCCACCCTTTGCCATCCTTGCCCGTAGAAAGCCCTTTCATCATCCCCAAACCCTAATCTTTTCCCTTCCCTTCCCAGCTGCGTCTCACTCCCTTTCATTAGGAAGTGAGCGCAGCCTTTTCTCCGTTCTGCACATGCGCGACGTTAAACACAAATGCGCAGGCGTGCGTTCCATTAGCCTCACTGCATTCCACTCCCATACAGGAAGTGGGCGCAGCTATTACTACGGTCGCACATAAAAGAACCCACGGCCACCACTGCACACAGCTGACTCCACCACAGGACACCCACTTCTACACCAACGCAGGTAAGACAGGATCGGCACCTCTATGCTCCCGTTACAATCAGGCTCAGTCACCATGTGATAACGCTCTCAACTCTTTAGTTGCAGGCTCCCCTTGCTTCACCTCCACTGGCTGTGCTGCCATTTCCTCTCCCACCTGGAAGGTATACTTTATTCCACTATTTTCCTGTTTCTCTCTTCCCCCTTTTCCCATAACCTACTTTTATCTGCATTTGTGGGGTATCTATATGCTATTTACATCATAGTTTTATTCATTAATATGGAAGGGAAGAGTGCCCATGAGAGTGTTGAACTGCGGAGAGCAAGAGATTAAGCTGCTCCGATTTGCCACCATTGATAAGCTGTTCTCAGTAGATACACATGCTATCCAAACAGCAGCATCCACCATTGCTTCAGCCCACCCATTCAGTGACAGCTCACCAAGTCAGCCAGAGGAGTGGTGTAAGGAATTACACGTAGGCACTGACTCCACACCTTCACATCACAAGAAGGGGGTCTACAGGCTAGTGCAAGAATATGAGCAAGTCTTCAGCAAACATCCGCTAGACTTTTGAAGAATAAAAGGGGTCAAACACTACATCCCCACAAGTGCACACCCACCCATCAAAGAGAGATATAAGCCAAAACTACCTGCACATTACCAGTGTACCAAGGACATGTTGAGCAACATGAAGGAGGCTGGGGTTATCCGTGACAGTTGTAGCCTCTGGGCAGCTCCGTTGGTCCTGTTAAAGAAGAAGGACAGCACCACTCCCCTGTATTGAGGAATAGCTAGCTGCATTGAGAACTGCAAATTATTTTTCTACCCTTGATCTCACTAGTCGCTATTGGCAAGTGTCCGTTGCTGAGGCAGACCGGGAGAAGACCGCCTTTGCCACCCCGATGGGTCTCTGCGAGTTCAAAAGCATGCCCTTCGAGCTGTGCAATTTGCCAGGAACCTTCCAGAGGCTGATGGAATGCTGCTTGGGACACCGAAACTTTGAAACGGTACTGCTATACCTTTATGATGTTATTGTTTATTCTAAAGCAAACAAGATTTTAGGGTGTATAAAAAGGGAGATTAGATCCGGTGATCCCAACGTATTGTTAACCCTCTATAAATCACTTGTAAGGCCACATCTGGAATATGGGGTAAAGTCCTGAGCAGGTTGATAACCATTGGTTTGAGCATGGTAGGGTGTAGTGCGCATCTTCCTGCATCGGTAAAAGCTGCAGAAGTCCTTGAAGATTTCCGCTTCAAAGGCAGTGCCTTGATCTGTGAGGACTCTCTCTGAGTAGCCATGAGGTCTGCATAAGTGTGCTTGGAAGACCTTCGCTGCAGTATGGGCCATTAGATCTTTGACTTGTACCACAACCATAAATCTCGAGTAGTTGTCTACCATCGTAAGTGCATACGTGAGCTCGCCTCGATATTCTGCAACAAAACTCCCTTTTTCGATTTCAGTTTCAGCAAACACTCCTCTTCCTGTAGAAAATATTTATCATTACCTAAGACAGTCATTCTAATGCATGACAATATTAAGGCAATTTAGTTAAAACTTGTTTTAACTCACCTTTAAGGGGATTGATGTATTTCATGGTCAATCCAGGTTTGTCAGTGATGGCACTGACATAATGTATGGCGTCTTTTTCGGGCGTTATCCTTTGCCTTTTCATTGTGAAAATCCAGTTGCCTATATCAAAGCAAATTCTACTACTTGTAAAGTATGCAGAAAATGAAATGTAGAACATATAACATCAACTGCTTAGGAACGCATCATAGGTTAGTACTTAAAAGGATATTGTCATGTTCTAGTCATAATGCAAGCTGGACATTTTTCATGTTACCCTGTAATCGCCGGCCTGTTCTAATGCTCACAAGCCAAGATATAGGCTCAGCTGCTAAGGCTTCCCTCTGCCTTCTGAATGAAACTTGAATATGTCTGGCTCACTGTGTATATAGCAGGTGCTCAGAAAAAATAAGAGTCAATTCAATAGAAATAGCTCTGGCACACTATAGTGATCAATAACGTAAGAAAAGAACTCTTGGAATGCTGAAAATTCTTTATTTGTGCAAAAGGATAATTCATCCAACGTTTCGACCTTGTTTTTAGGTCTTTATCAAGGATAAAGTTATCTAAGATCATAAAGGGTTACAAAACCATATAAACACGTAATTAGTACATAGTACAACATAACAGTACAATATATTGCTACTTGAGAGTACAATGGGTCAAATGACCATGATGCACATACAAAAAATTTTTCCAAAGCCATAGTGAAAACATTTGTACTGAGGAAAGAAAATTTCCACATGACCTATCTGGAGAAACATTCTGGATCAAACAACCAAAAATAGTCAAGCAGGTAAATACACACCTATATGGATAACAGGATGATATGTGTTCAATTGTATAGCGTCATTGCCATTAAGGTACAAATGGAAAACTTGCAATCCTATATAGTGAAGGAAATGAACACATATCATATCAAAGAACACAGGAACATGGGTGTGAGAAAAACCTCAATGTTTATACTTTGTTCTTTATAATGGTGTGAACATGTATATGTCTCAGTACCTTATGCACTTGAGAATTCTAGTGAGTAGATGATGAAAGCCTATTTCAGAACTGGAATCGGTAAATAATTGTAGGTGGAATCTAAATGAAAAGATGGTACAAGTGTTATCATGACACGTGGGCTATAACACAATGGACCGTGTGACAAAGAAGAAAGGAGAGAAAGAAGAGGAAGAAAATGCAACTACCTGTAACATTACGTGATAGTCACTGGTAAGTATCACTTGACAATTCAAGTGAAAAAGGATTCCTTTATTAAAGGGTTCTCAGTCGCCTCAGGATCATGAAATACTAGGGTAAATGATATGAGAATGGGTAAGAAGCACCACTAAAGGAAATATGAGATGCAGGACATATATCCATAAACCCCTGAACTACATGATAGAAATAAAAAGAAGAAAAAAGAAAAAAAAGAAGAAAGAAGAAGAACACATAGAATGCGGAAAGAGAATGGGTACAACTTCCTGAGTTACTGCAGGGAGGCCCCTGGTTGGTATTGTGAGGGTTAGTGGAATTCCTTCACTGAAGGGTTCTCAGTTGCCTCAGGTTCGTGAAAAATGCTATAGACAAATAATGCCCGGAGAAAAGGGGTTCATATACAGCGAATAATGGTAATACAAGGTACATGTGTCACATGTAATAGTATATATATATATATTGTACTAAGCTCTACACCAGAAATAGAAAGTAGTCCCTCTGCCTTCTGTCTAGGTGCCCTGAGTTATGTCCTGTAAACTGTCACAGCGACCCAGACACACATGTGTAGTAGGGGAATATCCCTGCTGAGATGCCAGTGCTAGAGCACTCGTTTGCTGTGGAGTTGAACGCTATGTGAGCAGTTCTTACCTTCAATGAGCAGAAGTCTCTTTTTTCAGATTTCAATATCTCTGTGGGTATCTGGCAGAAATATGGAATACTCTTTACTGCTAAGACCCTGTACACCACTCCCACTAAAGGGGGCTTTACACGCTGCGACATCGCTAATGCGGAGTCGTTGGGGTCACGGAATTTGTGACGCACATCCGGCCGCATTAGCGATGTTGCTGCGTGTGACACCGATGAGCGATTTTGCATCGTTGCAAAAACGTGCAAAATCGCTCATCGGTGACATGGGTCTCCATTCTCGATTATCGTTACTGCAGCAGTAACGATGTAGTTCGTCGCTCCTGCGGCAGCACACATTGCTCCGTGTGACACCGCAGAAACGAGGAACCTCTCCTTACCTGCCCCAAAGCCGCTATGAGGAAGGAAGGAGGTGGGCGGGATGTTCCGGCCACTCATCTCCGCCCCTCCACTGCTATTGGGCGGTCGCTCAGTGACGTTGCTGTGACGCCGCACGAACCGCCCCCTTAGAAAGGAGGCGGTTCGCCGGACACAGCGACGTCGCCGGGCAGGTAAGTATGTGTGACGGGTCTGGTCGGTGTTGTGCGGCATGGGCAGCGATTTGCCCGTGTCGCGCAACAGATGGGGGCGGGTACCCACACTAGCGATATCGGGACCGATATCGCAGTGTGTAAAGTAGCCTTTAGTCACATGACCAAGACTGTATCTGTGTCCCTACAACACACTTGAGACAAATGTGTGTGTGAGCCTGCATTGTGGGGTATATATAATATATTATAGAGCTGGGAAGGATCATTCTAAGCAGTGAGCTGTTCCAGTATTTGTAGGAAAATACCCAGTAGAAGCATCAAACACAGCACCAATAGCTCCCATCAGTATTCCACCACAGTGCCATGTAACCCATGCCCTACACTCCCATCTACACCAATACTATACAGGCACAAACTAGTATATCTGACTAAAAGCCCCCAAAATATGAAGAACGGCCTATAGTTGAGTGTGGATATAAAATCTATGTGAGCAGAGCTAGAATAGAAATCACTGATCGCATTGAAGTCATTCTGACCATAAATCACCATGATATCAAGGTGAGGAGTTGTGTGTTACTGCTGGGAGGAAAGGGTTAACAGTGGAATATTAAGGTGCATTTCTGTGTGCAGTGTTACTAGTCAATGTAACAATTCAGTATGAGCTGCTCTTGGTGCCGGGGGAGGGAGATGCTCTCCTGAGCAAGATAGATGGGGAATGAACATGATATCTATATAGTGTAAGGCAGGGGGTCTCAAACCAGGTGATCATGTCTGATCAACTGGTTACATTATGTCTGATTACCTTGTCTAACAGTTTTTTCTCCCCTTTCTTTACCTTCCAGGTTCCCATAGTCACGTGAAATATCCCTGTTGCACTTGATTACGGCTCACTATTCACTATAGGATGTCTTATATCTAACATCACACTCTCACCCATCAGCACTCTATAGGTTTGTATAAGGTATGCGCTTACACATCCGGTCCTCCATAGGTATTTCCACTTATGTAACACTATCCCTATGATCACTCATAACTCATACCCTTGTAGTCAATTACAGCCTCCTCTCTCCCCCCTCCCCTTCTCCCTTTCCATCTATAATTTTGCCAGTACAATATTAGTTTACATTAGGCACACACTCACATATTCCTTTCCTTAGTGATTTATTGTAATTCACATTCACATACAATTCTCTATGCCTGCCCCATTACTACATTCATACCTACTTGACCCTATCCTGATACCCCTTGTCTCACCTTGTTGGTCCCTACACCTGTTATCATGTCCTTTCCTGTGTCTGTCTTGTCACACAACACATTTTAGCATATAACTTGTGCTCCTTATTACCTGTCCTGCCTATTAGAATTATGTCCATTATGTCCATGCATGGCCCAATGAATCAAGTCTGTACTTCATATTCATGGTTTAAGCCTTTGGGTTCTAATGTGCCCAGAGTATATATCCAGAAAGATTCCCTTTCTTTGAGCTTCCTAATTCTATTGCCTCCTCTGCGTATGGCTTGGACATGTTCGATGACTTGGAATCTTAATTGGATCACTGTGTGATTATGCGTCACAAAATGGTGTGGGACTGGTAATAGAATCTGCTTACAATGTATTGTTGACTTGTGTTTAGCTCAAAGAAAGAGAATCTTTCTGGATATGTACTCTGGGCACATTAGAACCCAAGGGCTTAAATCGTGAATATGAAGTAAAGACTTGATTCATTGGGCCGTGCACCATGTCACCAAGTGTCCAATTGCATTGTCCAATGGCTCACAATGGTTATGCGTTTTCATTGGATGGATAATCGAAGCCATGTTTTTTTCCTTTCTGTTGGGTTTGTTGTGTGAGTAGCCTATAGGATTAAGTTGGTTACCGCAGGCAGTGGATTTAACTTCCTGTCTTTGGTCCAGTGGTAGATGGATTGTCTGGTCTATGAGCTGTTATTGGTTTGAATGCAGGTGAATGCCCATGGGCTGCTTATGACTGTGTAAAATAGTATTGATTCATGATGGATTTCAGACTACATGTAGATATCTTCAGTCTTTCTATCCACATCATTTAAATGAACATTATCCATGCAGCTTGAAATTCATCCAATAAGAGAAGCAACCTTGTACAACCAATCTGATAAGGGCACAGTATATCCTAAGGGAAGGTTATGGCTATAAAAGGGGACTTCTTGGAGTCACCAGGTTGTTGATGGATGTTGCATGATCTAGTCTAAGCTCTTAGGAGCTGGCTAGGGGATCAGAACCAGGATGCCTTGTGGACTCGGTCTAGGGACTTTGGCTTCAACTAGAGGATCACTTGGCTACATGGCTTCAATCTAGGGGCTCCAATTCCGATTGGAGATCATAACCGCAATCTAGGGACTTCGACTCCGGCTGCCAGGATTATACCATATCATCATACCAGAGACTACTTAAGGAAGAAACCCAGGTTGGACAATTTTGTCACCTGGCTACAGACTTTGCAGACCTCAGCCAGCTTCCTAAATCTGGCGCTATTCTATTGTCGGTGGGTGCCCGACAAAATACACAGCTATGTAAAATTTTGGTTTATGAAACTTCAAATCCAGTGACTGATTATTATGTTTTCTAATGTCCTGATTTAAAAAAAAAAAAAAAAATATTTTTTTTTAACCATCAAATATTGATTTTGTACAATCCATGTGTGAAGTTACATACAAGTGACATGAACAAGAAAAATACTTATTGTAACCAAAAATATTCACAATTTTATATATAAAATACATTTATTTATTGTACAGTCATTCTGCAACTTTATTAGAAATTTATTCTTGCACTTTTTCCTTTTCTCTAGATCCCCCTTTTCTCTCATAGAAGGCCTGTGGATCTTCTCTGTGAAGCATCCGGCAATCATGTTCACGTTTCATTTACTTTGGTATCGTCGTTCCATCTCCTTGATATTCCGATGAAAACCTTCTTGTTCTTCCCACCAGCACCAAGGTTTTCAGACAAGTAGTCCAAATAGGAATGTAAAAAATGTAACTTCAAATTCATTAGACAACCCAAGGCTTTGAAACATTTCAGCATGTTCTCCACGATGGACTTAAATTTTGATTCTTTGTTGTTACCTAGAAACGTATTTATTGCTTCTTTCAAAGAGTCCCAAGCCCTTTTTTCAACAGTTTTCATTATTGTTTAAAACACGTCATCCTTCATTCATGGGTTTCTGAATATCCGAACCCACAAAAATGCTTTTGTGCTGCCCCTGTGCCAGCAGCCGCCGTTGGTCGGATCCAGACCTTCTAAGAGAGTGGCTCGACCCGGGGGTCTCGCGGACATGTCGAATAAAAGGAGGAATGTAGATGTATGGGCTAGGCCGTATTAAGTTTGTGACGCCACCAACGGTGTGTGGTGAGGTGGGACACCACCGCTGCCGTTATGGGATACCCGGGAGAGATGTAGTGGCAGCTGGATGTTAACCCCTCCGTGTGTAGGGATGATTGCCCCGGGGCCCAGTGTCTTTGTGCAGGGTATGGTGATGGCAAGGGCCGGCGCGCCTGAGCAAGCAGGGGGATGTTTGGTTACTCACAGTAAATGAATCACACGAGTCTTTCGGTAAACCAAAGGTGCTGGTGGCCTGCCGCCCCGGCCGGTTGCATTCAGGTCCCCCACCCAGGCTGGTGGTCGCTGTCCTTTACTCTGCACTTGTTTTTGTGTATGGTGGACTGCCTGGTCTGGAACTCAGGAGTCCGCTCCCGGCTGGATATGGCCTAAGGAGCCGTGCCCGCAGGCGCTGGCCCGTGGGATCTAAGGGCCCTGGCGGTGGCCTTATCCCTATCAGTGGGCTGTTGTCTTCTTTGAGGGACTTTAGGTGGGATAGGACCTATAATCCTGCCCTCAATCATTTAATTAGCTAGGCCGCTGGTTTCGGTCCTGGCTTCAGGGTCCTAGGTGACTAGGGTTTCAGGTCGGCTGTGTGTTTCCTAAGTGAGGAAAGGTGTTGTGCGGGGGCCTATCTGTAACTTCCTGGTTTTGCCAGGGCATCACACCTTCCTTCAGACTTGATTCTGACAGTCCCTGAAACTTGGTACACAGGTACTTAAACATCTCTCCTTCTTTCAGTAGCGCTTTCACAAACAGCTTCATCAGTCCAAGCTTACAGTGGAGTGGTGGCAAGAGAACTTTAGGTGGGATCAACTAAGCTTTATGCAACAATGTTCTTGAGTCCCGGTTACAAAGATGTTCTTGTTGGCCAATTTTTTTTGCTCCAGTGAAGAGTCCTAACCTGGCTTTCCAATTCACACAAAAAGCATGTGTTCTGCCTTCTTTTACGTAATGCTGTGAATCTCTAGCATACAGCTAAACCCTAGTTCACATTTCAAATAAACAGACTGTGGAGTTCAATAGCCTTGATTTATTAGCTGGTAACGTGAACTTGATTGCAGTATACATGGAATATACAGTGAATATAGGAATATCCAAGATGCAGTTGAAGACAGAATACGGTATATCCAAGATACTGTTTTATACGGGTAAAAACTATAACAAGAAAATGATTACAGTCAGTACAGTGTTAATACAGAGTTAACATAGCATAACAGTACATGAGATGCAGTTCTTACGAGAATGTAGGTGAAAGGTCACTGCATCTGCAATACATAGAAATCTTATCTAGACAAACAAGACAGGGATGACACTAAAGGTGTAGAAGTACAATGTACAATGCATTTACTACACTCTTCCATCTAGAATTCTATCACTAACACATGTAATTTGCTTTGCTCACCGGATTACACTAGGCAGGGGTGAATGTACAGAGAGGTAAGTCGGCATGTCCTTTCCTGACAAATCCAAAGAGAAAATGGCTGCAGGCTTCTTCTCAGCTCAGGGAGGCATTCCTTACCCAGAATACATTTAGCTTAAAGGGAAACTCAGCAATTCAAAAGAATAACAATGACCTCTAGGGGTTGTAACAGAAATTTCAATGAATGACTATTAGCAGGCTGCCATGAGGCAGAACAGCATGGGTATTTAATATATCCTCCTTGCTGCCCAAGAAGCAATGAGAACATTTTTAGACCACCACATATTGACCATCCATGCTCCTTGTAGTTAAGTTTCTTGAGAATAAAGTCTAAATTCTCACAGCTTTCTTCCAAGTGCATAGCATGTGTGACGCCCTGGACTAGCCAGGTAGTCACAAACACAAAATCACACACACCCCCTCCCCTGGATAGTCTACATCAGTCACACAAAATCCTTGTTGCCTCCTCCAGGGTCTGATGTCCACACCAGGTGGGGCGGAGCCAGGCGGTTGGCCCCACCCACCGAGGAGTTCACAGGCCTGGAGGCGGGAAAAAGCAGTTAGTTTAGTTTTGTAGTGGAAAGTGAGAGGACAGAAACTGTTAGTGTCTGGGTAGGAGCCCAGGCACTGTCAGCAAGGTCGGCAGACGATGGTGGCCGTCTGCAGGAGGTGGTACAAGTCAGCTGAACCGTAGGACCGGGGACGGGCGGTGACCCGAGGGGAACTGAACCGGTGAGCGGATCTGTACCAAGCACAAAGGCAGGGCCATTGGACCCTGACCAGGCTAGGAGCCGCCGACAATGGTCAAATCCGAGAGTGACCGGAATCCCAGGGGTTCCCTAACACCCAAGACCCGACAGAAGGCAACCGTCCACACCGTGAGGATAAAAAGCCACCGCCATAGGCTAGAGATCCAAGGGCCAG
Organism: Anomaloglossus baeobatrachus; assembly: GCF_048569485.1. NCBI lineage: Eukaryota > Metazoa > Chordata > Amphibia > Anura > Aromobatidae > Anomaloglossus > Anomaloglossus baeobatrachus. The sequence continues at coordinate 124,113,920 of NC_134362.1, forward strand.
CGCCTGCGGGCAAACGGGCTCCCTCGGTACGTACACCCCAGCCATCCAGCCTCCCCGTACCGCCACCGGGCCCCGGGATCACCAACCCCTACCCACAGAGGGGGAACCAACATCCTAGCTGCTCCCTGCCATCGCTCCCGGGATCCCCGTCACCAGCAGTGGTGGTGCCCATTATCACCACGACCTGTATGTGACGTCACTAACTATCTCCCCAAACAAACCACCCCCTTTTCACTCGTGGGCGAGGAGCGCTGCTCGAGTCCCCGGATCTGGCCCTCCGCTCGAGCCACCGAGCAGCAGCAGCAGCAGAAGTCCCCGAACCCGAGCGTAGCGTGCGTGGCCCCTCTGCCCGCGACACATGCCCTACACACACTGAAGAATACTTACTGCCATTGAGCAGTAGCACAGCTTTCAGACTTTTTGGATGAAACAATGACGTGTCTCCACTCGCTCACATTGTACTTAATGTTACATTTTCCATCAGCACAGGAACATCGCTTGAATACACTAGAGCACCATCTTCAGAAAAGTATGGAGGGAATCTTTTCAGAATTCTAACCTTTTGGAAACCTATTGTCACGCTCTCCGGGTCCCCTGCTCTGCCCCCCGGCTCACCTGCCACGCTCCCCGGCTTCCCTGCTTCGCTCCCCGGCTCCTCTGGCAGACATCCCCCGCTCCACGGTCTCCAGCCTCCACCACCTGCGGTCCCCAGGCGGCCCGGTCCCCGCTCCCGGCGCCCGTCGGCAGCCCTGCTCCAGGCCGGCTCCCCTGCTTCCTATACACCGCTCCCTGCCCTGGCTTCTGGCACCCGGGCCTCGCGCATGCGCATTAGGGCGCGCGCGCGGTCATTGACCCTCTCTTAAAGGGCCAGCGTCCACTGACAGGAAATTGAACACACAGGTACAGGGTATAAAGGGGTTTAATGTCCAAGTGGGCGGGGCCTGTTCTTCGTGTTTCCTAAGCTAGGAGTCAGGTCTCCTTGTGTCTCTGTGATATACTTACCTATCTCTCTTCTAGAGCCGCTCCTGCCTCGCCATCCGGTCCTGCCGATTCCCGAACCCCGAACGCTGACTATCTGCCATCCCGTCAGTCCGTACCATCTCTGATCCCTGTGGTGACCCGTCCTCTCGCTCCATCGGTTCCGGACTCTGCCTGACATCTCGGCCTCCGAACCTGAGCTCCGTTACCCGGACTACCATCAGTGACTCCGTGGTCCCAGGGACTTCTCCATTCCACTCTTTTGCACGGACTGTCCTGCTACCCGTAGTGCTCCGGCTACCGGACCCCTTGCCTTCATTAAGGTGTTCGGCCCAGTGGATCCACCTCCTGGGTCTGCCCGTCCACCTGGCCCTAACACCTATAGAATCAGTGTTTGTGAAAAAACTGTACGTGATGATATTTTTTCAATATTTTTACTGAGTCCAATGATCGAAAGTATGAAAAAAATCACATCTTTCAAAAATTTTTACCCTTGGAAACCTGTGTTATTATTACTATGCACGAGCCCTAAATTGTCTGAAAAACAACAAATATGCTGGTTGGATAGACCTTGACCCCACAATTCAACGGCCACAATTAAGGAGAAAAGTGCTAAGAGAGTTAAATTTGCCCCTGAAATAACCCATGATACGGGCCAAGGAGGGACACACCATTTTGATCCGAAAATAGCCCAACACCATGAGAGACGGGCAAATCCGTGAAAAGACAAAGTTCCAAGCTACAACTGACGCAGGATCTACAGCACATACGCCCATTGTAATTGTTCATGATTTCCGGCCACTACGCATTTCAGCCTTCAGGGACCTGGTAATTCGAATGCTATGTCCAGGAGTAGAGATGAGCGAACCGGTCCCGGTTCGGCTCGAGGTCGGTTCGCCGAACGGAGCTCCCGTTCGAGTTCGGCTCGTCGAACGTTCGACGAACCGAACTCGAGCCAATAGGAAACAATGGCAGGCAATCACAAACACAGTAAAACACCTAGAAAACACCCTCAAAGGTGTCCAAAAGGTGACAAACAACTCACAACACAACACAAACACATGGGAAAGTGACAAGGACATATACTCATGCGAAAACAAAACAGCTGGACAAGGAAAAAGAGGAGGACACACAGATATAGGCATGGCACGCCATTCTAAAATCATGTAAAACACCGCAAGGTGACTCCAAGCGGAGTCTCCCTTTTTTCCAAAAATTGGGCCCCACACACACCCACCCCTTCAGTGGCAGCAGTTGTGCCCCAGTTGTACACTTCACAGCTACATTTGCATCAAGCACATTCAAAAATACGCTATTCTTAACCGTCCCCAGGATGACACCGGGGTAGGTAGCAAAGTCTTTCCTGATCCCAGCTCTGTTCATCTTGGCTTCTTTTAAAAACACAGCAAGCAAGGGTTACTCCAAGCGGAGTCTCCCTTTTTTCCAAAAATTGGGCCACACAGACACCCACCCCATCAGTGGCAGCACTTGGGCCCTAGTTGCAAACAGGATGTTTTGATTTGCATCAAGCAAATTCAAAAATACGCCATAATTAACCGTCCCCAGGATGACACCGGGGTAGGTAGCAAAGTCTTTCCTGATCCCAGCTCTGTTCATCTTGGCTTCTTTTAAAAACACAGCAAGCAAGGGTTACTCCAAGCGGAGTCTCCCTTTTTTCCAAAAATTGGGCCACACAGACACCCACCCCATCAGTGGCAGGACTTGGGCCCTAGTTGCAAACAGGATGTTTTGATTTGCATCAAGCACATTCAAAAATACGCCATTCTTATCCGTCCCCAGGATGACACCGGGGTAGGTAGATAAAGTCTTTGCTGACCCATGACTTGTTCATCTTGGCTTCTTTTAAAAACACAGCAAGCAAGGGTTACTCCAAGCGGAGTCTCCCTTTTTTCCAAAAATTGGGCCACACAGACACCCACCCCATCAGTGGCAGCACTTGGGCCCTAGTTGCAAACAGGATGTTTTGATTTGCATCAAGCACATTCAAAAATACGCCATAATTAACCGTCCCCAGGATGACACCGGGGTAGGTAGCAAAGTCTTTCCTGATCCCAGCTCTGTTCATCTTGGCTTCTTTTAAAAACACAGCAAGCAAGGGTTACTCCAAGCGGAGTCTCCCTTTTTTCCAAAAATTGGGCCACACAGACACCCACCCCATCAGTGGCAGCACTTGGGCCCTAGTTGCAAACAGGATGTTTTGATTTGCATCAAGCACATTCAAAAATACGCCATAATTAACCGTCCCCAGGATGACACCGGGGTAGGTAGCAAAGTCTTTCCTGATCCCAGCTCTGTTCATCTTGGCTTCTTTTAAAAACACAGCAAGCAAGGGTTACTCCAAGCGGAGTCTCCCTTTTTTCCAAAAATTGGGCCACACAGACACCCACCCCATCAGTGGCAGCACTTGGGCCCTAGTTGCAAACAGGATGTTTTGATTTGCATCAAGCACATTCAAAAATACGCCATTCTTATCCGTCCCCAGGATGACACCGGGGTAGGTAGATAAAGTCTTTGCTGACCCATGACTTGTTCATCTTGGCTTCTTTTAAAAACACAGCAAGCAAGGGTTACTCCAAGCGGAGTCTCCCTTTTTTCCAAAAATTGGGCCACACAGACACCCACCCCATCAGTGGCAGCACTTGGGCCCTAGTTGCAAACAGGATGTTTTGATTTGCATCAAGCACATTCAAAAATACGCCATAATTAACCGTCCCCAGGATGACACCGGGGTAGGTAGCAAAGTCTTTCCTGATCCCAGCTCTGTTCATCTTGGCTTCTTTTAAAAACAAACCAAGCAAGGGTTACTCCAAGCGGAGTCTCCCTTTTTTCCAAAAATTGGGCCACACAGACACCCACCCCATCAGTGGCAGCACTTGGGCCCTAGTTGCAAACAGGATGTTTTGATTTGCATCAAGCACATTCAAAAATACGCCATAATTAACCGTCCCCAGGATGACACCGGGGTAGGTAGCAAAGTCTTTCCTGATCCCAGCTCTGTTCATCTTGGCTTCTTTTAAAACACAGCAAGCAAGGGTTACTCCAAGCGGAGTCTCCCTTTTTTCCAAACATTGGGCCCCACACACACCCACCCCTTCAGTGGCAGCAGTTGTGCCCCAGTTGTACACTTCACAGCTACATTTGCATCAAGCACATTCAAAAATACGCTATTCTTAACCGTCCCCAGGATGACACCGGGGTAGGTAGCAAAGTCTTTCCTGATCCCAGCTCTGTTCATCTTGGCTTCTTTTAAAAACACAGCAAGCAAGGGTTACTCCAAGCGGAGTCTCCCTTTTTTCCAAAAATTGGGCCACACAGACACCCACAACATCAGTGGCAGCACTTGGGCCCTAGTTGCAAACAGGATGTTTTGATTTGCATCAAGCACATTCAAAAATACGCCATAATTAACCGTCCCCAGGATGACACCGGGGTAGGTAGCAAAGTCTTTCCTGATCCCAGCTCTGTTCATCTTGGCTTCTTTTAAAAACACAGCAAGCAAGGGTTACTCCAAGCGGAGTCTCCCTTTTTTCCAAAAATTGGGCCCCACACACACCCACCCCTTCAGTGGCAGTAGTTGTGCCCCAGTTGTACACTTCACAGCTACATTTGCATCAAGCACATTCAAAAATACGCTATTCTTAACCGTCCCCAGGATGACACCGGGGTAGGTAGCAAAGTCTTTCCTGATCCCAGCTCTGTTCATCTTGGCTTCTTTTAAAAACACAGCAAGCAAGGGTTACTCCAAGCGGAGTCTCCCTTTTTTCCAAAAATTGGGCCACACAGACACCCACCCCATCAGTGGCAGCACTTGGGCCCTAGTTGCAAACAGGATGTTTTGATTTGCATCAAGCACATTCAAAAATACGCCATAATTAACCGTCCCCAGGATGACACCGGGGTAGGTAGCAAAGTCTTTCCTGATCCCAGCTCTGTTCATCTTGGCTTCTTTTAAAAACACAACAAGCAAGGGTTACTCCAAGCGGAGTCTCCCTTTTTTCCAAAAATTGGGCCCCACACACACCCACCCCTTCAGTGGCAGCAGTTGTGCCCCAGTTGTACACTTCACAGCTACATTTGCATCAAGCACATTCAAAAATACGCTATTCTTAACCGTCCCCAGGATGACACCGGGGTAGGTAGCAAAGTCTTTCCTGATCCCAGCTCTGTTCATCTTGGCTTCTTTTAAAAACACAGCAAGCAAGGGTTACTCCAAGCGGAGTCTCCCTTTTTTCCAAAAATTGGGCCACACAGACACCCACCCCATCAGTGGCAGCACTTGGGCCCTAGTTGCAAACAGGATGTTTTGATTTGCATCAAGCACATTCAAAAATACGCCATAATTAACCGTCCCCAGGATGACACCGGGGTAGGTAGCAAAGTCTTTCCTGATCCCAGCTCTGTTCATCTTGGCTTCTTTTAAAAACACAGCAAGCAAGGGTTACTCCAAGCGGAGTCTCCCTTTTTTCCAAAAATTGGGCCACACAGACACCCACCCCATCAGTGGCAGCACTTGGGCCCTAGTTGCAAACAGGATGTTTTGATTTGCATCAAGCACATTCAAAAATACGCCATAATTAACCGTCCCCAGGATGACACCGGGGTAGGTAGCAAAGTCTTTCCTGATCCCAGCTCTGTTCATCTTGGCTTCTTTTAAAAACACAACAAGCAAGGGTTACTCCAAGCGGAGTCTCCCTTTTTTCCAAAAATTGGGCCCCACACACACCCACCCCTTCAGTGGCAGCAGTTGTGCCCCAGTTGTACACTTCACAGCTACATTTGCATCAAGCACATTCAAAAATACGCTATTCTTAACCGTCCCCAGGATGACACCGGGGTAGGTAGCAAAGTCTTTCCTGATCCCAGCTCTGTTCATCTTGGCTTCTTTTAAAAACACAGCAAGCAAGGGTTACTCCAAGCGGAGTCTCCCTTTTTTCCAAAAATTGGGCCACACAGACACCCACCCCATCAGTGGCAGCACTTGGGCCCTAGTTGCAAACAGGATGTTTTGATTTGCATCAAGCACATTCCAAATCAACAAGCATTTACTCTCCCCAGGATGACACAGGGGTAGTAAATTCCTTCTGGATCCATGACTTGTTCATTTTGATGAACGTCAGTCTGTCCACATTGTCACTGGACAGACGTGTGCGCTTATCTGTCAGCACACACCCAGCAGCACTGAATACACGTTCAGAGACAACGCTGGCAGCTGGACACGACAAAATCTCCAAGGCGTAACTGGAGAGCTCTGGCCATTTTTCTAGGTTTGAAGCCCAAAAGGAGCAAGGCTCCAGTTGCACAGTCATGGCATCGATGTTCATTTGGAGATACTCCTGTATCATCCTCTCCAGCCGTTGAGTATGTGTCAGACTTGTTGTCTCTGGTGGCCTTGCAAAAGAGGGTCTAAAAAAATTATGAAAAGATTCCATAAAATTGCTGTTACCGGCACCAGATACGGTCCTACTGGTACGGGTAGACTGTTGAAGATGACGAGACCGTCCCATGTTTGTCAAGTTACAACTGGGAGATTCCCTCCCTGCACCTGCACGGTTGTTTGGTGGAAAAGCCGAGCTAAGATCGAGTAACAGCTTCTGCTGATACTCCTGCATACGTGCGTCCCTTTCTATGGCTGGAATTATGTCACAAAATTTGGACTTGTACCGGGGATCTAATAGTGTGGCAATCCAGTAGTCATCATCACTTCTAATTTTGACAATACGACTGTCATGTTGGAGGTAGTGCAACAAAAAGGCACTCATGTGTCTTGCGCAGCCATGCGGACCAAGTCCACGCTGTGTTTGTGGCATAGAGGTGCTACCCGTTCTTTCTTCCTCTGACATCTCCCCCCAACCTCTTTCAACTGAAATTTGACCAAGGTCTCCCTCATCCGCTGAGTCTTCCATGTCCATGGACAGTTCGTCCTCCATTTCTTCATGTTCTCCTGCACCTTGCTCAACATTTCGCCTGCTACTATGCGCCCTTGTCGATCCCTGTTCCCCATGGTCCCATGCCTGCTGCGTTGGTGATGATGAACGTCTGGACCTTGGTGATGTTGTTGTCCCTTGCGCATATGAATCCTCCTGTAGTTCCTCCCCTTCATGTTGTCCCACCCCCTGACTCCGAATAGTGTTTAGCGTGTGCTCCAGCATGTAAATGACTGGAATCGTCATGCTGATAATGGCATTGTCAGAGCTAAACATATTCGTCGCCATGTCAGTAACTAAGGATAATTATCTGTCCCAACTTGTGCCAGGCTCAACTAGAGGGGCAGCCCTTCTGGACTTAATTTTAAGCAACAGGCCAGATAGAATAACAGACGTACGAGTGGATGGGCACCTAGGGAATAGTGACCACAATATAATACAATTCCACTTGTCCTTTAGTAAGGTGCCTTGGAGGGGGGTTACAAAAACGCTGAATTTCAGCAAAGCAAAGTTTGATCAGCTTAGAGAAGACCTTCGCCAAATTGATTGGGACAGTGTCCTCAAAAATGGGAGCACAGAAAATAAGTGGGACATTTTTAAATCGGTATTAAACACCCACTGCGGGCTAGCCATACCATACAGAAATAAAAGGGCTAGGAACAGGAGAAAACCAATGTGGCTAAATAAGGATGTAAAAGGGGCAATGAATAATAAGAAAAAGGCATTTAAAAAGCTAAAACAAGAAGGCAGCGAGGAAGCATTAAAAATATATAGAGAAAAAAATAAAATGTGTAAAAAACAAATATATTTAGCAAAAGTAGAAACTGAGAGACTCATTGCTAAGGAAAGCAAAACAAATCCCAAACTATTCTTTAATTATATAAACAGAAAAAAGATTAAAATTGATGGTGTTGGCCCTTTAAAGAATAATGAGGGTAAAATCATAGAAAGCGATGTGGGAAAAGCAAATGTTTTAAATACTTTTTTCTCAACTGTGTTCACACAGGAAAAGCATATGCCAGGGGAAATGCAGAGTGATCATGTAAATGCCCCATTAAGTATGACCTGCCTAACCCAGGAAGAAGTGCAGAACCGACTTAGTAACATTAAAATTGACAAATCACCAGGCCCTGATGGCATTCACCCTCGGGTATTAAGGGAGTTAAGTAATGTGATAGACAGGCCTCTATTCCTTTTATTTAAAGACTCTATAGAAACTGGGTCTGTTCCACTGGATTGGCGGCTAGCAAATGTGGTACCAATATTCAAAAAAGGGTGCAAAAGGGAACCTGGAAACTATAGGCCGGTAAGCTTAACATCTGTTGTGGGTAAAATGTTTGAAGGGTTTTTAAGGGATACTATTATGGAATGTCTCAATGTTAATAACTGTTTAACTCCATATCAACATGGATTTATGAAGGATCGCTCCTGTCAAACTAACCTGATCAGCTTCTATGAGGATGTAAGCTCTCACATGGACCGAGGAGAATCATTGGATGTCATTTATCTCGACTTCGGTAAAGCATTTGACACTGTCCCACATAAAAGACTGCTAAGTAAAATGAGAAAGCTTGGGCTCGGGGAAAATGTGTGTAGATGGGTAGGTAGCTGGCTTAGTGGTAGAAAACAAAGAGTGGTTATTAATGGTGCATACTCAGATTGGGCCAGGGTTACTAGTGGGGTGCCACAGGGGTCTGTATTGGGCCCCCTACTATTTAATATATTTATTAATGATCTGGTGGATGGTTTACAGAGTAAAATATCAGTATTTGCAGATGATACAAAACTATGTAAGGTAGTTAACACAAAGGAGGACAGTTTGCAACTACAGATGGATTTGAGTAAATTGGAGAATTGGGCTGAAAAATGGCAAATGAGGTTTAACACAGATAAGTGTAAGGTTATGCACATGGGAAGGAGAAACAGATGCTACGATTACTTACTAAATGGGAAACTGCTGGGGAAATCAGACATGGAAAAAGACTTAGGCATCTTAGTGAATAAGAATCTAAATTGGAGTGCCCAGTGTCAGGCAGCAGCCACCAAAGCAAATAGGGTGATGGGATGCATTAGAAGAGGTCTGGGGGCACGAGATGAAAACATCATTCTCCCTCTGTACAAATCACTAGTCAGACCACACTTGGAGTATTGTGTGCAATTTTGGGCGCCGGTGCTGAAGAAAGACATTACTGAACTTGAAAGGGTTCAGAGGCGGGCTACTAAAATAATAAATGGAATGGGTGCATTACAATACACGGAAAGGTTATCAAAATTAGGTCTATTTACTCTAGAAAAGAGAAGACTTAGGGGAGACCTAATAAATATGTACAAATATATCAGAGGGCCATATAGAGATCTCTCCCATGATCTGTTTGTACCAAGGACTATGACAAGAACAAGGGGGCATTCTTTTCGATTGGAGGAAAGAAAATTCCTACATCAGCATAGAAGAGGGTTCTTCACGGTAAGAGCAGTGAGGCTCTGGAACTCTCTTCCTGAGGAAGTGGTGATGGCCAACTCACTGAATGAATTTAAGAGAGGAATGGATGCATTTCTTGTTAGCAAAAGTATAGAAGGTTATAAATAGCATAATCTTACAGGTAGATAGAAGAGCGACCTAGATTATTAGAGGAATGGGGGGGGCTGCAATACCAAGACAGGTTATTAAACTTGGGGTTAGTTAGTTAGGAAAAACAAAGGCTTAGGGGGATCTAATCACAATGTATAAATATATGAGGGGACAGTACAGAGACCTTTCCAAAGATCTCTTTACACCTAGGCCTGCGACTGGAACAGGGGGCATCCGCTAAGTCTTGAGGAAAGAATGTTTAATCATAATCACAGATGAGGATTCTTTACTGTACGAGCAGTGAGACTATGGAGCTCTCTGCCGTATGATGTTGTAATGAGGGATTCACTAGTAAAATTTAAGCAGAGCCTGAACGCATTTCTTGAAAAATATAATATTACCAGTTATGTATATTAGATTTTATGACAGGGTGTTGATCCAGGGAACTAGTCTGATTGCCGTATGTGGAGTCAGGAAGGAATTTTTTTCCCCATTGGAGCTTATTTGACACATTGGGGTTTTTTTGCCTTCCTCTGGATCAACATGTTAGGCTACAGGTTGAACTAGATGGACTTAGAGTCTCCCTTCAACCTTAAAAACTATGAAACTATGAAACTATGTCGAAACTGTGCAGAAGGGTGCATAGGTCCTTGATCTGAGACCACTCCATCAGGGTGATCTGCCCCACCTCTGCATCTCGTTGGCCCAGGCTATACGTCATGACGTATTGCACCAGGGCTCTGCGGTGCTGCCACAGTCGCTGTAACATGTGGAGAGTTGAATTCCAGCGTGTCGCCACATCGCATTTCAGGCGATGAACCGGCAGGCCGAAAGACTTCTGGAGCGATGCAAGTCGCTCTGCTGCGGCGCTTGAACGGCGGAAGTGAGCTGACAGTTTTCGTGCCCTGTTCAGAAGGCCATCTAGGCCGGGATAGTGTGTTAAAAATTGCTGGACGACAAGGTTCAACACGTGAGCCATACAAGGTACGTGTGTCACAATGCCCAGGCGAAGTGCCGCACCCAGGTTTGCAGCATTGTCGCACACGGCCTTACCAGGCTGCAGGTTGAGTGGAGACAACCATTTATTAAACTCGGACCGCAGAGCTGACCACAAATCCTCAGCTGTGTGACTCTTATTCCCAAGACATGTCAAGCTAAAGACTGCCTGATGCCGTTGCGCTCTGCTGCCAGCATAGTAATGAGGCGTGCGTGATTCCTTCTGCGCAGTGAGAACGCTGGTGGCCTGACCAGGCAGGCTTGGGGCGGAGGTGGAGGACCCAGATGAGGTGGAGGATGCAGAAGCTGTGGCGGAACTTGGACAGACAGAGGATTGACACACAAGTCGTGGGGACGGCAAGACTTGTGCAGCAGACCCTTCACCATCTATCACCATAGTTACCCAGTGCCCAGTCAGCGACATGTAACGTCCCTGTCCATGCTTACTGGTCCAAGTATCGGTGGTGAAATGCACCCGTTCACACACAGAGTTTCTCAAGGAAGCGGTGATGTTGTGTGCGACATGCTGGTGTAGCGCGGGCACACCTTTCTTAGAGAAGTAGTGGCGACTAGGCATCTGGTACTGGGGCACAGCGACAGACATAAGGTCTCTAAAATCCTGTGTGTCCACTAGGCGGAAAGGCAGCATTTCGGTAGCCAACAGCTTACAGAGGGATAGAGTCAACCTCTTAGCTTTGTCATGGGTCGGAGGAAGTGGCCTTTTATTTGACCACATCTGAGGGACAGAGATCTGGCTGCTGTGTGTAGACGGTGTTGAGTAGGGTGTCCCTGGAAAAATGCAGGTTTGTGAGGAAAGTGCAGGCAGAGACATGATGTTGCCTTCATCCAACGTTGGTGCTATCGATGTCTGAGAGAGCTGTACACACTCACTTGTTTCCCCTTCCAAACCAACTGACGACCTTACAAGCAAACTGCCTGTTGCGGTTACAGTGGTGGAAGTTTGGCGTGGAAAAACAGGTGTGACAGCTGTCCCCACAGTCCTAGAAGATGAAGAGCGCGCGGATGCACTGGAAGGGGGGGGTGGTGGATGGTTCGCTCTTGCAGCATTGCAGCACAGTGAGCTTCCCACCGGGACCTATGATATTTATTCATGTGACGATTCATGGAAGAAGTTGTCAAACTGCTGAGGTTTTGACCTCTACTAAGAGAATCATGACAAATTTTACATATCACATGATTTGGGCGATCTTTTTCTATGTCAAAAAAGGACCAGGCTAGGCAAGGCTTAGAGGCCATGCGACCTGTTGATCCACCCCGAATAATGCTCATAGGCAGAGTGGTGGCTGAGGATGCAGTTGTAGACGTGCTACCAGTGCTCCGACTCTGTCCAGGAAGGCGCAAGGTAACTTCGTCGTCGGTTGCATCCTCCTCCACCGCCTCTGTTGACCTCCTCGAGTGCCTGACTGGGGGTTGACAGTAGGTGGGATCTAGAACTTCATCATCAATTGTTGTGTTTGCACTCCCCTCCCCCTCAGACCGAGCCTCTTCTTGCCCTGACCGAATATTTAAGTTGTCATCCCAATCGGGTATCTGCGTCTCATCTTCATCAGTATGTTCCTCATTGTCTATAACCACAGGTGTTACAGTTTGTGACAAAGGGTCAACATTATGCTCAGAAACTTGGTCCTCACGGCCTGAATCAGAGTCACAAAGGTTCTGGGCATCACTGCAGACCATTTCCTGTTCTGTACTCACTGTAGCTTGGGAGCAGACCTCTGATTCCCAGGCTATAGTGTGACTGAACAGCTCTGCAGACTCAGCCATCTCAGTTCCACCATACTGTGCAGGGCTGATGGAGACTTCAGAGCTGGGAGAAATCAAGTGTGATTGGGATGACAACTAAGAGGACTGGTGTTTTTTGGATGCGGTACTTGAAGTGGCTGAGAGGGCACTTGTTGGACCACTTGAGATCCATTCAAGCATTTTCCTTTTTTGCCCATCATCTACCTTTCTTCCTGTTGCTCGTGTCCGTAAAAAAGGGAGCACATCGGATTGTCCACGGTAAGTAGTAGACATCTTACTTTTGCTGGTAGATGGTCTATCTTCAGCAGATGATAATGGAGCTTTGCCACTTTCCCCACAGACAAAACCTTTTTGGCCTTTTCCACCACGCCTCTTCCCCTTTCCACCAGCATCTGTCATTTTGCCACTCATGTTGATTGCGACAAGATTGTGGACTGAAAATGTGGTAGTAAAAATTGAGAGGTGGTGAAGATTGCAGTGGTGGTCTAGCTTTATTAACAGCAGAATAATAAAGAATAAATATCCCTGACAATGCAACTTAGTTATAATGAGTTGGAGTGTGCAACGCAGGCAGATGCGCTCTGCAAATGTCTTGGCACTAGTGGGACTATAGCAAAGTCCAATAGCCACGTATAGGATGCCACTAGGTACACTGAGTGTTTGCTAGTATAATGGCTAAGTTAAAATTAGTTGGAGTGTGCAACGCAGGCAGATGCGCTCTGCAAATGTCTTGGCACTAGTGGGACTATAGCAAAGTCCAATAGCCACGTATAGGATGCCACTAGGTACACTGAGTGTTTGCTAGTATAATGGCTTACTTATAATTAGTTGGAGTGTGCAACGCAGGCAGATGCGCTCTGCAAATGTCTTGGCACTAGTGGGACTATAGCAAAGTCCAATAGCCACGTATAGGATGCCACTAGGTACACTGAGTGTTTGCTAGTATAATGGCTTACTTATAATTAGTTGGAGTGTGCAACGCAGGCAGATGCGCTCTGCAAATGTCTTGGCACTAGTGGGACTATAGCAAAGTCCAATAGCCACGTATAGGATGCCACTAGGTACACTGAGTGTTTGCTAGTATAATGGCTTACTTATAATTAGTTGGAGTGTGCAACGCAGGCAGATGCGCTCTGCAAATGTCTTGGCACTAGTGGGACTATAGCAAAGTCCAATAGCCACAGATAGGATGCCACTAGGTACACTGAGTGTTTGCTAGTATAATGGCTTACTTATAATTAGTTGGAGTGTGCAACGCAGGCAGATGCGCTCTGCAAATGTCTTGGCACTAGTGGGACTATAGCAAGGTCCAATAGCCACGTATAGGATGCCACTAGGTACACTGAGTGTTTGCTAGTATAATGGCTTACTTATAATTAGTTGGAGTGTGCAACGCAGGCAGATGCGCTCTGCAAATGTCTTGGCACTAGTGGGACTATAGCAAAGTCCAATAGCCACGTATAGGATGCCACTAGGTACACTGAGTGTTTGCTAGTATAATGGCTAAGTTAAAATTAGTTGGAGTGTGCAACGCAGGCAGATGCGCTCTGCAAATGTCTTGGCACTAGTGGGACTATAGCAAAGTCCAATAGCCACGTATAGGATGCCACTAGGTACACTGAGTGTTTGCTAGTAAAATTGCTTAGTTTAAAAAAGTTGGAGTGTGCAATGCAGGCAGACGTGCTCTGCAAATGTCTTTGCACTAGTGGGACTATAGCAAAGTCCAATAGCCACAGATAGGATGCCACTAGGTACACTGAGTGTTTGCTAGTATAATGGCTTACTTATAATTAGTTGGAGTGTGCAACGCAGGCAGATGCGCTCTGCAAATGTCTTGGCACTAGTGGGACTATAGCAAAGTCCAATAGCCACAGATAGGATGCCACTAGGTACACTGAGTGTTTGCTAGTATAATGGCTTACTTATAATTAGTTGGAGTGTGCAACGCAGGCAGATGCGCTCTGCAAATGTCTTGGCACTAGTGGGACTATAGCAAGGTCCAATAGCCACGTATAGGATGCCACTAGGTACACTGAGTGTTTGCTAGTATAATGGCTTACTTATAATTAGTTGGAGTGTGCAACGCAGGCAGATGCGCTCTGCAAATGTCTTGGCACTAGTGGGACTATAGCAAAGTCCAATAGCCACGTATAGGATGCCACTAGGTACACTGAGTGTTTGCTAGTATAATGGCTTACTTATAATTAGTTGGAGTGTGCAACGCAGGCAGATGCGCTCTGCAAATGTCTTGGCACTAGTGGGACTATAGCAAGGTCCAATAGCCACGTATAGGATGCCACTAGGTACACTGAGTGTTTGCTAGTATAATGGCTTACTTATAATTAGTTGGAGTGTGCAACGCAGGCAGATGCGCTCTGCAAATGTCTTGGCACTAGTGGGACTATAGCAAAGTCCAATAGCCACGTATAGGATGCCACTAGGTACACTGAGTGTTTGCTAGTAAAATTGCTTAGTTTAAAAAAGTTGGAGTGTGCAATGCAGGCAGACGTGCTCTGCAAATGTCTTTGCACTAGTGGGACTATAGCAAAGTCCAATAGCCACAGATAGGATGCCACTAGGTACACTGAGTTTTTGCTAGTATAATGGCTTACTTATAATTAGTTGGAGTGTGCAACGCAGGCAGATGCGCTCTGCAAATGTCTTGGCACTAGTGGGACTATAGCAAGGTCCAATAGCCACGTATAGGATGCCACTAGGTACACTGAGTGTTTGCTAGTATAATGGCTTACTTATAATTAGTTGGAGTGTGCAACGCAGGCAGATGCGCTCTGCAAATGTCTTGGCACTAGTGGGACTATAGCAAGGTCCAATAGCCACGTATAGGATGCCACTAGGTACACTGAGTGTTTGCTAGTATAATGGCTTACTTATAATTAGTTGGAGTGTGCAACGCAGGCAGATGCGCTCTGCAAATGTCTTGGCACTAGTGGGACTATAGCAAAGTCCAATAGCCACAGATAGGATGCCACTAGGTACACTGAGTGTTTGCTAGTATAATGGCTTACTTATAATTAGTTGGAGTGTGCAACGCAGGCAGATGCGCTCTGCAAATGTCTTGGCACTAGTGGGACTATAGCAAGGTCCAATAGCCACGTATAGGATGCCACTAGGTACACTGAGTGTTTGCTAGTATAATGGCTTACTTATAATTAGTTGGAGTGTGCAACGCAGGCAGATGCGCTCTGCAAATGTCTTGGCACTAGTGGGACTATAGCAAGGTCCAATAGCCACGTATAGGATGCCACTAGGTACACTGAGTGTTTGCTAGTATAATGGCTTACTTATAATTAGTTGGAGTGTGCAACGCAGGCAGATGCGCTCTGCAAATGTCTTGGCACTAGTGGGACTATAGCAAAGTCCAATAGCCACAGATAGGATGCCACTAGGTACACTGAGTGTTTGCTAGTATAATGGCTTACTTATAATTAGTTGGAGTGTGCAACGCAGGCAGATGCGCTCTGCAAATGTCTTGGCACTAGTGGGACTATAGCAAAGTCCAATAGCCACGTATAGGATGCCACTAGGTACACTGAGTGTTTGCTAGTAAAATTGCTTAGTTTAAAAAAGTTGGAGTGTGCAATGCAGGCAGACGTGCTCTGCAAATGTCTTTGCACTAGTGGGACTATAGCAAAGTCCAATAGCCACAGATAGGATGCCACTAGGTACACTGAGTGTTTGCTAGTATAATGGCTTACTTATAATTAGTTGGAGTGTGCAACGCAGGCAGATGCGCTCTGCAAATGTCTTGGCACTAGTGGGACTATAGCAAAGTCCAATAGCCACGTATAGGATGCCACTAGGTACACTGAGTGTTTGCTAGTAAAATTGCTTAGTTTAAAAAAGTTGGAGTGTGCAATGCAGGCAGACGTGCTCTGCAAATGTCTTTGCACTAGTGGGACTATAGCAAAGTCCAATAGCCACAGATAGGATGCCACTAGGTACACTGAGTGTTTGCTAGTATAATGGCTTACTTATAATTAGTTGGAGTGTGCAACGCAGGCAGATGCGCTCTGCAAATGTCTTGGCACTAGTGGGACTATAGAAAAGTCCAATAGCCACGTATAGGATGCCACTAGGTACACTGAGTGTTTGCTAGTATAATGGCTAAGTTAAAATTAGTTGGAGTGTGCAACGCAGGCAGATGCGCTCTGCAAATGTCTTGGCACTAGTGGGACTATAGCAAAGTCCAATAGCCACGTATAGGATGCCACTAGGTACACTGAGTGTTTGCTAGTAAAATTGCTTAGTTTAAAAAAGTTGGAGTGTGCAATGCAGGCAGACGTGCTCTGCAAATGTCTTTGCACTAGTGGGACTATAGCAAAGTCCAATAGCCACAGATAGGATGCCACTAGGTACACTGAGTGTTTGCTAGTATAATGGCTTAGTTATAATGAGTTGGAGTGTGCAGAGGACAGGAGGGTACAGTGGCAGGATTGTGGTGCTCTGGGTAGAGGAATGGAAGCCTGCCTTTCTATTCCCTCCTAATGGTGAAATGCAGGGAGGAAATCCCTGACCTTGGCTACACAGATGCTGTTGCTGTTTGCAGGACCTGTCACCTATGGCTCTCTGACCCTGCCGGTTTGAGCCCTTAAAAGGACTGCTATAAAGTGCTCTCCCTATGCTGTCTAACGCTGTGTATGCAGCGCATACAGCTGTATCGGCTATAGGACTCAGGAGGACGGAGCTGCGACAGTGATGTCTGACACCAAAGACGCAGAAGGCAGATAATGGCGTCCGTGAAGAAAATGTCCGGTTTTATAATGCAGGGACATGTGACATGCAGATCCTATCACACATGCCGTTGCTTCTCTGGCTCAAAGTCAACTTAGCTGTGTGTGTGTCTGTGATTGGCTGACATGCTGGCCCGCCCCACAAGACGCGCGCACTTAGGGAAGGAAGACAAGAAAAAAAAAAAAAAAATGGCGATCGCCATTATAGAAACAGCAGTGATCTGAAGGCGCTGTTCACGCACACTATACACTGAAATGTGATAATAGTTTGATTCACAGAGTGACTTACACTATTACAGCAGAAACCAAGCTATGATTTAGCTGTTTTTTGGCTGCTAGAACCGTTCTCGAACGTTTCTAGAACTATCGAGCTTTTGCAAAAAGCTCGAGTTCTAGTTCGATCTAGAACATGCCCCAAAATCACTCGAGCCTAGAACTGGAGAACCACGAACCACGAACCGCGCTCAACTCTATCCAGGATCTTTGGTTCCCTGAGTTTCCAATAGCAAATGTCTAGAAAAAACTCTGTCCATTGGCACAACTCAGCAAGAAAACGAGAAGACCGAGAAGATATATTTCATTTATCTTAATGCCACCTTATTAACAGCACTAAACCCTTCTATTATGTCCCTTAGCCTTTTGAGCTTATCCTCTGGTAAGCGGAAGACCATGCCTCTGGTATCGATCTCAGTGCCTAAAAACTGTATTATAGTAGCCAATCAGAATACAAAAGGATGCATAGGAAGCGTGACTTTATTTCAATATTTTAAAACAATCCAATAAAATGAAGAAAAGTCACTCATACAAGATCCACAGAAGTTGTATAATACATACATAAATCAAAACACTATAAGGCCTGTTTCACACGTCAGTGATTCTGGTACGTTTGTGCTTTTTTTTAAACATAACAGAATCACTGAGATACGCAGATCCATTATAATGAATGGGTCTGCTCACACATCAGTGATTTTTCACTGCACGTGTCTCCGTGCGGCGTACCCGCGTGTCCGTGATTGCTGCACGGAGACATGTCCATTTTTTTCTGGCATCACTGATAGGATGTCCATAAGGTGGCAGCAGAGCATAACAGAAAAAGGTGCCTATTGTGCACTGAAAAGACCCAATGTGATGCACCAGACATATAGAGCCCTAATGGATTCACAAATATAAGATATATCATGAATGACTACTGCATAATGAACGCTAGCATGAAAAAAGAAAGGAATCCATAAAAATAAATAATAAATGGTGCACATATGTTAGAGCCCCACCGAAGGACAAAAAAAGTCTGATGGAAATAGAGAGCATATAGGAACAATAAGAATGTGCAACAGAGAGGAAGGTGAGAATGCAGGATCAATCACTGCCTGTCAGATATTAATAATCAGGGAAATAACTCTGGAGCAGACGCACAAATTAGGGTCTTACCTGGTAAGGTAACAAATAATTAATAGTAGTTGCACTCACCTATTAAGGTTGTGCCAGTCACAACCCCTAAATGCGTGTTACAAATGGCGACAGCCGCAGCCCCTAGTAGAAGAGCAATAACGTATAGGAGGAAAATCGGGTGCGTGCCGCGCTGTCACCAAAGGAAACTGATGTTAATTATTTCATCTCTTTATTCTTTTTTCCGGTCAATGTGTTTCAGTAATCACTGTCTCCTTCATCAGGGCAAAAAAAGAACAGTATGCAATCAAAGGAGGAAGAACCTCTATATATACACATATGGAGCTACGTCAGAGGACTGACTGCTGTATTTCAAATACTGCCGGGATGGTCAACTGTTACAATACCGGCCATAAAAGTTCTCAAGTGATATATTGAGAAACATTTATAAAATCACTGGGGTATAGTGTTTCAAATTTCATCAGCTTTTTGAGACAAAAATCAGAAAAAGAAGAAGAAGAAGGACAAAATGAAAAAAAGAAAAAAAAGAAGAAAAAAAAAACAAAAAGGGAGCATTGAGCTCCAGACCCTGTATTGAGTCTTAGAAGTGTAGTGACAAGTGCATCTGTCCACAACCCTGTAAGGGTGAACGGGATGACGGACAAGAAAAATTATGTTCGTGGCAAAAAATGGTGGTGTTGCTATATAAAATTGCATTAAGAATAAAGAAAGGAAAAATTTCTTTATAAAAGTAGTGAAGAAAAAAGTGGAAAAAAGGGGAGTGTAAGCCATTTTACTAATAAATAGTGATGAGCGAGCATGCTTGTTACTACTCGGTACTCGCACGAGTATCACTGTACTCGGTCTACTCGACGGGGACAGAGTAATCTCGCGATACTCGTGCTGTACTCGTGGTCTTCATCCCTGCATGTTGGCGCTCTTTTGAGAGCCAGCCCTCATGCAGGGATTGGCTGGCAGACCACTGCAATGCCACAGCCCTGTTAGTTGTGGAATTGCAGTGATTGGCCGGCCTGCACAGCGTGACCAAGCCTTTATACCGGCGGGCGCGCTGTGCTCTGCTCACAGCTATCCAGACAGTCAGTGCAGGGAGAGGGTCGCTGCTTCAGGGAAAGGTTTGCGGCCCTTTATAGCTATTTCCGTAGCAGGGCTGCAAACAGTGTGACCAAAAGTCCTTCTCAGGACTATTCTAGTTGTATACAGGCAGGCAGGGTATAGCCAGGTCGGAGTACAGTAGCAGAGTCCTTCTCAGGACTATTGTTGCTGTATACAGGCAGGGTATAGCCAGGTTGGAATACAGGCTAGTGACCAAAAGAGTCCTTGTCAGGACTATTGTAGCAGTATACAGGCAGGCAGGCAGGCAGGCAGGCAGGGTATATAGCCATTCCTAGTGGTGACCGTATACCAGCCTTCATCATATCTGGGGCTGGTGTACACAGTCTAAAACAGTCCTGATAGTGTCAGACTTCTCAGCAATTGTCGCTCCTAAAACCTGTTAGGTTCTTAGTGCGTCCGTGCTTGCATTTAAAAACCGCACGTGTGTGCCTGTCGGTGGCAGCGTACAGGTGCACTTGTGTGCGTTTTTACCAAACTATTATATAACGCACAAGTGTAGTGTATAATACACGTCAGTCAGCAGTGGCTGATAGTGTCAGAGTTCTCGTCATTAATTTTTGCTCCTAAAACCTGTGTTAGGTTCTTAGTGCGTCCGTGCTTGCATTTAAAAACCGCACGTGTGTGCCTGTCGGTGGCAGCGTACAGGTGCACTTGTGTGCGTTTTTACCAAACTATTATATAACGCACAAGTGTAGTGTATAATACACGTCAGTCAGCAGTGGCTGATAGTGTCAGAGTTCTCGTCATTAATTTTTGCTCCTAAAACCTGTGTTAGGTTCTTAGTGCGTCCGTGCTTGCATTTAAAAACCGCACGTGTGTGCCTGTCGGTGGCAGCGTACAGGTGCACTTGTGTGCGTTTTTACCAAACTATTATATAACGCACAAGTGTAGTGTATAATACACGTCAGTCAGCAGTGGCTGATAGTGTCAGAGTTCTCGTCATTAATTTTTGCTCCTAAAACCTGTTAGGTTCTTAGTGCGTCCGTGCTTGCATTTAAAAACCGCACGTGTGTGCCTGTCGGTGGCAGCGTACAGGTGCACAATTTGCACAAACTTTGATATAACGCCCAAGTCTAGTGAATACACGTCAGCACAGCATTGCAAAATGCGCAAGGGCGTTGGCAAGGAACAAGGAAGTGGACGTGATGGTGGTGCAGGCAGAGGCCGAGGTCGTGGGCAAGCTCTAATTTTGCCACAACAAAGGGCCACATCTAGTCGCTCGCACGTCCTGTCCCAAATTCTTGGGGACCGCAGCAGTACATCGCTCTTGAACCAAGACCAGTGTCAACAGGTTGTTAGTTGGATAGCGGATAATGCTTCCAGTCAGATTGGCACCACCACAAACACTCTGTCTTCCACACGGTCAAGTGTCAGTAGCCGTGATACTGCACCGCACATTTCAGAACCTGATCCTCCTTCCTACCACAAGGCTGAGTACACGTCCTCGGACATTAATGATCCCACACTTGGACACTCGGAAGAGCTGTTCACGTTTCCATTCGCACATTCTGGCCTCTCGCCAGCTCATGTTGAAGTGGGTCATGAGGAGATCGTATGTACAGATGGCCAAATATTTGAGCAGCCACGTTCTCACGAAGTTGGCAACGTGTCTCAACAAGGGGTGGACGATGATGAGACACAATTGTCAGGAAGTCAGGAGGAGGAGCAGGGTGCGGAAGAGGAAGACGACGTGGTGGATGATCCAGTAACTGACCCAACCTGGCAGGAGGATATGCAGAGCGAGGACAGCAGTGCACAGGGGGAGGGAGGCGTAGCATCCCAACAGGCAGTAAGAAGCAGGGTGGTGGCTCCAGGCAGAAGTCAGGCAACCGTTCCCCGGAACAACAACACGACACAAGGTGCCTGTACAAATGTTAGGTCTTCCCGAGTCTGGCAGTTTTTTAAGTTGGATCCAGATGATTCTAAAAAGGCCATTTGCAACACCTGCCGTGCCAGCATCAGCAGGGGTACCAAAACTAGCAGCCTGACCACCACCAGCATGATCAGGCACATGTCAGCCAAGCACCCGACTTTGTGGGAAGTACAACAGAGTCGAGGAGCAGTGCTTGCTAATGTCACTGCTACGTCTTCGCTGGTTGTGCATGCGAGCCAATCCCCTGTCCATGCTGCCTGCGAACAAGCCTCCTCCGGTCCTGCACCTGCAGTTGCCTACTCAGAAATAACACCATCATCAAGCACGTCCTTGTCCCAGCGCAGCGTTCAGTTATCCATTCAGCAAACCTTTGAACGCAGGCGCAAATACACTGCCAACACCCCACATGCCACAGTTCTAAATGCTAACATTTCGCGACTGCTTGCGCTGGAAATGTTGCCTTTTAGGCTGGTGGAGACAGAAGCATTCCGCGACCTGATGGCGGCAGCTGTCCCACGTTACTCGGTCCCCAGCCGCCACTATTTCTCCCGGTGTGCCGTCCCCGCGTTGCATAACCACGTGTCACAAAACATCACACGTGCCCTGAACAACGCTGTTTCACCCAAAGTCCACCTAACCACAGACACGTGGACAAGTGCTTGTGGGCAAGGCCGCTACATCTCGTTGACGGCACACTGGGTTAATATTGTGGAAGCTGGGACCCAGTCTGAGCGAGGGACGGAACACGTCCTTCCCACACCAAGGTTTGCAGGCCCTACCTCAGTCAGTGTTTCACCCACACTCTACAGCTCCGGAATGTCATGCTCTTCAGCCTCCTCCTCCTCCTGCGCATCCTCATCCACTGTACCCTCCACACCAGTCCCAAGCTGGAAGCACTGCAGCACTGCCTCGGCGAAGCGGCAACAGGCTGTGCTGAAGCTAATCTGCATAGGTGACAAACCCCACAATGCAGAAGAGCTGTGGACAGCTCTGAAACAGCAGGCAGATCACTGGCTCACACCTCTGAACCTAAAGCCAGGAAAGGTCGTGTGTGACAATGGCCGGAACCTGGTGGCGGCTTTGAGGCGAGGCCAGCTGACACATGTTCCATGCGTGGCCCATGTGCTCAACCTCGTGGTTCAGCGGTTTCTAAAGTCATACCCAGAGCTGTCTGATCTGCTGGTAAAAGTTCGCCGCCTGTCTGCACATTTTCGAAAGTCACCTACTGCTTCAGCCGGCCTTGCCGGCTTTCAGCGCAGTTTGCATCTTCCGGCTCACAGACTGGTGTGTGATGTCCCCACGCGTTGGAATTCAACTCTGCACATGTTGGTCAGGATATGTGAGCAGAAGAGGGCAGTTGTTGAGTACCTGCATCACCTAAGCCGTCGGGAAATGGGTCAAACTCCACACATAACACCTGAGGAGTGGAGATGGATGTCCGACCTATGTACCATCCTCCAAAACTTTGAGGACTCCACCAAGATGGTGAGTGGTGATGACACCATTATTAGCGTCACCATACCGCTACTCTGCCTTCTAAAACGGTCTCTGCTCAAAACCAAACATGATGCATTGCAGGCGGAGCGCGATGAGTTGCAGCAAGAAACAGTAGTGGGTGTGGGTGATAACACACAGCCCAGCCTCGTCTCATCACAACGTGCAGTGGAGGACTATGACGAGGAGGAGGATGAAGACATGGAGCAAATCTCCGGCCAAATTGAGGATATGACATGCACACCAGTCATATCCTCGGTTCAGCGTGGCTGGCCAGAGGACAGGGTAGATGAGGAGGTGGAGAAGGAGGAGGAGGAGGACAACATGTTCAGTCAACGTGTTGGTCAGGCTACTGAAGTCCTGGCTGTTAAGAGTCTGGCGCACATGGCTGACTTTATGGTAAGCTGCCTGTCTCATGACCCTCGCGTTAAGAACATCTTGGCCGACAATCATTACTGGTTGGTAACACTGTTAGACCCACGCTACAAGGAGAACTTTATGTCTCTTATTCCCGAGGCGGAGAGGTCAACCAAAATGCAGCAGTTCCGGAAGGCCATAGTCACGGAAGTAGGCAAAGCATTCCCCTCACAAAACGCTAGCGGCATAGGTCAGGAATCAGTGGACAACCAAGGCGTACAGCCGAGAGAGGCACAAGTCCAATCCGCCAGAGGTAGGGGAACAGTCTTTAAGATGTGGGACAGTTTTCTCAGCCCCTCACGTACCACAGCCCCTGAGGTGCGGGGTAGTGCCACAAGAAATCCTAAGTTTGCCCAGATGCTCAAGGAGTACCTTGCAGATCGAACAACTGTACTCCGACATTCCTCTGTGCCTTACAATTATTGGGTATCCAAGGTGGACACGTGGCATGAATTGGCTCTCTACGCCTTGGAAGTCCTGGCCTGCCCTGCCGCTAGCGTTTTGTCAGAGCGTGTTTTTAGTGCCGCAGGTGGAATCATTACAGATAAACGCACCCGCCTGTCAACTGAAAATGCTGACAGGCTGACTCTGATCAAGATGAACAAGGGTTGGATTGGGCCAGACTTCACCACACCACCAGCAAATGAGAGCGGAATGAGAGCGGAATATCAAATATACAAGTTGGGGGTTACTTGGGGAATAGTGATCACAAAATAATAAGTTTTCATGTATTCTTTAGTAAGATGTCTAGTAGAGGGGCTACAAGGACACTAAACTTCAGGAAAGCAAATTTTAAACGGTTGAGAGATGTTCTTAGTGCAATAAACTGGGATGATGTACTAAGTAATAAAAGTACACAAAGCAAATGGGAGACTTTTATGAGCATCCTGAATAGGGCTTGTGCAGAAAATATACCCTATGGGAACAAACATGCTAGAAATAGGAGGAAACCCCTATGGCTAAATAGAGCTGTAAGGGAAGCAATAAAAGAAAAACAGAAAGCCTTAAAAGAATTAAAGAGGGTAGGTAGTGATGAGGCATTATATAATTATAGAAAATTAAATAAAATATGTAAAAAGCAAATTAAGTTAGCTAAGTTTGAGACAGAGAGACTCATTGCGAGAGAAAGTAAAAATAATCCTAAAATATTCTTTAACTACATAAACAGTAAAAAACTGAAAAGCGATAGTGTTGGCCCCCTTAAAAATAGTCTTGGTGAAATGGTGGAAGGGGATGAGGGTAAAGCCAACCTGCTGAATGACTTTTTTTCTACGGTTTTTATACAAGAAAATGCCATGGCAGATGACATGACCAGTGATACCATAAATTCACCCTTGAATATTACCTGCTTAACCCAGCAGGAAGTACGCCGCCGCCTCGAAATCACTAAGGTTGACAAATCTCCGGGCCCGGATGGCATACACCCCAGAGTACTACAGGAATTGAGTTCTGTGATAGATAGACCATTATTTTTAATCTTCTCAGATTCCATAATAACAGGGTCGGTACCGCAGGACTGGCGCATAGCAAATGTGGTGCCAATATTCAAAAAGGGGACAAAAACTGAGCCGGGAAATTATAGGCCGGTAAGTTTAACCTCTACGGTTGGTAAAATCCTTGAGGGATTCTTGAGAGATGCTATACTGGAGTATCTCAAGAAAAATAACCTTATGACAGAGTATCAACATGGGTTTATGAGGGATCGATCCTGTCAAACTAATTTGATCAGTTTCTATGAAGAGGTAAGTTCAAGTCTGGACCAGGGAAATGCAGTGGATGTTGTGTATATGGACTTTTCAAAAGCTTTTGATACGGTGCCACACAAAAGGTTGGTACATAAAATGAGAATAATGGGGATAGGGGAAAATATGTGTAACTGGGTTAAAAACTGGCTCAGTGATAGGAAACAAAGGGTGGTTATTAATGGTACGTACTCGGACTGGGTCTCAGTTCATAGTGGGGTACCACAGGGGTCAGTATTGGGCCCGCTTCTTTTCAACATATTTATAAATGACCTTGTTGGGGGCATGCGGAGTAGAATTTCAATATTTGCAGATGATACTAAACTCTGCAGGGTAATCAATACAGAGGAGGATAATTTTATATTACAGGGAGATTTATGTAAATTGGAGGATTGGGCTGAGAAGTGGCAATTGAAGTTTAATGTAGATAAATGTAAGGTCATGCACTTGGGTAGAGGAAATAACATTTATGATTATGTACTTAATTGTAGAACACTGGGTAAAACAGACACAGAAAAAGACTTGGGTGTATGGGTGGATGGTAAACTTCACTTTAGTGGACAGTGTCAGGCAGCTGCTGCCAGGGCTAATAAAATAATGGGATGTATTAAAAGAGGTATAAGTGTTCATGAAAAAAATGTACTTCTACCTCTGTACAAGTCACTAGTGCGACCGCACTTAGAATACTGTGTACAATTCTGGTCACCGATATATAAGAAGGACATAGCTGAACTGGAGAGGGTGCAGAGAAGAGCGACCAAGATTATTAGAGGAATGGGTGGGCTGCAATACCAAGACAGGTTATTAAACTTGGGGTTATTTAGTTTGGAAAAACGAAGGCTTAGGGGGGATCTAATCACAATGTATAAATATATGAGGGGACAGTACAGAGACCTTTCCAAAGATCTTTTTACACCTAGGCCTGCGACTGGAACACGGGGGCATCCGCTACGTCTTGAGGAAAGAAGGTTTAATCATAATCACAGACGAGGATTCTTTACTGTACGAGCAGTGAGACTATGGAACTCTCTGCCGCATGATGTTGTAATGAGTGATTCACTACTAACATTTAAGCAGAGCCTGGATGCGTTTCTTGAAAAATGTAATATTACCAGTTATGTATATTAGATTTTATGACAGGGTATTGATCCAGGGAACTAGTCTGATTGCCGGATGTGGAGTCAGGAAGGAAATTTTTTCCCCATTGGAACTTGTTTGCCACATTGGGGGTTTTTTTTGCCTTCCTCTGGATCAACATGTTAGGCTACGGGTTGAACTAGATGGACTTAGAGTCTCCCTTCAACCTTAAAAACTATGATACTATGAATTTAAAGTTTGTAACGGGAATTTGCCATGTACCTCCAGTCACCCATGGGTACACACTTCTGGACTTTGGATAATCGCTGGACTGCTCCTCCTTCTCCTCATGCGCCACCATGATGACCGTTACAAGAGTTAGGCCTTTGTTTCAGGTATACCCCCAGTGGTAAATTTTTTCGCCCATTCTTTGCAGAATGGACATTACAACGACAGGAGACCCGCTCCTTTGCAATGGGAACAATGTTTTGAGGCCCTCATGCACGTCTCTATGCAGGGACAACGTGGAGCCTCCCAATTTTTGGCTGCCCTGCCAAAGGGCTATACTATAATACACCCACTTCCTGACAATGGACACTTAATGTTTTGAGGCCCTCATGCACGTCTCTATCCAGGGACAACGTGGAGCCTCCCAATTTTTGGCTGCCCTGCCAAAGGGCTATACTACAAAAGACCCACTTCCTGACAATGGACACTTAATGTTTTGAGGCCCTCATGCACGTCTCTATCCAGGGACAACGTGGAGCCTCCCAATTTTTGGCTGCCCTGCCTAAGGGCTATACTATAATACACCCACTTCCTGACAATGGACACTTAATGTTTTGAGGCCCTCATGCACGTCTCTATCCAGGGACAACGTGGAGCCTCCCAATTTTTGGCTGCCCTGCCAAAGGGCTATACTACAAAAGACCCACTTCCTGACAATGGACACTTAATGTTTTGAGGCCCTCATGCACGTCTCTATCCAGGGACAACGTGGAGCCTCCCAATTTTTGGCTGCCCTGCCTAAGGGCTATACTATAATACACCCACTTCCTGACAATGGACACTTAATGTTTTGAGGCCCTCATGCACGTCTCTATCCAGGGACAACGTGGAGCCTCCCAATTTTTGGCTGCCCTGCCAAAGGGCTATACTATAATACACCCACTTCCTGACAATGGACACTTAATGTTTTGAGGCCCTCATGCACGTCTCTATCCAGGGACAACGTGGAGCCTCCCAATTTTTGGCTGCCCTGCCAAAGGGCTATACTACAAAAGACCCACTTCCTTCCAATGGGCACTTCAGGTTTACAGGCCCTCATACACGTCTCTATCCAGGGACAACGTGGAGCCTCCCAATTTTTGGCTGCCCTGCCTAAGGGCTATACTATAATACACCCACTTCCTGACAATGGACACTTAATGTTTTGAGGCCCTCATGCATGTCTCTATCCAGGGACAACGTGGAGCCTCCCAATTTTTGGCTGCCCTGCCAAAGGGCTATACTACAAAAGACCCACTTCCTTCCAATGGGCACTTCAGGTTTACAGGCCCTCATGCACGTCTCTATCCAGGGACAACGTGGAGCCTCCCAATTTTTGGCTGCCCTGCCAAAGGGCTATACTACAAAAGACCCACTTCCTTCCAATGGGCACTTCAGGTTTACAGGCCCTCATGCACGTCTCTATCCAGGGACAACGTGGAGCCTCCCAATTTTTGGCTGCCCTGCCTAAGGGCTATACTATAATACACCCACTTCCTGACACTGGACACTTAATGTTTTGAGGCCCTCATGCACGTCTCTATCCAGGGACAACGTGGAGCCTCCCAATTTTTGGCTGCCCTGCCTAAGGGCTATACTACAATAGACCCACTTCCTTACAATGGGCACTTCAGGTTTACAGGCCATCATGCACGTCTGTATGCAGGGGCATTGGTGAACCTCACAATTTTGGACTGCCCTGGCAAAGGAAAATACTACAAAGACTCAGTTCCTCAAAATGGGCACATTAGACTCAGAGGCCTTTATGTACGTCTCTTCTCAGGGACATCGGAGTGCCACACAATGTTTTACGTAAAATCTTTCATGTATTGATCTCAAAAAGTAACATACATTAGCTCTATCTCACTATTGGGTATGTGCCCTTAACATTTCCGCTATGAAAAATCATTTTGGTGTCATTTTGGAAGGTTTTCTGGTGAGTCCGTAAAAATGGCGTAAAACGCGGACAAAATTATTCACAGCTGTGACTTTTGAGTGATAAATGCTTCAAGGGGTCTTCCCCATGCTGTTGCCATGTCATTTGAGCACTCTTCGGAGACTTTTGTGCCATTTTTAGGGTTTCTACATGCTGCCGGTGGTCATTTCACAAAAATACTCGGGTCTCCCATAGGATAACATTGGGCTCGGTGCTCGGGCCGAGTACACGAGTATCTTGGGAGGCTCGGCCCGAGCTTCGAGCACCCGAGCTTTTTAGTACTCGCTCATCACTACTAATAAACCTAAAAAATAAAAATAAATTGAATAAAAATCATGAATGTTGTGTTATAACAGGAAATTCGGTGTAAGAATGAATATCCGGGATGAGAGTTCAGCGAATTAGTTAAAGAAATTGTTACAAAAAGGAGTGTGTACGGTTTATGCGTAAATTTTCAGAATGCGTACATGAAAATTATATGTATGTGAGAATGTCCCCCATGCTTTGTAAAAAGTTATTTATGAAAATGTAAATAAAATATATAAAAATGCCTAATTATTTATAATTTATGAGAAAGATATATATGTATGGAAGAATGTTATAAGGTGTCCAAGAACCATAAAGAAAAAGGGTGCATATATAATGTTAGAGGTCTAGAGTTCCACCAGGCTATATCACCCCTAAAGAAATAGAAAGAAGACCTTACTACCTGTGTACCCCAAAAAAAGCTATATTTCTTAGCCAGGATTATGGTGGAGATATGCACAAGTGAAATAAGAATATAAAGTAATACAATAAGATTATAAAACCAATATGTGTGCATTCATGCACCACCCGGTACGCTACCCTTGCCAAATTGCTCACTCTAGATCCCCAAACGATCCATGAAGCCGTTCCCCCGGTCACACCGCCTGCTGCCGGTTCCCACTCATCCCTGGGGGAGTTAGGCGAGTGGTATCGAGAGCTACATGTCGGCACTGATGATACCCCCATACACCACAAGGAAGGGGTATACCGGGTGGTACAGGAGTATGAGCGGGTTTTTAGCAAGCACCCTCTAGATTTTGGGCAGATTAAAGGGGTTCAACACCACATCCCTACCGGTACACACTCCCCTATTAAAGAGAGATACAGGCCTATTCCCCCTGCGCACTACCAATGCGCCAAAGACATGTTGAGGAACATGAAGGAGGCAGGGGTTATTAGGGACAGCTGTAGTCCCTGGGCCGCTCCGTTGGTGCTGGTTAAGAAGAAGGATGGCACCATGCGGATGTGTGTGGATTACCGGAAGATTAACCAGATAACGCATAAGGATGCTTACCCTCTGCCCCGCATCAAAGAGTCCCTGGCCTCGCTAAGAACCGCTAACTACTTCTCCACCCTTGACCTCACCAGCGGGTACTGGCAGGTGGCCGTGGCACCGGAAGACCGAGAGAAGACTGCCTATGGGACCGTTTTGCTGTACTTGGATGATGTGATTGTGTACTCACAGACGTATGAAGCCCACCTGGAGCACCTAGCCGAGGTGTTCGCGTCCCTTGCCAAGTATGGGATGAAGTTGAAGCCCTCAAAGTGTCATCTGCTGAAACCCAGAGTGCAGTACCTAGGACATGTGGTTGGTGCGGAAGGTGTCGCCCCCAACCCCGAGAAGATCACCGCCATCCAAGACTGGCCGAGACCGACCACAGTGAGGGAAGTGAGGCAGTTTCTGGGCCTGGTGGGATATTACCGTCGCTTCATTAAGGGGTACACAAAGATGGCTGCCCCCATGCAAGACCTCCTCGTAGGACAGACCAAGGGTGGTAGATCCCTAGTAGCCCCATTGGTGTGGGAAGAAAAGCATGAGGAATCCTTCCGCCAGCTGAGAACAGCCCTGACCGGAGAGGAAATCCTAGCGTACCCTGACTACAGCCGCCCATTCATCCTCTACACCGACGCCAGCAATGTGGGCTTGGGGGCTGTTCTATCCCAGGTCCAAAACAGATGGCTGGGAGAAAAACGGGTTAAATGCTGCGCTAGAAACCACGAATCCGATGGATAAAATAAATCCTTTCCTTTATTGGCACAAGTCAACGCGTTTCGAAAGCATATCCACTTTCTTCATCAGGACAAGACAGTACAAAAAAAGAATGACCAACTTTTTTGTACTGTCTTGTTTAACCCGCATTTAACCCGTTTTTCTCCCAGCCATCTGTTTTCTGCCAATTCTGCATCGGGGCTGCTGCTGACCACTGCTACATCATCAGCTTATATGCTTACATTGGAGTTGTGCCAGTCACAACTGAAGCAGGTGAGTACCTGTCTTTACTTTTGCATACCCTTGTCTACCAGATAAGACCCTATTTCTGCGCTTGTTTCTTCCACAGTTTTTTTCCTAAATCCCAGGTCCAAGACAGAAGGGAAAAGGTAATAGCTTATGCTAGCCGAAAACTCCGACCGACTGAGAGGAACCCTGAGAACTACATCTCCTTCAAGCTTGAGCTCTTGGCACTGGTGTGGGCTATCACCGAGCGGTTCCGCCATTACCTGGCAGCAGCCAAGTTCAATGCGTACACAGACAATAACCTGCTGACCCATCTAGATACGGCCAAGCTGGGCGCGTTGGAGCAGCGGTGGGTGACCAGGTTAGCCAACTACGATTTCACCATCAAGTACCGGGCCGGCCGTACCAACGTCAATGCCAATGCACTCTCCCGGATGCCCCACCTGTCGGAAGAGGGGCCAGAGGATGATGACCTCGAAGAGATCGAGTTGCCTGCATTTCACCGGCCATTCACTGAGAAGGTGCACGTCTACCAACAACGGGTGAACCTGGATCCGCTGCCCCGACAGGACTGGCAGGAAGCTCAGGACCAGGCACCTGCTGTCCGCCTGGTCAAGACTCTAGTGGAACAGGGTTCTGCTGGTATAGACCCTGCTGCCCCTGCCGAAGCCCAACGTCTGTGGCAAGAAAGGACCCGGCTATACCTACACCAGGGGAAGTTGTATCGCGAGCTGATTAATCCAAAGACTCACGAGAAGATCCGTCAGCTGGTGATTCCCCAGGCTAACGTGCCCACCGTCCTGCAAGCATACCATGATGGTGCAGTGCACTTCGGGTGGAAGAAGCTAGAGATGTTGTTAAGAGAGCGGTTCTATTGGAGTGGAATGCGGGAATCTGTGGAGGACTGGTGCCGAGAATGTGGCCCTTGCGCATTGAGAAGGAAGGACGAGGCCAGCCAGAAGGCACCCCTACACCCGATCATTACACACCAACCGCTGGAGCTGGTTGCCCTTGACCATGTAAAGCT
The DNA here is from genome assembly GCF_048569485.1 of Anomaloglossus baeobatrachus. Taxonomy (NCBI): domain Eukaryota; kingdom Metazoa; phylum Chordata; class Amphibia; order Anura; family Aromobatidae; genus Anomaloglossus; species Anomaloglossus baeobatrachus. Next base: position 124,145,539 of record NC_134362.1, read on the forward strand.
CACCCCCAGCCGAAGTGGGTACACCTACGCTCTGACCATCGTAGACCACTACTCGAGGTTCCTGGTGGTTGTCCCAGTTAAGGACTTAACCGGCCGCACCGCTGCTAAGGCTTTCCAGGCTTATTTCTGTTGACCGCATTGGTACCTGGAGAGGGTGCTTACCGACCAGGGTCCGGCCTTTGAAGCAGAGGTATTCCAGGAATTCTGCCAGTTGTACGGCTGCAAGAAAATCCGGACCACGCCTTACCACGCCCAAACCAATGGCATTTGTGAAAAGATGAACCACTTGGTCCTGGGCCTCCTCAAGACGTTACCACTGGAAGAACGGAACCTGTGGCTGGAGAAGCTACCTGACCTGGTCGATATGTACAACAACATCCCTTCCAGCTCTACGAAATGCACTCCAGCATACCTGATGAGAGCTCGTCCCGGCCGGCTACCAGTGGATCTGGAAATGGGCTTGGAAGCTTCAGAAGCACTCCTGTCGACAGCTGAATGGGACACTCGGCGGAGGACACAGTACCGACAGGTCCAGGAGTATGTTGAAAAGAACTTGTGCCGGAGTCGGGGACAACAGGAGCAGTGCTTCAACAAGAAGGCGCCTGCCGGTTCCTTCCAACCTGGGGATGTAGTGCTGAAGCGGAAAAGAAGGGCCCACAAGCTGGATGATCAATGGGAAAAAACCCCGTATGTAGTCCAGCCCACAGGATGGGAGAATGGGAAGGCCTACCAGATCAGCCGTGACCAGGGGGGGACTTTGGCCACGGTTTCCCGAGACCACCTGAAGAAGTGCCCACCAGCATTGAGAGTAGCGGATGAGGCTCCAGTTCCCAGTCCAGTGGAGAAGGAAAAAGAGGTAATCCACACCATGATGGGTGATTTTCCAGCAGACTGGCCTACACAGAACGGTGCGGTGATCCTTCCAGTGATACTGTTCCCACAACCCGTGGATGAAGAAATGATGGAAACGGTTAACCGCGAGCCAGTGCCCAGGGATGTACCTGTACCCAGCTCCCCTACGCCTCCGCCTGCCCCACATGATAGCAGGGAGGAGGAACTGACTGTTCCCTCTGCCCCACTGCCTGTCACCACTGACACTGGACCCCGAAGGTCCACTCGCCCCAACCTAGGTAGACCCCCACTTAGGTACAGGGAAACTACTCTTTAAAAGGGGGGGTCTTTATGTGTTGAGTGTACCAGTTTGAAAGTTTTAAATGATAAGTAAAGATGATCAACCAAAGAAGTTTACCTGATTGAACCGTGATTAAACCGGCCGTTGCCGGCAACTGTTGTCCCCGTAGGGACTGTGCAACCATTGCGTAAGGAACTGCTTACGGACAAGCCCGAGAACTTGCAGGACAACCACAAACTTAGTGCAATGTAAATAAAAATGTTTGTTGGCTTGACACCGTTACCGCCTCCGGAGAGGCTGATTTGGGAGGATGGGCCTGGAGGAAAGGGATGGCCTAGGCCCGCCACTATCGTAACCGGTGGCGATCCTCCGGGGGTTCAGGGGTCCCCTTGGACGTGGGCCCCCTGAAAGAGACAGAACCCGCTCGGGCAACTTGGTGCTGGACTGGGGTCAAGGGGTGCTGCCCGCTTCTTAGGGGCAGCATCAGGGCCAGGTTGTTTGGGTGGGAGAAGAGCGGAAGCTGTACCGTTGTAAAATGTTTATGATGCTTTTACATGTTTTACCGTTTTATTCTTTTTCAGTTGTGAAAATAAAACCGGTGATGGACGGGCAGCCCGCGGACGGTCTGCATTTTACTATAGGGGAATGTGGCACCCTGGACAAGCCAGGTCGTCACAGGTACTACACCAACACACTCTACACTCCGGCTAGGCACACCGAAGCTAAACACAAATCCTAGTTGCCTTCCTCCAGGGGCTGATGTCCACACCAGGGGGTGGGCCAGGCGGTTGATCCCACCCACCGAGGAGTTCACAGTCCTGGAGGCGGGAAAAGGAGTCAGATTAGAGATCAGTTTTGGAGTTAGAGAAGTGAAGAGGAGAGGAGACTGACCGTGTCCGGGTGTGTGGCCCGGGCACTCAGCAAGGTTGGCAGACGGTGGTGACCTTCTGCAGGAGAGGCTGATTGGAGTGAACCGTACGGACCGGGGATGGGCGGTGGCCCGCCGGTACCAGATCGGGGAGTGAAGAGAAGCCAGCACCATCCGGCAGGGCCTACGGACCCCGACCAGGCTAGGAGTCGCCGTAAAACCGGTCAAATCCGTTAGCGACAGGAACCTCCAGGGTTTCCCAGCAGTCAAGACCCGATTGAAGGCAACAGCTCACACCGTAGAGGGAAGCACAGTCACCGCCAAGGCTACAGTTCCCAGGGCCAGAGCCTGCGGGCAAAAGGGGCTCCCTCAGCATCCATCCAAGCTGGGGAGCGGGTTACCGGTGGGAAGCCCGCTAGATTTTGGGGGAATAAAAGGGGTCCAACACCACATCCCCACAGGTGCACACCCACCCATCAAAGAGAGCTATAAGCCAATACCACCTTCACATTGCCAGTGTACCAAGGACATGTTGAGCAACATGAAGGCGGCTGGGGTTATCCGTGACAGTTGTAGCCTTTGGGCAGCTCTGTTGATCCTGTTAAAAAAGAAGGACGGCACCACTCCCCGTATTGAGGAATCGCTAGCTGCATTGAGAACTGCAAATTATTTTTCTACCCTTGATCTCACTAGTCACTATTGGCAAGTGTCCGTTGCTGAGGCAGACCGGGAGAAGACCGCCTTCGCCACCCCTATGGGTCTCTGCGAGTTCAAAAGCATGCCCTTCGAGCTGTGCAATGCGCCAGGAACCTTCCAGAGGCTGATGGAATGCTGCTTGGGACAAGATTTTAGGGTGTATAAAAAGGGAGATTAGATCCCGTGATCCCAACGTATTGTTACACCTCTATAAATCACTTGTAAGGCTACATCTGGAATATGGGAACCAGTTTTGGGCTCCACATTTTAAAAAGGACATTCAGAAGTTAGAGTCAGTTCAAAGGTGGGCAACTAGACTACTACAAGGAATGGAAGGCCTCCCATATGATGACAAGTTGAAAAAGTTATTAAGTGATTATTGGCTGCAATGGGGCTTTCTGGCTGGTGCCAGCCTCTGTTCTTAGCACACAGGAACCACAATCCCTACACCATGCTTCAATGGATTCTCTCATCCCAGCCCAGTAAAACTACATATTTTACACAGTCATAAGCAGCCAAAAGGGATCTATTCTATTCAATTGCAAATGATCTAGATAAGACTGAGAATAAGATACTGCACGGGACATAGCAGAGTTGGTCAAGTTGAGTGGAGATGAGTTTGCTATTTGGCACAGCTTTTTGCATCAATAAAGCAAGTAAAAGGTGTGAAAGATAAAAAAAGGGTGAAAGTGTGAAAAGTGAATTGGCCAAATTGAGGTGCATATAAAGTTTTTGCTTTCTTTCAATTCACTAATGGGGCTCATTTGAATCAGGTGAATTGAGTTCTGCTTTTGGAAACTGGGTTAAGAAGGGGTGCACCAGTCCTGGAGGTACTGCAATACCAGGTCAATGCGTGGAGTGGACAGAGCAAGATTTTTTCCATCTCCTTGTTCTAAAAATCCATTTAATATATGGTCCCCAGAGAGGGGACGTATCAGATATTAAACTGATAAGAACAGATTTAATTTTTTTTTTTTCTGTTTATCAGTAGGACTTCAAAATAACAAAGGTGATCGCCTCCCGTTGCCTGGGAACCGTCCAGGCACAAGAGGGCTATGTGTCACCAGAAGGCGCACACACTTCCTCAAGGCCGGCAGACGTGCAATCCCAGGCACCTTCCAGTACCGACCAAGGTAGCGTCCTCCGAAACTACACTTGATCTTAGCCAAAAGGCCGAGAAGCTATAACCCGAATTGGTTACGGCCTTGAGTGGCACCCTGGCCTATACCGGACACATCTTAGGGAGAGGGAGACAAACCCACGCCTACAGAAGACATTTTGTCACCCAAGCCAACCCTTGAAAAGGCTGTTTTGCAGAGCAAAAACAAGAAGAATGGTGCTTTTTGCAGCCGCCGCCCACTGCAATGAATCTGAATAACTCCTCCTTTTGGACACAAGCACCTCCCCTCCCCCTTGCAGTCTTTCCAATTCATGATACAAAAAGACGGACGGACAGGACAGGACAGGACAGGCTGCCTGACTTTCCGTCACTGCCACCCTTTGCCATCCTTGCCCGTAGAAAGCCCTTTCATCATCCCCAAACCCTAATCTTTTCCCTTCCCTTCCCAGATGCGTCTCACTCCCTTTCATTAGGAAGTGAGCGCAGCCTTTTCTCCGTTCTGCACATGCGCGACGTTAAACACAAATGCGCAGGCGTGCGTTCCATTACCCTCACTGCATTCCACTCCCATACAGGAAGTGGGCGCAGCTATTACTACGGTCGCACATAAAAGAACCCACGGCCACCACTGCACATAGCTGACTCCACCACAGGACACCCACTTCTACACCAACGCAGGTAAGACAGGATCGGCACCTCTATGCTCCCGTTACAATCAGGCTCAGTCACCATGTGATAACGCTCTCAACTCTTTAGTTGCAGGCTCCCCTTGCTTCACCTCCACTGGCTGTGCTGCCATTTCCTCTCCCACCTGGAAGGTATACTTTATTCCACTATTTTCCTGTTTCTCTCTTCCCCCTTTTCCCATAACCTACTTTTATCTGCATTTGTGGGGTATCTATATGCTATTTACATCATAGTTTTATTCATTAATATGGAAGGGAAGAGTGCCCATGAGAGTGTTGAACTGCGGAGAGCAAGAGATTAAGCTGCTCCAATTTGCCACCATTGATAAGCTGTTCTCAGTAGATACACATGCTATCCAAACAGCAGCATCCACCATTGCTTCAGCCCACCCATTCAGTGACAGCTCACCAAGTCAGCCAGAGGAGTGGTGTAAGGAATTACACGTAGGCACTGACTCCACACCTTCACATCACAAGAAGGGGGTCTACAGGCTAGTGCAAGAATACGAGCAAGTCTTCAGCAAACATCCGCTAGACTTTTGAAGAATAAAAGGGGTCAAACACTACATCCCCACAAGTGCACACCCACCCATCAAAGAGAGATATAAGCCAAAACTACCTGCACATTACCAGTGTACCAAGGACATGTTGAGCAACATGAAGGAGGCTGGGGTTATCCGTGACAGTTGTAGCCTCTGGGCAGCTCCGTTGGTCCTGTTAAAGAAGAAGGACAGCACCACTCCCCTGTATTGAGGAATAGCTAGCTGCATTGAGAACTGCAAATTATTTTTCTACCCTTGATCTCACTAGTCGCTATTGGCAAGTGTCCGTTGCTGAGGCAGACCGGGAGAAGACCGCCTTTGCCACCCCGATGGGTCTCTGCGAGTTTAAAAGCATGCCCTTTGAGCTGTGCAATTTGCCAGGAACCTTCCAGAGGCTGATGGAATGCTGCTTGGGACACCGAAACTTTGAAACGGTACTGCTATACCTTTATGATGTTATTGTTTATTCTAAAGCAAACAAGATTTTAGGGTGTATAAAAAGGGAGATTAGATCCGGTGATCCCAACGTATTGTTACCCCTCTATAAATCACTTGTAAGGCCACATCTGGAATATGGGGTAAAGTCCTGAGCAGGTTGATAACCATTGGTTTGAGCATGGTAGGGTGTAGTGCGCATCTTCCTGCATCGGTAAAAGCTGCAGAAGTCCTTGAAGATTTCCGCTTCAAAGGCTGTGCCTTGATCTGTGAGGACTCTCTCTGAGTAGCCATGAGGTCTGCATAAGTGTGCTTGGAAGACCTTCGCTGCAGTATGGGCCATTAGATCTTTGACTTGTACCACAACCATAAATCTCGAGTAGTTGTCTACCATCGTAAGTGCATACGTGAGCTCGCCTCGATATTCTGCAACAAAACTCCCTTTTTCGATTTCAGTTTCAGCAAACACTCCTCTTCCTGTAGAAAATATTTATCATTACCTAAGACAGTCATTCTAATGCATGACAATATTAAGGCAATTTAGTTAAAACTTGTTTTAACTCACCTTTAAGGGGATTGATGTATTTCATGGTCAATCCAGGTTTGTCAGTGATGGCACTGACATAATGTATGGCGTCTTTTTCGGGCGTTATCCTTTGCCTTTTCATTGTGAAAATCCAGTTGCCTATATCAAAGCAAATTCTACTACTTGTAAAGTATGCAGAAAATGAAATGTAGAACATATAACATCAACTGCTTAGGAACGCATCATAGGTTAGTACTTAAAAGGATATTGTCATGTTCTAGTCATAATGCAAGCTGGACATTTTTCATGTTACCCTGTAATCGCCGGCCTGTTCTAATGCTCACAAGCCAAGATATAGGCTCAGCTGCTAAGGCTTCCCTCTGCCTTCTGAATGAAACTTGAATATGTCTGGGTCACTGTGTATATAGCAGGTGCTCAGAAAAAATAAGAGTCAATTCAATAGAAATAGCTCTGGCACACTATAGTGATCAATAACGTAAGAAAAGAACTCTTGGAATGCTGAAAATTCTTTATTTGTGCAAAAGGATAATTCATCCAACGTTTCGACCTTGTTTTTAGGTCTTTATCAAGGATAAAGTTATCTAAGATCATAAAGGGTTACAAAACCATATAAACACGTAATTAGTACATAGTACAACATAACAGTACAATATATTGCTACTTGAGAGTACAATGGGTCAAATGACCATGATGCACATACAAAAAATTTTTCCAAAGCCATAGTGAAAACATTTGTACTGAGGAAAGAAAATTTCCACATGACCTATCTGGAGAAACATTCTGGATCAAACAACCAAAAATAGTCAAGCAGGTAAATACACACCTATATGGATAACAGGATGATATGTGTTCAATTGTATAGCGTCATTGCCATTAAGGTACAAATGGAAAACTTGCAATCCTATATAGTGAAGGAAATGAACACATATCATATCAAAGAACACAGGAACATGGGTGTGAGAAAAACCTCAATGTTTATACTTTGTTCTTTATAATGGTGTGAACATGTATATGTCTCAGTACCTTATGCACTTGAGAATTCTAGTGAGTAGATCATGAAAGCCTATTTCAGAACTGGAATCGGTAAATAATTGTAGGTGGAATCTAAATGAAAAGATGGTACAAGTGTTATCATGACACGTGGGCTATAACACAATGGACCGTGTGACAAAGAAGAAAGGAGAGAAAGAAGAGGAAGAAAATGCAACTACCTGTAACATTACGTGATAGTCACTGGTAAGTATCACTTGACAATTCAAGTGAAAAAGGATTCCTTTATTAAAGGGTTCTCAGTCGCCTCATGATCATGAAATACTAGGGTAAATGATATGAGAATGGGTAAGAAGCACCACTAAAGGAAATATGAGATGCAGGACATATATCTATAAACCCCTGAACTACATGATAGAAATAAAAAGAAGAAAAAAGAAAAAAAAGAAGAAAGAAGAAGAACACATAGAATGCGGAAAGAGAATGGGTACAACTACCTGAGTTACTGCAGGGAGGCCCCTGGTTGGTATTGTGAGGGTTAGTGGAATTCCTTCACTGAAGGGTTCTCAGTTGCCTCAGGTTCGTGAAAAATGCTATAGACAAATAATGCCCGGAGAAAAGGGGTTCATATACAGCGAATAATGGTAATACAAGGTACATGTGTCACATGTAATAGTATATATATATATATTGTACTAAGCTCTACACCAGAAATAGAAAGTAGTCCCTCTGCCTTCTGTCTAGGTGCCCTGAGTTATGTCCTGTAAACTGTCACAGGGACCCAGACACACATGTGTAGTAGGGGAATATCCCTGCTGAGATGCCAGTGCTAGAGCACTCGTTTGCTGTGGAGTTGAACGCTATGTGAGCAGTTCTTACCTTCAATGAGCAGAAGTCTCTTTTTTCAGATTTCAATATCTCTGTGGGTATCTGGCAGAAATATGGAATACTCTTTACTGCTAAGACCCTGTACACCACTCCCACTAAAGGGGGCTTTACACGCTGCGACATCGCTAATGCGGAGTCGTTGGGGTCACGGAATTTGTGACGCACATCCGGCCGCATTAGCGATGTTGCTGCGTGTGACACCGATGAGCGATTTTGCATCGCTGCAAAAACGTGCAAAATCGCTCATCGGTGACATGGGTCTCCATTCTCGATTATCGTTACTGCAGCAGTAACGATGTAGTTCGTCGCTCCTGCGGCAGCACACATCGCTCCGTGTGACACCGCAGAAACGAGGAACCTCTCCTTACCTGCCTCCCAGCCGCTATGAGGAAGGAAGGAGGTGGGCGGGATGTTCCGGCCACTCATCTCCGCCCCTCCGCTGCTATTGGGCGGTCGCTCAGTGACGTCGCTGTGACGCCGCACGGACCGCCCCCTTAGAAAGGAGGCGGTTCGCCGGTCACAGCGACGTCGCCGGGCAGGTAAGTATGTGTGACGGGTCTGGTCGGTGTTGTGCAGCATGGGCAGCGATTTGCCCGTGTCGCGCAACAGATGGGGGCGGGTATCCACACTAGCGATATCGGGACCGATATCGCAGTGTGTAAAGTAGCCTTTAATAAACTGTGTAAAGGATTTTAAGTAAAAATCCACAATAAACCAGCGCTAGATGGGTTTTTATAATTTTATTAATAGACCACAAATAAAAAAATTTTTGCTATCCTTGTTTCAAGACAGAGTATTTGATAATATACAATACACTGATTATTACTAAAACCAAGGACCACATAAAACAAGGACCACATAAAATAAAAAATGAAAGTAATGAGAATAAAATTCTTTTGTATAACCAATTAACTTCGAGGTGATACAATATTCACATTGATTTAGTTTTACCAGTCTAATGTAATGCCCCGGCCGGTGGCATATATTTTGTTTGGTTAATAATTTAGACTTATACAATGAAAGATGTACTATACCACCCCTGGCTAACTTACAAGTTTTAAGTTGTACAATATAAGTTTGCGACGTTATATTCGCCCCCAGGGCCTGGGGGAATAAACCTCACAACAACTTGACCGCAAAAAACACCCCGGATTTCTCCGTTGATTAGGCTGGAACCGCTATGTACAGGATTGACCTGTTAGACTTCCAGAGCGGACGTTTTGAGGCCAGTGGCCGCGACTAGTGCTGGCTCTGGGGGAGATGTATGGTTACCGACATCCCTCTTTACAGAGCCTTTATAACACTTCACAAGGCCACAAACCAGCCGGTCCCGTATTCTCCCAAATGTACTTTCGAAATCAAGCAGTACGAAGCCACTGAAAGCACCAAGATGTTGGCTGCGGACAACAATAAGATCAGCGGTAACTACTCAGCCTCTCCAGCGGGCAGTCCAGACCGTATCCAGTGTCAGCTGACTGATTCCACACAGGAGGAAGTTGCTTGGCAGGTTAGCACCACACAAGGCTCCGATCCGCTTCCAAACGAGCAATGCAGAACCGCTGGAGGTACCAATGTATCCTGGTTGCAGACAAAGGAAATGTCAGCGGTAACCTCTCAACCTCTCCAGCAGGCAATCCGTACCGTGTCCAGTGGAAGCCGGTTGATTCCACACGAGGGAGAGATTACTTGGCAGGTTATCACCGCACAGGTGAGGTAGGCAAAAACAGAGTCCTGATCCGACGCGCGTTTCGGGGGCGTGTAACGGCCCCCTTCCTCAAGGATAACTCAGCTGTTGCCTAGAGCACTATTTATGCATATATTTAATTGGTTATAATTTGCATAAAATTAAACAATGTTTAAATTCAACCAACATTCAATGACCACTACATATATCAATTTGTGAAAGACCGTTCATAATAGCCATATAATATAATTATGTGCAAAGGTTTTTCTAAAGGTTTTTCTAAAAAGACCTATATATAGCCTTGCTTGTATCATCATATACTGGGAAGACAATGTGTATATATGCATATGCTTTTTTTCAACAATAAATTTAACAAAAGGACATCATAAAGGTGTAATATAAATTTGCTATAATATGAAAAGCCCCTTATATCTACATCAACCTTGGGCAAGTGAAGCACCAATTTTAATATATATTATGCATATATACACATATATCTCCATGACAATCGCTTTTTTTTTTTTTTTTTTTTTTTTTTTTCCTTCTCTCCGTATTATTATCAGTACCTATTACTCCTCTACCTATAAAAATATAAATTAATTAAAAGCAAACAGTTCTATATCATTATTGAGTCCATATGGTTTCAAGGTGTTCAATTCAAAAATCCATTGGCTTTCTGCTCGTGACATTTTTTTAATGAAATCGCCACCTCTCCAATCCTTAGTTATTTTTTGTACGCCCCATACTTGGGATCCTTTAAAGGACCCTCCATGTTTTAACACATAATGTCTGGATAGGGGGTGCTTAGTACATTTATTTTTAACACTTCTAATGTGCTCACCCACCCTTTTCCATAGGGGTCTAATAGTTCTCCCAATGTATTTTTTCTGACAGGGACATTGAATGCAATATACTACTCCCTTTGATTGACATGTAATAAATTCTCTAATCATGACTTCTGACTGCCCCTGTAAGAAGGATTTCCGTGAAATATTTTTTGTATTCTTACATACTATACAGCTTTTGCATGGAAAAAAACCTTTCAGGCCAAATAATCCTCCCTTATTAGGTGCTGTAAGATTACGTATGGTGGGTGCCACTAAATTGCCAATATTGTTTGCCTTCCTATATATGAATATAACGTCGCAAACTTATATTGTACAACTTAAAACTTGTAAGTTAGCCAGGGGTGGTATAGTACATCTTTCATTGTATAAGTCTAAATTATTAACCAAACAAAATATATGCCACCGGCCGGGGCATTACATTAGACTGGTAAAACTAAATCAATGTGAATATTGTATCACCTCGAAGTTAATTGGTTATACAAAAGAATTTTATTCTCATTACTTTCATTTTTTATTTTATGTGGTCCTTGTTTTATGTGGTCCTTGGTTTTAGTAATAATCAGTGTATTGTATATTATCAAATACTCTGTCTTGAAACAAGGATAGCAAAAAATTTTTTATTTGTGGTCTATTAATAAAATTATAAAAACCCATCTAGCGCTGGTTTATTGTGGATTTTTACTTAAAATCCTTTACACAGTTTATTAAAGGCTACTTTACACACTGCGATATCGGTCCCGATATCGCTAGTGTGGATACCCGCCCCCATCTGTTGCGCGACACGGGCAAATCGCTGCCCATGCTGCACAACACCGACCAGACCCGTCACACATACTTACCTGCCCGGCGACGTCGCTGTGACCGGCGAACCGCCTCCTTTCTAAGGGGGCGGTCCGTGCGGCGTCACAGCGACGTCACTGAGCGACCGCCCAATAGCAGCGGAGGGGCGGAGATGAGTGGCCGGAACATCCCGCCCACCTCCTTCCTTCCTCATAGCGGCTGGGAGGCAGGTAAGGAGAGGTTCCTCGTTTCTGCGGTGTCACACGGAGCGATGTGTGCTGCCGCAGGAGCGACGAACTACATCGGTACTGCTGCAGTAACGATAATCGAGAATGGAGACCCATGTCACCGATGAGCGATTTTGCACGTTTTTGCAGCGATGCAAAATCGCTCATCGGTGTCACACGCAGCAACATCGCTAATGCGGCCGGATGTGCGTCACAAATTCCGTGACCCCAACGACTCCGCATTAGCGATGTCGCAGCGTGTAAAGCCCCCTTTAGTGGGAGTGGTGTACAGGGTCTTAGCAGTAAAGAGTATTCCATATTTCTGCCAGATACCCACAGAGATATTGAAATCTGAAAAAAGAGACTTCTGCTCATTGAAGGTAAGAACTGCTCACATAGCGTTCAACTCCACAGCAAACGAGTGCTCTAGCACTGGCATCTCAGCAGGGATATTCCCCTACTACACATGTGTGTCTGGGTCGCTGTGACAGTTTACAGGACATAACTCAGGGCACCTAGACAGAAGGCAGAGGGACTACTTTCTATTTCTGGTGTAGAGCTTAGTACAATATATATATATATACTATTACATGTGACACATGTACCTTGTATTACCATTATTCGCTGTATATGAACCCCTTTTCTCCGGGCATTATTTGTCTATAGCATTTTTCACGAACCTGAGGCAACTGAGAACCCTTCAGTGAAGGAATTCCACTAACCCTCACAATACCAACCAGGGGCCTCCCTGCAGTAACTCAGGTAGTTGTACCCATTCTCTTTCCGCATTCTATGTGTTCTTCTTCTTTCTTCTTTTTTTTCTTTTTTCTTCTTTTTATTTCTATCATGTAGTTCAGGGGTTTATAGATATATGTCCTGCATCTCATATTTCCTTTAGTGGTGCTTCTTACCCATTCTCATATCATTTACCCTAGTATTTCATGATCCTGAGGCGACTGAGAACCCTTTAATAAAGGAATCCTTTTTCACTTGAATTGTCAAGTGATACTTACCAGTGACTATCACGTAATGTTACAGGTAGTTGCATTTTCTTCCTCTTCTTTCTCTCCTTTCTTCTTTGTCACACGGTCCATTGTGTTATAGCCCACGTGTCATGATAACACTTGTACCATCTTTTCATTTAGATTCCACCTACAATTATTTACCGATTCCAGTTCTGAAATAGGCTTTCATGATCTACTCACTAGAATTCTCAAGTGCATAAGGTACTGAGACATATACATGTTCACACCATTATAAAGAACAAAGTATAAACATTGAGGTTTTTCTCACACCCATGTTCCTGTGTTCTTTGATATGATATGTGTTCATTTCCTTCACTATATAGGATTGCAAGTTTTCCATTTGTACCTTAATGGCAATGACGCTATACAATTGAACACATATCATCCTGTTATCCATATAGGTGTGTATTTACCTGCTTGACTATTTTTGGTTGTTTGATCCAGAATGTTTCTCCAGATAGGTCATGTGGAAATTTTCTTTCCTCAGTACAAATGTTTTCACTATGGCTTTGGAAAAATTTTTTGTATGTGCATCATGGTCATTTGACCCATTGTACTCTCAAGTAGCAATATATTGTACTGTTATGTTGTACTATGTACTAATTACGTGTTTATATGGTTTTGTAACCCTTTATGATCTTAGATAACTTTATCCTTGATAAAGACCTAAAAACAAGGTCGAAACGTTGGATGAATTATCCTTTTGCACAAATAAAGAATTTTCAGCATTCCAAGAGTTCTTTTCTTACGTTATTGATCACTATAGTGTGCCAGAGCTATTTCTATTGAATTGACTCTTATTTTTTCTGAGCACCTGCTATATACACAGTGACCCAGACATATTCAAGTTTCATTCAGAAGGCAGAGGGAAGCCTTAGCAGCTGAGCCTATATCTTGGCTTGTGAGCATTAGAACAGGCCGGCGATTACAGGGTAACATGAAAAATGTCCAGCTTGCATTATGACTAGAACATGACAATATCCTTTTAAGTGCTAACCTATGATGCGTTCCTAAGCAGTTGATGTTATATGTTCTACATTTCATTTTCTGCATACTTTACAAGTAGTAGAATTTGCTTTGATATAGGCAACTGGATTTTCACAATGAAAAGGCAAAGGATAACGCCCGAAAAAGACGCCATACATTATGTCAGTGCCATCACTGACAAACCTGGATTGACCATGAAATACATCAATCCCCTTAAAGGTGAGTTAAAACAAGTTTTAACTAAATTGCCTTAATATTGTCATGCATTAGAATGACTGTCTTAGGTAATGATAAATATTTTCTACAGGAAGAGGAGTGTTTGCTGAAACTGAAATCGAAAAAGGGAGTTTTGTTGCAGAATATCGAGGCGAGCTCACGTATGCACTTACGATGGTAGACAACTACTCGAGATTTATGGTTGTGGTACAAGTCAAAGATCTAATGGCCCATACTGCAGCGAAGGTCTTCCAAGCACACTTATGCAGACCTCATGGCTACTCAGAGAGAGTCCTCACAGATCAAGGCACAGCCTTTGAAGCGGAAATCTTCAAGGACTTCTGCAGCTTTTACCGATGCAGGAAGATGCGCACTACACCCTACCATGCTCAAACCAATGGTTATCAACCTGCTCAGGACTTTACCCCATATTCCAGATGTGGCCTTACAAGTGATTTATAGAGGGGTAACAATACGTTGGGATCACCGGATCTAATCTCCCTTTTTATACACCCTAAAATCTTGTTTGCTTTAGAATAAACAATAACATCATAAAGGTATAGCAGTACCGTTTCAAAGTTTCGGTGTCCCAAGCAGCATTCCATCAGCCTCTGGAAGGTTCCTGGCAAATTGCACAGCTCGAAGGGCATGCTTTTGAACTCGCAGAGACCCATCGGGGTGGCAAAGGCGGTCTTCTCCCGGTCTGCCTCAGCAACGGACACTTGCCAATAGCGACTAGTGAGATCAAGGGTAGAAAAATAATTTGCAGTTCTCAATGCAGCTAGCTATTCCTCAATACAGGGGAGTGGTGCTGTCCTTCTTCTTTAACAGGACCAACGGAGCTGCCCAGAGGCTACAACTGTCACGGATAACCCCAGCCTCCTTCATGTTGCTCAACATGTCCTTGGTACACTGGTAATGTGCAGGTAGTTTTGGCTTATATCTCTCTTTGATGGGTGGGTGTGCACTTGTGGGGATGTAGTGTTTGACCCCTTTTATTCTTCAAAAGTCTAGCGGATGTTTGCTGAAGACTTGCTCGTATTCTTGCACTAGCCTGTAGACCCCCTTCTTGTGATGTGAAGGTGTGGAGTCAGTGCCTACGTGTAATTCCTTACACCACTCCTATGGCTGACTTGGTGAGCTGTCACTGAATGGGTGGGCTGAAGCAATGGTGGATGCTGCTGTTTGGATAGCAAGTGTATCTACTGAGAACAGCTTATCAATGGTGGCAAATCGGAGCAGCTTAATCTCTTGCTCTCCGCAGTTCAACACTCTCATGGGCACTCTTCCCTTCCATATTAATGAATAAAACTATGATGTAAATAGCATATAGATACCCCACAAATGCAGATAAAAGTAGGTTATGGGAAAAGGGGGAAGAGAGAAACAGGAAAATAGTGGAATAAAGTATACCTTCCAGGTGGGAGAGGAAATGGCAGCACAGCCAGTGGAGGTGAAGCAAGGGGAGCCTGCAACTAAAGAGTTGAGAGCGTTATCACATGGTGACTGAGCCTGATTGTAACGGGAGCATAGAGGTGCCGATCCTGTCTTACCTGCGTTGGTGTAGAAGTGGGTGTCCTGTGGTGGAGTCAGCTATGTGCAGTGGTGGCCGTGGGTTCTTTTATGTGCGACCGTAGTAATAGCTGCGCCCACTTCCTGTATGGGAGTGGAATGCAGTGAGGGTAATGGAACGCACGCCTGCGCATTTGTGTTTAACGTCGCGCATGTGCAGAACGGAGAAAAGGCTGCGCTCACTTCCTAATGAAAGGGAGTGAGACGCATCTGGGAAGGGAAGGGAAAAGATTAGGGTTTGGGGATGATGAAAGGGCTTTCTACGGACAAGGATGGCAAAGGGTGGCAGTGACGGAAAGTCAGGCAGCCTGTCCTGTCCTGTCCTGTCCGTCCGTCTTTTTGTATCATGAATTGGAAAGACTGCAAGGGGGAGGGGAGGTGCTTGTGTCCAAAAGGAGGAGTTATTCAGATTCATTGCAGTGGGCGGCGGCTGCAAAAAGCACCATTCTTCTTGTTTTTGCTCTGCAAAACAGCCTTTTCAAGGGTTGGCTTGGGTGACAAAATGTCTTCTGTAGGCGTGGGTTTGTCTCCCTCTCCCTAAGATGTGTCCGGTATAGGCCAGGGTGCCACTCAAGGCCGTAACCAATTCGGGTTATAGCTTCTCGGCCTTTTGGCTAAGATCAAGTGTAGTTTCGGAGGACGCTACCTTGGTCGGTACTGGAAGGTGCCTGGGATTGCACGTCTGCCGGCCTTGAGGAAGTGTGTGCGCCTTCTGGTGACACATAGCCCTCTTGTGCCTGGACGGTTCCCAGGCAACGGGAGGCGATCACCTTTGTTATTTTGAAGTCCTACTGATAAACAGAAAAAAAAAAAATTAAATCTGTTCTTATCAGTTTAATATCTGATACGTCCCCTCTCTGGGGACCATATATTAAATGGATTTTTAGAACAAGGAGATGGAAAAAATCTTGCTCTGTCCACTCCACGCATTGACCTGGTATTGCAGTACCTCCAGGACCGGTGCACCCCTTCTTAACCCAGTTTCCAAAAGCAGAACTCAATTCACCTGATTCAAATGAGCCCCATTAGTGAATTGAAAGAAAGCAAAAACTTTATATGCACCTCAATTTGGCCAATTCACTTTTCACACTTTCACCCTTTTTTTTATCTTTCACACCTTTTACTTGCTTTATTGATGCAAAAAGCTGTGCCAAATAGCAAACTCATCTCCACTCAACTTGACCAACTCTGCTATGTCCCGTGCAGTATCTTATTCTCAGTCTTATCTAGATCATTTGCAATTGAATAGAATAGATCCCTTTTGGCTGCTTATGACTGTGTAAAATATGTAGTTTTACTGGGCTGGGATGAGAGAATCCATTGAAGCATGGTGTAGGGATTGTGGTTCCTGTGTGCTAAGAAGAGAGGCTGGCACCAGCCAGAAAGCCCCATTGCAGCCAATAATCACTTAATAACTTTTTCAACTTGTCATCATATGGGAGGCCTTCCATTCCTTGTAGTAGTCTAGTTGCCCACCTTTGAACTGACTCTAACTTCTGAATGTCCTTTTTAAAATGTGGAGCCCAAAACTGGTTCCCATATTCCAGATGTAGCCTTACAAGTGATTTATAGAGGTGTAACAATACGTTGGGATCACGGGATCTAATCTCCCTTTTTATACACCCTAAAATCTTGTCCCAAGCAGCATTCCATCAGCCTCTGGAAGGTTCCTGGCGCATTGCACAGCTCGAAGGGCATGCTTTTGAACTCGCAGAGACCCATAGGGGTGGCGAAGGCGGTCTTCTCCCGGTCTGCCTCAGCAACGGACACTTGCCAATAGTGACTAGTGAGATCAAGGGTAGAAAAATAATTTGCAGTTCTCAATGCAGCTAGCAATTCCTCAATACGGGGAGTGGTGCCGTCCTTCTTTTTTAACAGGATCAACAGAGCTGCCCAAAGGCTACAACTGTCACGGATAACCCCAGCCGCCTTCATGTTGCTCAACATGTCCTTGGTACACTGGCAATGTGAAGGTGGTATTGGCTTATAGCTCTCTTTGATGGGTGGGTGTGCACCTGTGGGGATGTGGTGTTGGACCCCTTTTATTCCCCCAAAATCTAGCGGGCTTCCCACCGGTAACCCGCTCCCCAGCTTGGATGGATGCTGAGGGAGCCCCTTTTGCCCGCAGGCTCTGGCCCTGGGAACTGTAGCCTTGGCGGTGACTGTGCTTCCCTCTACGGTGTGAGCTGTTGCCTTCAATCGGGTCTTGACTGCTGGGAAACCCTGGAGGTTCCTGTCGCTAACGGATTTGACCGGTTTTACGGCGACTCCTAGCCTGGTCGGGGTCCGTAGGCCCTGCCGGATGGTGCTGGCTTCTCTTCACTCCCCGATCTGGTACCGGCGGGCCACCGCCCATCCCCGGTCCGTACGGTTCACTCCAATCAGCCTCTCCTGCAGAAGGTCACCACCGTCTGCCAACCTTGCTGAGTGCCCGGGCCACACACCCGGACACGGTCAGTCTCCTCTCCTCTTCACTTCTCTAACTCCAAAACTGATCTCCAATCTGACTCCTTTTCCCGCCTCCAGGACTGTGAACTCCTCGGTGGGTGGGATCAACCGCCTGGCCCACCCCCTGGTGTGGACATCAGCCCCTGGAGGAAGGCAACTAGGATTTGTGTTTAGCTTCGGTGTGCCTAGCCGGAGTGTAGAGTGTGTTGGTGTAGTACCTGTGACGACCTGGCTTGTCCAGGGCGCCACATTCCCCTATAGCAAAATGCAGACCGTCCGCGGGCTGCCCGTCCATCACCGGTTTTATTTTCACAACTGAAAAAGAATAAAACGGTAAAACATGTAAAAGCATCATAAACATTTTACAACGGTACAGCTTCCGCTCTTCTCCCACCCAAACAACCTGGCCCTGATGCTGCCCCTAAGAAGCGGGCAGCACCCCTTGACCCCAGTCCAGCACCAAGTTGCCCGAGCGGGTTCTGTCTCTTTCAGGGGGCCCACGTCCAAGGGGACCCCTGAACCCCCGGAGGATCGCCACCGGTTACGGTAGTGGCGGGCCTAGGCCATCCCTTTCCTCCAGGCCCATCCTCCCAAATCAGCCTCTCCTGGTCGGTAAGCACCCTCTCCGGGTACCAATGCGGTCAACAGAAATAAGCCTGGAAAGCCTTAGCAGCGGTGCGGCCGGTTAAGTCCTTAACTGGGACAACCACCAGGAACCTCGAGTAGTGGTCTACGATGGTCAGAGCGTAGGTGTACCCACTTCGGCTGGGGGTGAGCTTTACATGGTCAAGGGCAACCAGCTCCAGCGGTTGGTGTGTAATGATCGGGTGTAGGGGTGCCTTCTGGCTGGCCTCGTCCTTCCTTCTCAATGCGCAAGGGCCACATTCTCGGCACCAGGCCTCCACAGATTCCCGCATTCCACTCCAATAGAACCGCTCTCTTAACAACATCTCTAGCTTCTTCCACCCGAAGTGCACTGCACCATCATGGTATGCTTGCAGGACGGTGGGCACGTTAGCCTGGGGAATCACCAGCTGGCGGATCTTCTCGTGAGTCTTTGGATTAATCAGCTCGCGATACAACTTCCCCTGGTGTAGGTATAGCCGGGTCCGTTCTTGCCACAGACGTTGGGCTTCGGCAGGGGCAGCAGGGTCTATCCCAGCAGAACCCTGTTCCATTAGAGTCTTGACCAGGCGGACAGCAGGTGCCTGGTCCTGAGCTTCCTGCCAGTCCTGTCGGGGCAGCGGATCCAGGTTCACCCGTTGTTGGTAGACGTGCACCTTCTCAGTGAATGGCCGGTGAAATGCAGGCAACTCGATCTCTTCGAGGTCATCATCCTCTGGCCCCTCTTCCGACAGGTGGGGCATCCGGGAGAGTGCATTGGCATTGACGTTGGTACGGCCGGCCCGGTACTTGATGGTGAAATCGTAGTTGGCTAACCTGGTCACCCACCGCTGCTCCAACGCGCCCAGCTTGGCCGTATCTAGATGGGTCAGCAGGTTATTGTCTGTGTACGCGGTGAACTTGGCTGCTGCCAGGTAATGGCGGAACCGCTCGGTGATAGCCCACACCAGTGCCAAGAGCTCAAGCTTGAAGGAGATGTAGTTCTCAGGGTTCCTCTCAGTCGGTCGGAGTTTTCGGCTAGCATAAGCTATTACCTTTTCCCTTCTGTCTTGGACCTGGGATAGAACAGCCCCCAAGCCCACATTGCTGGCGTCGGTGTAGAGGATGAATGGGCGGCTGTAGTCAGGGTACGCTAGGATTTCCTCTCCGGTCAGGGCTGTTCTCAGCTGGCGGAAGGATTCCTCATGCTTTTCTTCCCACACCAATGGGGCTACTAGGGATCTACCACCCTTGGTCTGTCCTACGAGGAGGTCTTGCATGGGGGCAGCCATCTTTGTGTACCCCTTAATGAAGCAACGGTAATATCCCACCAGGCCCAGAAACTGCCTCACTTCCCTCACTGTGGTCGGTCTCGGCCAGTCTTGGATGGCGGTGATCTTCTTGGGGTTGGGGGCGACACCTTCCGCACCAACCACATGTCCTAGGTACTGCACTCTGGGTTTCAGCAGATGACACTTTGAGGGCTTCAACTTCATCCCATACTTGGCAAGGGACGCGAACACCTCGGCTAGGTGCTCCAGGTGGGCTTCATACGTCTGTGAGTACACAATCACATCATCCAAGTACAGCAAAACGGTCCCATAGGCAGTCTTCTCTCGGTCTTCCGGTGCCACGGCCACCTGCCAGTACCCGCTGGTGAGGTCAAGGGTGGAGAAGTAGTTAGCGGTTCTCAGCGAGGCCAGGGACTCTTTGATGCGGGGCAGAGGGTAAGCATCCTTATGCGTTATCTGGTTAATCTTCCGGTAATCCACACACATCCGCATGGTGCCATCCTTCTTCTTAACCAGCACCAACGGAGCGGCCCAGGGACTACAGCTGTCCCTAATAACCCCTGCCTCCTTCATGTTCCTCAATATGTCTTTGGCGCATTGGTAGTGCGCAGGGGGAATAGGCCTGTATCTCTCTTTAATAGGGGAGTGTGTACCGGTAGGGATGTGGTGTTGAACCCCTTTAATCTGCCCAAAATCTAGAGGGTGCTTGCTAAAAACCCGCTCATACTCCTGTACCACCCGGTATACCCCTTCCTTGTGGTGTATGGGGGTATCATCAGTGCCGACATGTAGCTCTCGATACCACTCGCCTAACTCCCCCAGGGATGAGTGGGAACCGGCAGCAGGCGGTGTGACCGGGGGAACGGCTTCATGGATCGTGTGGGGATCTAGAGTGAGCAATTTGGCAAGGGTAGCGTACCGGGTGGTGCATGAATGCACACATATTGGTTTTATAATCTTATTGTATTACTTTATATTCTTATTTCACTTGTGCATATCTCCACCATAATCCTGGCTAAGAAATATAGCTTTTTTTGGGGTACACAGGTAGTAAGGTCTTCTTTCTATTTCTTTAGGGGTGATATAGCCTGGTGGAACTCTAGACCTCTAACATTATATATGCACCCTTTTTCTTTATGGTTCTTGGACACCTTATAACATTCTTCCATACA
Source organism: Anomaloglossus baeobatrachus (assembly GCF_048569485.1). NCBI lineage: Eukaryota > Metazoa > Chordata > Amphibia > Anura > Aromobatidae > Anomaloglossus > Anomaloglossus baeobatrachus. The sequence goes on from NC_134362.1 coordinate 124,166,297, forward strand.
TATATATCTTTCTCATAAATTATAAATAATTAGGCATTTTTATATATTTTATTTACATTTTCATAAATAACTTTTTACAAAGCATGGGGGACATTCTCACATACATATAATTTTCATGTACGCATTCTGAAAATTTACGCATAAACCGTACACACTCCTTTTTGTAACAATTTCTATAACTCATTCGCTGAACTCTCATCCCGGATATTCATTCTTACACCGAATTTCCTGTTATAACACAACATTCATGATTTTTATTCAATTTATTTTTATTTTTTAGGTTTATTAGTAGTGATGAGCGAGTACTAAAAAGCTCGGGTGCTCGAAGCTCGGGCCGAGCCTCCCAAGATACTCGTGTACTCGGCCCGAGCACCGAGCCCAATGTTATCCTATGGGAGACCCGAGTATTTTTGTGAAATGACCACCGGCAGCATGTAGAAACCCTAAAAATGGCACAAAAGTCTCCGAAGAGTGCTCAAATGACATGGCAACAGCATGGGGAAGACCCCTTGAAGCATTTATCACTCAAAAGTCACAGCTTTGAATAATTTTGTCCGCGTTTTACGCCATTTTTACGGACTCACCAGAAAACCTTCCAAAATGACACCAAAATGATTTTTCATAGTATCATAGTATCATAGTATCATAGTTTTTAAGGTTGAAGGGAGACTCTAAGTCCATCTAGTTCAACCCGTAGCCTAACATGTTGATCCAGAGGAAGGCAAAAAACCCCAATGTGGCAAACAAGTTCCAATGGGGAAAAAATTTCCTTCCTGACTCCACATCCGGCAATCAGACTAGTTCCCTGGATCAATACCCTGTCATAAAATCTAATATACATAACTGGTTATATTAAATTTTTCAAGAAAGGCATCCAGGCTCTGCTTAAATGTTAGTAGTGAATCACTCATTACAACATCATGTGGCAGAGAGTTCCATAGTCTCACTGCTCGTACAGTAAAGAATCCTCGTCTGTGATTATGATTAAACCTTCTTTCCTCAAGACGTAGCGGATGCCCCCGTGTTCCAGTCGCAGGCCTAGGTGTAAATAGATCATTGGAAAGGTCTCTGTACTGTCCCCTCATATATTTATACATTGTGATTAGATCTCCCCTAAGCCTTCGTTTTTCCAGACTAAATAACCCCAAGTTTAATAACCTGTCTTCGTATTGCAGCCCCCCCATTCCTCTAATAATCTTGGTCGCTCTTCTTTGCACCCTCTCCAGTTCAGCTATGTCCTTCTTATATATCGGTGACCAGAATTGTACACAGTATTCTAAGTGCGGTCGCACTAGTGACTTGTACAGAGGTAGAACTATATTTTTTTCATGAACACTTATACCTCTTTTAATACATCCCATTATTTTATTAGCCCTGGCAGCAGCTGCCTGACACTGTCCACTAAAGTGAAGTTTACCATCCACCCATACACCCAAGTCTTTTTCTGTGTCTGTTTTACCCAGTGTTCTACAATTAAGTACATAATCATAAATGTTATTTCCTCTACCCAAGTGCATGACCTTACATTTATCTACATTAAACTTCAATTGCCACTTCTCAGCCCAATCCTCCAATTTACATAAATCTCCCTGTAATATAAAATTATCCTCCTCTGTATTGATTACCCTGCAGAGTTTAGTATCATCTGCAAATATTGAAATTCTACTCCGCATGCCCCCAACAAGGTCATTTATAAATATGTTGAAAAGAAGCGGGCCCAATACTGACCCCTGTGGTACCCCACTATGAACTGAGACCCAGTCCGAGTACGTACCATTAATAACCACCCTTTGTTTCCTATCACTGAGCCAGTTTTTAACCCAGTTACACATATTTTCCCCTATCCCCATTATTCTCATTTTATGTACCAACCTTTTGTGTGGCACCGTATCAAAAGCTTTTGAAAAGTCCATATACACAACATCCACTGCATTTCCCTGGTCCAGGCTTGAACTTACCTCTTCATAGAAGCTGATCAAATTAGTTTGACAGGATCGATCCCTCATAAACCCATGTTGATACTCTGTCATAAGGTTATTTTTCTTGAGATACTCCAGTATAGCATCTCTCAAGAAACCCTCAAGGATTTTACCAACCGTAGAGGTTAAACTTACCGGCCTATAATTTCCCGGCTCAGTTTTTGTCCCCTTTTTGAATATTGGCACCACATTTGCTATGCGCCAGTCCTGCGGTACCGACCCTGTTATTAAGGAATCTGAGAAGATTAAAAATAATGGTCTATCTATCACAGAACTCAATTCCTGTAGTACTCTGGGGTGTATGCCATCCGGGCCCGGAGATTTGTCAACCTTAGTGATTTCGAGGCGGCGGCGTACTTCCTGCTGGGTTAAGCAGGTAATATTCAAGGGTGAATTTATGGCATCACTGGTCATGTCATCTGCCATGGCATTTTCTTGTATAAAAACCGTAGAAAAAAAGTCATTCAGCAGGTTGGCTTTACCCTCATCCCCTTCCACCATTTCACCAAGACTATTTTTAAGGGGGCCAACACTATCGCTTTTCAGTTTTTTACTGTTTATGTAGTTAAAGAATATTTTAGGATTATTTTTACTTTCTCTCGCAATGAGTTTCTCTGTCTCATACTTAGCTAACTTAATTTGCTTTTTACATATTTTATTTAATTTTCTATAATTATATAATGCCTCATCACTACCTACCCTCTTTAATTCTTTTAAGGCTTTCTGTTTTTCTTTTATTGCTTCCCTTACAGCTCTATTTAGCCATAGGGGTTTCCTCCTATTTCTAGCATGTTTGTTCCCATAGGGTATATTTTCTGCACAAGCCCTATTCAGGATGCTCATAAAAGTCTCCCATTTGCTTTGTGTACTTTTATTACTTAGTACATCATCCCAGTTTATTGCACTAAGATCATCTCTCAACCGTTTAAAATTTGCTTTCCTGAACTTTAGTGTCCTTGTAGCCCCTCTACTATACATCTTACTAAAGAATACATGAAAACTTATTATTTTGTGATCACTATTCCCCAAGTAACCCCCAACTTGTATATTTGATATGCGGTCTGGCCTATTGGTTAGTACAAGGTCTAGTAGTGCTCCCCCTCTTGTGGGGTCCTGTACCATTTGTGAAAGGTAATTATCTTTCATTGTTATCAAAAATCTATTTCCTTTGCTGGAACTGCAAGTTTCTGTTCCCCAATTTATATCAGGATAGTTAAAGTCTCCCATAATAATTACCTCTCCGAGACTCGCTGCTTTATCAATTTGCTTTATGAGGAGATTCTCTACCTCTTCCATAATATTCGGCGTCTTATAACACACCCCTATCAGTATTTTATTATTCATTCTCCCCCCCCTTATCTCCACCCATAGGAACTCTACATTCTCAGTACCCTCACATATGTTGTCACGCAGGATGGGTTTTAAGGATGATTTTACATACAGACACACACCTCCCCCTCGCTTATTTGTACGGTCATTCCTGAATAGGCTATAACCCTGTAAATTAACAGCCCAGTCATAGCTCTCATCCAGCCATGTCTCTGATATCCCCACTATATCATAATTTTCTTCCAACAATATTAATTCTAATTCCTCCACCTTATTTGTGAGGCTTCGGGCATTAGTGTACATGCACGTTACGTATGACTCTGTACCTATATTCCTGCTTACTGTATTGACTGTCCTAACCCTTCCCCCCGTACCACCCCCAATTTCATTACTTGTGCCCTGGTCACTATCTGCACTACATTCCCCTTCTATAAAGTGAATACCCTCGCCCCCCATTCCTAGTTTAAACACTCCTCCAACCTTCTAGCCATTTTCTGCCCCAGCAGAGCTGCACCCTCCCCATTAAGATGCAGCCCATCCCTAGCATAGAATCTGTAGCCAACTGAAAAGTCGGCCCAATTCTCCAGGAACCCAAAACCCTCTTTCCTACACCAATTCTTGAGCCACCTGTTAACCTCCCTGATCTCTCTTTGCCTCTCTGGTGTGGCTCGTGGCACAGGTAGTATTTCCGAAAATACCACCTTTGAGGTCCATGCTTTAAGCTTACAACCTAATTCCCTGAAATCATCTTTAAGGACCTTCCACCTACCTCTAACTTTGTCATTTGTGCCAATATGTACAATGACCGCTGGGTCCTCCCCAGCCCCTCCCAGTAATCTGTCAACCCGATCAGCGATGTGCCGAACTCGAGCGCCAGGAAGACAACACACTGTTCGGCGATCCCTGTCTTTGTGACAGATTGCCCTATCTGTCCCCCTAATAATTGAGTCCCCCACTACCAGTACCTGTCTTGCCTGCCCTGCACTCCTATTCCCCCCCTTACTGGAGCAGACACTTTCATAGCGGAAATGTTAAGGGCACATACCCAATAGTGAGATAGAGCTAATGTATGTTACTTTTTGAGATCAATACATGAAAGATTTTACGTAAAACATTGTGTGGCACTCCGATGTCCCTGAGAAGAGACGTACATAAAGGCCTCTGAGTCTAATGTGCCCATTTTGAGGAACTGAGTCTTTGTAGTATTTTCCTTTGCCAGGGCAGTCCAAAATTGTGAGGTTCACCAATGCCCCTGCATACAGACGTGCATGATGGCCTGTAAACCTGAAGTGCCCATTGTAAGGAAGTGGGTCTATTGTAGTATAGCCCTTAGGCAGGGCAGCCAAAAATTGGGAGGCTCCACGTTGTCCCTGGATAGAGACGTGCATGAGGGCCTCAAAACATTAAGTGTCCAGTGTCAGGAAGTGGGTGTATTATAGTATAGCCCTTAGGCAGGGCAGCCAAAAATTGGGAGGCTCCACGTTGTCCCTGGATAGAGACTTGCATGAGGGCCTGTAAACCTGAAGTGCCCATTGGAAGGAAGTGGGTCTTTTGTAGTATAGCCCTTTGGCAGGGCAGCCAAAAATTGGGAGGCTCCACGTTGTCCCTGGATAGAGACGTGCATGAGGGCCTGTAAACCTGAAGTGCCCATTGGAAGGAAATGGGTCTTTTGTAGTATAGCCCTTTGGCAGGGCAGCCAAAAATTGGGAGGCTCCACGTTGTCCCTGGATAGAGACATGCATGAGGGCCTCAAAACATTAAGTGTCCATTGTCAGGAAGTGGGTGTATTATAGTATAGCCCTTAGGCAGGGCAGCCAAAAATTGGGAGGCTCCACGTTGTCCCTGGATAGAGACGTGCATGAGGGCCTGTAAACCTGAAGTGCCCATTGGAAGGAAGTGGGTCTTTTGTAGTATAGCCCTTTGGCAGGGCAGCCAAAAATTGGGAGGCTCCACGTTGTCCCTGGATAGAGACGTGCATGAGGGCCTCAAAACATTAAGTGTCCATTGTCAGGAAGTGGGTGTATTATAGTATAGCCCTTTGGCAGGGCAGCCAAAAATTGGGAGGCTCCACGTTGTCCCTGGATAGAGACGTGCATGAGGGCCTCAAAACATTAAGTGTCCATTGTCAGGAAGTGGGTGTATTATAGTATAGCCCTTAGGCAGGGCAGCCAAAAATTGGGAGGCTCCACGTTGTCCCTGGATAGAGACGTGCATGAGGGCCTCAAAACATTAAGTGTCCATTGTCAGGAAGTGGGTCTTTTGTAGTATAGCCCTTTGGCAGGGCAGCCAAAAATTGGGAGGCTCCACGTTGTCCCTGGATAGAGACGTGCATGAGGGCCTCAAAACATTAAGTGTCCATTGTCAGGAAGTGGGTGTATTATAGTATAGCCCTTTGGCAGGGCAGCCAAAAATTGGGAGGCTCCACGTTGTCCCTGCATAGAGACGTGCATGAGGGCCTCAAAACATTGTTCCCATTGCAAAGGAGCGGGTCTCCTGTCGTTGTAATGTCCATTCTGCAAAGAATGGGCGAAAAAATTTACCACTGGGGGTATACCTGAAACAAAGGCCTAACTCTTGTAACGGTCATCATGGTGGCGCATGAGGAGAAGGAGGAGCAGTCCAGCGATTATCCAAAGTCCAGAAGTGTGTACCCATGGGTGACTGGAGGTACATGGCAAATTCCCGTTACAAACTTTAAATTCCGCTCTCATTTGCTGGTGGTGTGGTGAAGTCTGGCCCAATCCAACCCTTGTTCATCTTGATCAGAGTCAGCCTGTCAGCATTTTCAGTTGACAGGCGGGTGCGTTTATCTGTAATGATTCCACCTGCGGCACTAAAAACACGCTCTGACAAAACGCTAGCGGCAGGGCAGGCCAGGACTTCCAAGGCGTAGAGAGCCAATTCATGCCACGTGTCCACCTTGGATACCCAATAATTGTAAGGCACAGAGGAATGTCGGAGTACAGTTGTTCGATCTGCAAGGTACTCCTTGAGCATCTGGGCAAACTTAGGATTTCTTGTGGCACTACCCCGCACCTCAGGGGCTGTGGTACGTGAGGGGCTGAGAAAACTGTCCCACATCTTAAAGACTGTTCCCCTACCTCTGGCGGATTGGACTTGTGCCTCTCTCGGCTGTACGCCTTGGTTGTCCACTGATTCCTGACCTATGCCGCTAGCGTTTTGTGAGGGGAATGCTTTGCCTACTTCCGTGACTATGGCCTTCCGGAACTGCTGCATTTTGGTTGACCTCTCCGCCTCGGGAATAAGAGACATAAAGTTCTCCTTGTAGCGTGTGTCTAACAGTGTTACCAACCAGTAATGATTGTCGGCCAAGATGTTCTTAACGCGAGGGTCACGAGACAGGCAGCTTACCATAAAGTCAGCCATGTGCGCCAGACTCTTAACAGCCAGGACTTCAGTAGCCTGACCAACACGTTGACTGAACATGCTGTCCTCCTCCTCCTCCTCCTCCTCCTCATCTACCCTGTCCTCTGGCCAGCCACGCTGAACCGAGGATATGACTGGTGTGCATGTCATATCCTCAATTTGGCCGGAGATTTGCTCCATGTCTTCATCCTCCTCCTCGTCATAGTCCTCCACTGCACGTTGTGATGAGACGAGGCTGGGCTGTGTGTTATCACCCACACCCACTACTGTTTCTTGCTGCAACTCATCGCGCTCCGCCTGCAATGCATCATGTTTGGTTTTGAGCAGAGACCGTTTTAGAAGGCAGAGTAGCGGTATGGTGACGCTAATAATGGCGTCATCACCACTCACCATCTTGGTGGAGTCCTCAAAGTTTTGGAGGATGGTACATAGGTCGGACATCCATCTCCACTCCTCAGGTGTTATGTGTGGAGTTTGACCCATTTCCCGACGGCTTAGGTGATGCAGGTACTCAACAACTGCCCTCTTCTGCTCACATATCCTGACCAACATGTGCAGAGTTGAATTCCAACGCGTGGGGACATCACACACCAGTCTGTGAGCCGGAAGATGCAAACTGCGCTGAAAGCCGGCAAGGCCGGCTGAAGCAGTAGGTGACTTTCGAAAATGTGCAGACAGGCGGCGAACTTTTACCAGCAGATCAGACAGCTCTGGGTATGACTTTAGAAACCGCTGAACCACGAGGTTGAGCACATGGGCCACGCATGGAACATGTGTCAGCTGGCCTCGCCTCAAAGCCGCCACCAGGTTCCAGCCATTGTCACACACGACCTTTCCTGGCTTTAGGTTCAGAGGTGTGAGCCAGTGATCTGCCTGCTGTTTCAGAGCTGTCCACAGCTCTTCTGCATTGTGGGGTTTGTCACCTATGCAGATTAGCTTCAGCACAGCCTGTTGCCGCTTCGCCGAGGCAGTGCTGCAGTGCTTCCAGCTTGGGACTGGTGTGGAGGGTACAGTGGATGAGGATGCGCAGGAGGAGGAGGAGGCTGAAGAGCATGACATTCCGGAGCTGTAGAGTGTGGGTGAAACACTGACTGAGGTAGGGCCTGCAAACCTTGGTGTGGGAAGGACGTGTTCCATCCCTCGCTCAGACTGGGTCCCAGCTTCCACAATATTAACCCAGTGTGCCGTCAACGAGATGTAGCGGCCTTGCCCACAAGCACTTGTCCACGTGTCTGTGGTTAGGTGGACTTTGGGTGAAACAGCGTTGTTCAGGGCACGTGTGATGTTTTGTGACACGTGGTTATGCAACGCGGGGACGGCACACCGGGAGAAATAGTGGCGGCTGGGGACCGAGTAACGTGGGACAGCTGCCGCCATCAGGTCGCGGAATGCTTCTGTCTCCACCAGCCTAAAAGGCAACATTTCCAGCGCAAGCAGTCGCGAAATGTTAGCATTTAGAACTGTGGCATGTGGGGTGTTGGCAGTGTATTTGCGCCTGCGTTCAAAGGTTTGCTGAATGGATAACTGAACGCTGCGCTGGGACAAGGACGTGCTTGATGATGGTGTTATTTCTGAGTAGGCAACTGCAGGTGCAGGACCGGAGGAGGCTTGTTCGCAGGCAGCATGGACAGGGGATTGGCTCGCATGCACAACCAGCGAAGACGTAGCAGTGACATTAGCAAGCACTGCTCCTCGACTCTGTTGTACTTCCCACAAAGTCGGGTGCTTGGCTGACATGTGCCTGATCATGCTGGTGGTGGTCAGGCTGCTAGTTTTGGTACCCCTGCTGATGCTGGCACGGCAGGTGTTGCAAATGGCCTTTTTAGAATCATCTGGATCCAACTTAAAAAACTGCCAGACTCGGGAAGACCTAACATTTGTACAGGCACCTTGTGTCGTGTTGTTGTTGCGGGGAACGGTTGCCTGACTTCTGCCTGGAGCCACCACCCTGCTTCTTACTGCCTGTTGGGATGCTACGCCTCCCTCCCCGTGTGCACTGCTGTCCTCGCTCTGCATATCCTCCTGCCAGGTTGGGTCAGTTACTGGATCATCCACCACGTCGTCTTCCTCTTCCGCACCCTGCTCCTCCTCCTGACTTCCTGACAATTGTGTCTCATCATCGTCCACCCCTTGTTGAGACACGTTGCCAACTTCGTGAGAACGTGGCTGCTCAAATATTTGGCCATCTGTACATACGATCTCCTCATGACCCACTTCAACATGAGCTGGCGAGAGGCCAGAATGTGCGAATGGAAACGTGAACAGCTCTTCCGAGTGTCCAAGTGTGGGATCATTAATGTCCGAGGACGTGTACTCAGCCTTGTGGTAGGAAGGAGGATCAGGTTCTGAAATGTGCGGTGCAGTATCACGGCTACTGACACTTGACCGTGTGGAAGACAGAGTGTTTGTGGTGGTGCCAATCTGACTGGAAGCATTATCCGCTATCCAACTAACAACCTGTTGACACTGGTCTTGGTTCAAGAGCGGTGTACTGCTGCGGTCCCCAAGAATTTGGGACAGGACGTGCGAGCGACTAGATGTGGCCCTTTGTTGTGGCAAAATTATTGCTTGCCCACGACCTCGGCCTCTGCCTGCACCACCATCACGTCCACTTCCTTGTTCCTTGCCAACGCCCTTGCGCATTTTGCAATGCTGTGCTGACGTGTATTCACTAGACTTGGGCGTTATATCAAAGTTTGTGCAAATTGTGCACCTGTACGCTGCCACCGACAGGCACACACGTGCGGTTTTTAAATGCAAGCACGGACGCACTAAGAACCTAACAGGTTTTAGGAGCAAAAATTAATGATGAGAACTCTGACACTATCAGCCACTGCTGACTGACGTGTATTATACACTACACTTGTGCGTTATATAATAGTTTGGTAAAAACGCACACAAGTGCACCTGTACGCTGCCACCGACAGGCACACACGTGCGGTTTTTAAATGCAAGCACGGACGCACTAAGAACCTAACACAGGTTTTAGGAGCAAAAATTAATGACGAGAACTCTGACACTATCAGCCACTGCTGACTGACGTGTATTATACACTACACTTGTGCGTTATATAATAGTTTGGTAAAAACGCACACAAGTGCACCTGTACGCTGCCACCGACAGGCACACACGTGCGGTTTTTAAATGCAAGCACGGACGCACTAAGAACCTAACACAGGTTTTAGGAGCAAAAATTAATGACGAGAACTCTGACACTATCAGCCACTGCTGACTGACGTGTATTATACACTACACTTGTGCGTTATATAATAGTTTGGTAAAAACTCACACAAGTGCACCTGTACGCTGCCACCGACAGGCACACACGTGCGGTTTTTAAATGCAAGCACAGACGCACTAAGAACCTAACACAGGTTTTAGGAGCAAAAATTAATGACGAGAACTCTGACACTATCAGCCACTGCTGACTGACGTGTATTATACACTACACTTGTGCGTTATATAATAGTTTGGTAAAAACGCACACAAGTGCACCTGTACGCTGCCACCGACAGGCACACACGTGCGGTTTTTAAATGCAAGCACGGACGCACTAAGAACCTAACACAGGTTTTAGGAGCAAAAATTAATGACGAGAACTCTGACACTATCAGCCACTGCTGACTGACGTGTATTATACACTACACTTGTGCGTTATATAATAGTTTGGTAAAAACGCACACAAGTGCACCTGTACGCTGCCACCGACAGGCACACACGTGCGGTTTTTAAATGCAAGCACGGACGCACTAAGAACCTAACACAGGTTTTAGGAGCAAAAATTAATGACGAGAACTCTGACACTATCAGCCACTGCTGACTGACGTGTATTATACACTACACTTGTGCGTTATATAATAGTTTGGTAAAAACGCACACAAGTGCACCTGTACGCTGCCACCGACAGGCACACACGTGCGGTTTTTAAATGCAAGCACGGACGCACTAAGAACCTAACACAGGTTTTAGGAGCAAAAATTAATGACGAGAACTCTGACACTATCAGCCACTGCTGACTGACGTGTATTATACACTACACTTGTGCGTTATATAAGAGTTTGGTAAAAACGCACACAAGTGCACCTGTACGCTGCCACCGACAGGCACACACGTGCGGTTTTTAAATGCACGCACGGACGCACTAAGAACCTAACAGCCGCAGCCCCTAGTAGAAGAGCAATAACGTATAGGAGGAAAATCGGGTGCGTGCCGCGCTGTCACCAAAGGAAACTGATGTTAATTATTTCATCTCTTTATTCTTTTTTCCGGTCAATGTGTTTCAGAGATCACTGTCTCCTTCATCAGGGCAAAAAAAGAACAGTATGCAATCAAAGGAGGAAGAACCTCTATATATACACATATGGAGCTACGTCAGAGGACTGACTGCTGTATTTCAAATACTGCCGGGATGGTCAACTGTTACAATACCGGCCATAAAAGTTCTCAAGTGATATATTGAGAAACATTTATAAAATCACTGGGGTATAGTGTTTCAAATTTCATCAGCTTTTTGAGACAAAAATCAGAAAAAGAAGAAGAAGAAGGACAAAATGAAAAAAAGAAAAAAAAGAAGAAAAAAAAAACAAAAAGGGAGCATTGAGCTCCAGACCCTGTATTGAGTCTTAGAAGTGTAGTGACAAGTGCATCTGTCCACAACCCTGTAAGGGTGAACGGGATGACGGACAAGAAAAATTATGTTCGTGGCAAAAAATGGTGGTGTTGCTATATAAAATTGCATTAAGAATAAAGAAAGGAAAAATTTCTTTATAAAAGTAGTGAAGAAAAAAGTGGAAAAAAGGGGAGTGTAAGCCATTTTACTAATAAATAGTGATGAGCGAGCATGCTTGTTACTACTCGGTACTCGCACGAGTATCACTGTACTCGGTCTACTCGACGGGGACCGAGTAATCTCGCGATACTCGTGCTGTACTCGTGGTCTTCATCCCTGCATGTTGGCGCTCTTTTGAGAGCCAGCCCTCATGCAGGGATTGGCTGGCAGACCACTGCAATGCCAGCCCTGTTAGTTGTGGAATTGCAGTGATTGGCCGGCCTGCACAGCGTGACCGAGCCTTTATACCGGCGGGCGCACAGCTATCCAGACAGTCAGTGCAGGGAAAGGGTCGCTGCTTCAGGGAAAGGTTTGCGGCCCTTTATAGCTATTTCCGTAGCAGGGCTGCAAACAGTGTGACCAAAAGTCCTTCTCAGGACTATTCTAGTTGTATACAGGCAGGCAGGGTATAGCCAGGTCGGAGTACAGTAGCAGAGTCCTTCTCAGGACTATTGTTGCTGTATACAGGCAGGGTATAGCCAGGTTGGAATACAGGCTAGAGACCAAAAGAGTCCTTGTCAGGACTATTGTAGCAGTATACAGGCAGGCAGGCAGGCAGGCAGGGTATATAGCCATTCCTAGTGGTGACCGTATACCAGCCTTCATCATATCTGGGGCTGGTGTACACAGTCTAAAACAGTCCTGATAGTGTCAGACTTCTCAGCAATTGTCGCTCCTAAAACCTGTTAGGTTCTTAGTGCGTCCGTGCTTGCATTTAAAAACCGCACGTGTGTGCCTGTCGGTGGCAGCGTACAGGTGCACTTGTGTGCGTTTTTACCAAACTATTATATAACGCACAAGTGTAGTGTATAATACACGTCAGTCAGCAGTGGCTGATAGTGTCAGAGTTCTCGTCATTAATTTTTGCTCCTAAAACCTGTGTTAGGTTCTTAGTGCGTCCGTGCTTGCATTTAAAAACCGCACGTGTGTGCCTGTCGGTGGCAGCGTACAGGTGCACTTGTGTGCGTTTTTACCAAACTATTATATAACGCACAAGTGTAGTGTATAATACACGTCAGTCAGCAGTGGCTGATAGTGTCAGAGTTCTCGTCATTAATTTTTGCTCCTAAAACCTGTGTTAGGTTCTTAGTGCGTCCGTGCTTGCATTTAAAAACCGCACGTGTGTGCCTGTCGGTGGCAGCGTACAGGTGCACTTGTGTGCGTTTTTACCAAACTATTATATAACGCACAAGTGTAGTGTATAATACACGTCAGTCAGCAGTGGCTGATAGTGTCAGAGTTCTCGTCATTAATTTTTGCTCCTAAAACCTGTGTTAGGTTCTTAGTGCGTCCGTGCTTGCATTTAAAAACCGCACGTGTGTGCCTGTCGGTGGCAGCGTACAGGTGCACTTGTGTGCGTTTTTACCAAACTATTATATAACGCACAAGTGTAGTGTATAATACACGTCAGTCAGCAGTGGCTGATAGTGTCAGAGTTCTCGTCATTAATTTTTGCTCCTAAAACCTGTTAGGTTCTTAGTGCGTCCGTGCTTGCATTTAAAAACCGCACGTGTGTGCCTGTCGGTGGCAGCGTACAGGTGCACTTGTGTGCGTTTTTACCAAACTATTATATAACGCACAAGTGTAGTGTATAATACACGTCAGTCAGCAGTGGCTGATAGTGTCAGAGTTCTCATCATTAATTTTTGCTCCTAAAACCTGTTAGGTTCTTAGTGCGTCCGTGCTTGCATTTAAAAACCGCACGTGTGTGCCTGTCGGTGGCAGCGTACAGGTGCACAATTTGTACAAACTTTGATATAACGCCCAAGTCTAGTGAATACACGTCAGCACAGCATTGCAAAATGCGCAAGGGCGTTGGCAAGGAACAAGGAAGTGGACGTGATGGTGGTGCAGGCAGAGGCCGAGGTCGTGGGCAAGCTCTAATTTTGCCACAACAAAGGGCCACATCTAGTCGCTCGCACGTCCTGTCCCAAATTCTTGGGGACCGCAGCAGTACACCGCTCTTGAACCAAGACCAGTGTCAACAGGTTGTTAGTTGGATAGCGGATAATGCTTCCAGTCAGATTGGCACCACCACAAACACTCTGTCTTCCACACGGTCAAGTGTCAGTAGCCGTGATACTGCACCGCACATTTCAGAACCTGATCCTCCTTCCTACCACAAGGCTGAGTACACGTCCTCGGACATTAATGATCCCACACTTGGACACTCGGAAGAGCTGTTCACGTTTCCATTCGCACATTCTGGCCTCTCGCCAGCTCATGTTGAAGTGGGTCATGAGGAGATCGTATGTACAGATGGCCAAATATTTGAGCAGCCACGTTCTCACGAAGTTGGCAACGTGTCTCAACAAGGGGTGGACGATGATGAGACACAATTGTCAGGAAGTCAGGAGGAGGAGCAGGGTGCGGAAGAGGAAGACGACGTGGTGGATGATCCAGTAACTGACCCAACCTGGCAGGAGGATATGCAGAGCGAGGACAGCAGTGCACAGGGGGAGGGAGGCGTAGCATCCCAACAGGCAGTAAGAAGCAGGGTGGTGGCTCCAGGCAGAAGTCAGGCAACCGTTCCCCGGAACAACAACACGACACAAGGTGCCTGTACAAATGTTAGGTCTTCCCGAGTCTGGCAGTTTTTTAAGTTGGATCCAGATGATTCTAAAAAGGCCATTTGCAACACCTGCCGTGCCAGCATCAGCAGGGGTACCAAAACTAGCAGCCTGACCACCACCAGCATGATCAGGCACATGTCAGCCAAGCACCCGACTTTGTGGGAAGTACAACAGAGTCGAGGAGCAGTGCTTGCTAATGTCACTGCTACGTCTTCGCTGGTTGTGCATGCGAGCCAATCCCCTGTCCATGCTGCCTGCGAACAAGCCTCCTCCGGTCCTGCACCTGCAGTTGCCTACTCAGAAATAACACCATCAGCAAGCACGTCCTTGTCCCAGCGCAGCGTTCAGTTATCCATTCAGCAAACCTTTGAACGCAGGCGCAAATACACTGCCAACACCCCACATGCCACAGTTCTAAATGCTAACATTTCGCGACTGCTTGCGCTGGAAATGTTGCCTTTTAGGCTGGTGGAGACAGAAGCATTCCGCGACCTGATGGCGGCAGCTGTCCCACGTTACTCGGTCCCCAGCCGCCACTATTTCTCCCGGTGTGCCGTCCCCGCGTTGCATAACCACGTGTCACAAAACATCACACGTGCCCTGAACAACGCTGTTTCACCCAAAGTCCACCTAACCACAGACACGTGGACAAGTGCTTGTGGGCAAGGCCGCTACATCTCGTTGACGGCACACTGGGTTAATATTGTGGAAGCTGGGACCCAGTCTGAGCGAGGGACGGAACACGTCCTTCCCACACCAAGGTTTGCAGGCCCTACCTCAGTCAGTGTTTCACCCACACTCTACAGCTCCGGAATGTCATGCTCTTCAGCCTCCTCCTCCTCCTGCGCATCCTCATCCACTGTACCCTCCACACCAGTCCCAAGCTGGAAGCACTGCAGCACTGCCTCGGCGAAGCGGCAACAGGCTGTGCTGAAGCTAATCTGCATAGGTGACAAACCCCACAATGCAGAAGAGCTGTGGACAGCTCTGAAACAGCAGGCAGATCACTGGCTCACACCTCTGAACCTAAAGCCAGGAAAGGTCGTGTGTGACAATGGCCGGAACCTGGTGGCGGCTTTGAGGCGAGGCCAGCTGACACATGTTCCATGCGTGGCCCATGTGCTCAACCTCGTGGTTCAGCGGTTTCTAAACTCATACCCAGAGCTGTCTGATCTGCTGGTAAAAGTTCGCCGCCTGTCTGCACATTTTCGAAAGTCACCTACTGCTTCAGCCGGCCTTGCCGGCTTTCAGCGCAGTTTGCATCTTCCGGCTCACAGACTGGTGTGTGATGTCCCCACGCGTTGGAATTCAACTCTGCACATGTTGGTCAGGATATGTGAGCAGAAGAGGGCAGTTGTTGAGTACCTGCATCACCTAAGCCGTCGGGAAATGGGTCAAACTCCACACATAACACCTGAGGAGTGGAGATGGATGTCCGACCTATGTACCATCCTCCAAAACTTTGAGGACTCCACCAAGATGGTGAGTGGTGATGACGCCATTATTAGCGTCACCATACCGCTACTCTGCCTTCTAAAACGGTCTCTGCTCAAAACCAAACATGATGCATTGCAGGCGGAGCGCGATGAGTTGCAGCAAGAAACAGTAGTGGGTGTGGGTGATAACACACAGCCCAGCCTCGTCTCATCACAACGTGCAGTGGAGGACTATGACGAGGAGGAGGATGAAGACATGGAGCAAATCTCCGGCCAAATTGAGGATATGACATGCACACCAGTCATATCCTCGGTTCAGCGTGGCTGGCCAGAGGACAGGGTAGATGAGGAGGAGGAGGAGGAGGAGGAGGACAGCATGTTCAGTCAACGTGTTGGTCAGGCTACTGAAGTCCTGGCTGTTAAGAGTCTGGCGCACATGGCTGACTTTATGGTAAGCTGCCTGTCTCGTGACCCTCGCGTTAAGAACATCTTGGCCGACAATCATTACTGGTTGGTAACACTGTTAGACCCACGCTACAAGGAGAACTTTATGTCTCTTATTCCCGAGGCGGAGAGGTCAACCAAAATGCAGCAGTTCCGGAAGGCCATAGTCACGGAAGTAGGCAAAGCATTCCCCTCACAAAACGCTAGCGGCATAGGTCAGGAATCAGTGGACAACCAAGGCGTACAGCCGAGAGAGGCACAAGTCCAATCCGCCAGAGGTAGGGGAACAGTCTTTAAGATGTGGGACAGTTTTCTCAGCCCCTCACGTACCACAGCCCCTGAGGTGCGGGGTAGTGCCACAAGAAATCCTAAGTTTGCCCAGATGCTCAAGGAGTACCTTGCAGATCGAACAACTGTACTCCGACATTCCTCTGTGCCTTACAATTATTGGGTATCCAAGGTGGACACGTGGCATGAATTGGCTCTCTACGCCTTGGAAGTCCTGGCCTGCCCTGCCGCTAGCGTTTTGTCAGAGCGTGTTTTTAGTGCCGCAGGTGGAATCATTACAGATAAACGCACCCGCCTGTCAACTGAAAATGCTGACAGGCTGACTCTGATCAAGATGAACAAGGGTTGGATTGGGCCAGACTTCACCACACCACCAGCAAATGAGAGCGGAATTTAAAGTTTGTAACGGGAATTTGCTATGTACCTCCAGTCACCCATGGGTACACACTTCTGGACTTTGGATAATCGCTGGACTGCTCCTCCTTCTCCTCATGCGCCACCATGATGACCGTTACAAGAGTTAGGCCTTTGTTTCAGGTATACCCCCAGTGGTAAATTTTTTCGCCCATTCTTTGCAGAATGGACATTACAACGACAGGAGACCCGCTCCTTTGCAATGGGAACAATGTTTTGAGGCCCTCATGCACGTCTCTATGCAGGGACAACGTGGAGCCTCCCAATTTTTGGCTGCCCTGCCAAAGGGCTATACTATAATACACCCACTTCCTGACAATGGACACTTAATGTTTTGAGGCCCTCATGCACGTCTCTATCCAGGGACAACGTGGAGCCTCCCAATTTTTGGCTGCCCTGCCAAAGGGCTATACTACAAAAGACCCACTTCCTGACAATGGACACTTAATGTTTTGAGGCCCTCATGCACGTCTCTATCCAGGGACAACGTGGAGCCTCCCAATTTTTGGCTGCCCTGCCTAAGGGCTATACTATAATACACCCACTTCCTGACAATGGACACTTAATGTTTTGAGGCCCTCATGCACGTCTCTATCCAGGGACAACGTGGAGCCTCCCAATTTTTGGCTGCCCTGCCAAAGGGCTATACTACAAAAGACCCACTTCCTGACAATGGACACTTAATGTTTTGAGGCCCTCATGCACGTCTCTATCCAGGGACAACGTGGAGCCTCCCAATTTTTGGCTGCCCTGCCTAAGGGCTATACTATAATACACCCACTTCCTGACAATGGACACTTAATGTTTTGAGGCCCTCATGCAGGTCTCTATCCAGGGACAACGTGGAGCCTCCCAATTTTTGGCTGCCCTGCCAAAGGGCTATACTATAATACACCCACTTCCTGACAATGGACACTTAATGTTTTGAGGCCCTCATGCACGTCTCTATCCAGGGACAACGTGGAGCCTCCCAATTTTTGGCTGCCCTGCCAAAGGGCTATACTACAAAAGACCCACTTCCTTCCAATGGGCACTTCAGGTTTACAGGCCCTCATGCACGTCTCTATCCAGGGACAACGTGGAGCCTCCCAATTTTTGGCTGCCCTGCCTAAGGGCTATACTATAATACACCCACTTCCTGACAATGGACACTTAATGTTTTGAGGCCCTCATGCATGTCTCTATCCAGGGACAACGTGGAGCCTCCCAATTTTTGGCTGCCCTGCCAAAGGGCTATACTACAAAAGACCCACTTCCTTCCAATGGGCACTTCAGGTTTACAGGCCCTCATGCACGTCTCTATCCAGTGACAACGTGGAGCCTCCCAATTTTTGGCTGCCCTGCCAAAGGGCTATACTACAAAAGACCCACTTCCTTCCAATGGGCACTTCAGGTTTACAGGCCCTCATGCACGTCTCTATCCAGGGACAACGTGGAGCCTCCCAATTTTTGGCTGCCCTGCCTAAGGGCTATACTATAATACACCCACTTCCTGACACTGGACACTTAATGTTTTGAGGCCCTCATGCACGTCTCTATCCAGGGACAACGTGGAGCCTCCCAATTTTTGGCTGCCCTGCCTAAGGGCTATACTACAATAGACCCACTTCCTTACAATGGGCACTTCAGGTTTACAGGCCATCATGCACGTCTGTATGCAGGGGCATTGGTGAACCTCACAATTTTGGACTGCCCTGGCAAAGGAAAATACTACAAGGACTCAGTTCCTCAAAATGGGCACATTAGACTCAGAGGCCTTTATGTACGTCTCTTCTCAGGGACATCGGAGTGCCACACAATGTTTTACGTAAAATCTTTCATGTATTGATCTCAAAAAGTAACATACATTAGCTCTATCTCACTATTGGGTATGTGCCCTTAACATTTCCGCTATGAAAAATCATTTTGGTGTCATTTTGGAAGGTTTTCTGGTGAGTCCGTAAAAATGGCGTAAAACGCGGACAAAATTATTCAAAGCTGTGACTTTTGAGTGATAAATGCTTCAAGGGGTCTTCCCCATGCTGTTGCCATGTCATTTGAGCACTCTTCGGAGACTTTTGTGCCATTTTTAGGGTTTCTACATGCTGCCGGTGGTCATTTCACAAAAATACTCGGGTCTCCCATAGGATAACATTGGGCTCGGTGCTCGGGCCGAGTACACGAGTATCTTGGGAGGCTCGGCCCGAGCTTCGAGCACCCGAGCTTTTTAGTACTCGCTCATCACTACTAATAAACCTAAAAAATAAAAATAAATTGAATAAAAATCATGAATGTTGTGTTATAACAGGAAATTCGGTGTAAGAATGAATATCCGGGATGAGAGTTCAGCGAATGAGTTATAGAAATTGTTACAAAAAGGAGTGTGTACGGTTTATGCGTAAATTTTCAGAATGCGTACATGAAAATTATATGTATGTGAGAATGTCCCCCATGCTTTGTAAAAAGTTATTTATGAAAATGTAAATAAAATATATAAAAATGCCTAATTATTTATAATTTATGAGAAAGATATATATGTATGGAAGAATGTTATAAGGTGTCCAAGAACCATAAAGAAAAAGGGTGCATATATAATGTTAGAGGTCTAGAGTTCCACCAGGCTATATCACCCCTAAAGAAATAGAAAGAAGACCTTACTACCTGTGTACCCCAAAAAAAGCTATATTTCTTAGCCAGGATTATGGTGGAGATATGCACAAGTGAAATAAGAATATAAAGTAATACAATAAGATTATAAAACCAATATGTGTGCATTCATGCACCACCCGGTACGCTACCCTTGCCAAATTGCTCACTCTAGATCCCCACACGATCCATGAAGCCGTTCCCCCGGTCACACCGCCTGCTGCCGGTTCCCACTCATCCCTGGGGGAGTTAGGCGAGTGGTATCGAGAGCTACATGTCGGCACTGATGATACCCCCATACACCACAAGGAAGGGGTATACCGGGTGGTACAGGAGTATGAGCGGGTTTTTAGCAAGCACCCTCTAGATTTTGGGCAGATTAAAGGGGTTCAACACCACATCCCTACCGGTACACACTCCCCTATTAAAGAGAGATACAGGCCTATTCCCCCTGCGCACTACCAATGCGCCAAAGACATATTGAGGAACATGAAGGAGGCAGGGGTTATTAGGGACAGCTGTAGTCCCTGGGCTGCTCCGTTGGTGCTGGTTAAGAAGAAGGATGGCACCATGCGGATGTGTGTGGATTACCGGAAGATTAACCAGATAACGCATAAGGATGCTTACCCTCTGCCCCGCATCAAAGAGTCCCTGGCCTCGCTGAGAACCGCTAACTACTTCTCCACCCTTGACCTCACCAGCGGGTACTGGCAGGTGGCCGTGGCACCGGAAGACCGAGAGAAGACTGCCTATGGGACCGTTTTGCTGTACTTGGATGATGTGATTGTGTACTCACAGACGTATGAAGCCCACCTGGAGCACCTAGCCGAGGTGTTCGCGTCCCTTGCCAAGTATGGGATGAAGTTGAAGCCCTCAAAGTGTCATCTGCTGAAACCCAGAGTGCAGTACCTAGGACATGTGGTTGGTGCGGAAGGTGTCGCCCCCAACCCCGAGAAGATCACCGCCATCCAAGACTGGCCGAGACCGACCACAGTGAGGGAAGTGAGGCAGTTTCTGGGCCTGGTGGGATATTACCGTCGCTTCATTAAGGGGTACACAAAGATGGCTGCCCCCATGCAAGACCTCCTCGTAGGACAGACCAAGGGTGGTAGATCCCTAGTAGCCCCATTGGCGTGGGAAGAAAAGCATGAGGAATCCTTCCGCCAGCTGAGAACAGCCCTGACCGGAGAGGAAATCCTAGCGTACCCTGACTACAGCCGCCCATTCATCCTCTACACCGACGCCAGCAATGTGGGCTTGGGGGCTGTTCTATCCCAGGTCCAAGACAGAAGGGAAAAGGTAATAGCTTATGCTAGCTGAAAACTCCGACCGACTGAGAGGAACCCTGAGAACTACATCTCCTTCAAGCTTGAGCTCTTGGCACTGGTGTGGGCTATCACCGAGCGGTTCCGCCATTACCTGGCAGCAGCCAAGTTCACCGCGTACACAGACAATAACCTGCTGACCCATCTAGATACGGCCAAGCTGGGCGCGTTGGAGCAGCGGTGGGTGACCAGGTTAGCCAACTACGATTTCACCATCAAGTACCGGGCCGGCCGTACCAACGTCAATGCCAATGCACTCTCCCGGATGCCCCACCTGTCGGAAGAGGGGCCAGAGGATGATGACCTCGAAGAGATCGAGTTGCCTGCATTTCACCGGCCATTCACTGAGAAGGTGCACGTCTACCAACAACGGGTGAACCTGGATCCGCTGCCCCGACAGGACTGGCAGGAAGCTCAGGACCAGGCACCTGCTGTCCGCCTGGTCAAGACTCTAGTGGAACAGGGTTCTGCTGGGATAGACCCTGCTGCCCCTGCCGAAGCCCAACGTCTGTGGCAAGAACGGACCCGGCTATACCTACACCAGGGGAAGTTGTATCGCGAGCTGATTAATCCAAAGACTCACGAGAAGATCCGCCAGCTGGTGATTCCCCAGGCTAACGTGCCCACCGTCCTGCAAGCATACCATGATGGTGCAGTGCACTTCGGGTGGAAGAAGCTAGAGATGTTGTTAAGAGAGCGGTTCTATTGGAGTGGAATGCGGGAATCTGTGGAGGCCTGGTGCCGAGAATGTGGCCCTTGCGCATTGAGAAGGAAGGACGAGGCCAGCCAGAAGGCACCCCTACACCCGATCATTACACACCAACCGCTGGAGCTGGTTGCCCTTGACCATGTAAAGCTCACCCCCAGCCGAAGTGGGTACACCTACGCTCTGACCATCGTAGACCACTACTCGAGGTTCCTGGTGGTTGTCCCAGTTAAGGACTTAACCGGCCGCACCGCTGCTAAGGCTTTCCAGGCTTATTTCTGTTGACCGCATTGGTACCCGGAGAGGGTGCTTACCGACCAGGGTCCGGCCTTTGAAGCAGAGGTATTCCAGGAATTCTGCCAGTTGTACGGCTGCAAGAAAATCCGGACCACGCCTTACCACGCCCAAACCAATGGCATTTGTGAAAAGATGAACCACTTGGTCCTGGGCCTCCTCAAGACGTTACCACTGGAAGAGCGGAACCTGTGGCTGGAGAAGCTACCTGACCTGGTCGATATGTACAACAACATCCCTTCCAGCTCTACGAAATGCACTCCAGCATACCTGATGAGAGCTCGTCCCGGCCGGCTACCAGTGGATCTGGAAATGGGCTTGGAAGCTTCAGAAGCACTCCTGTCGACAGCTGAATGGGACACTCGGCGGAGGACACAGTACCGACAGGTCCAGGAGTATGTTGAAAAGAACTTGTGCCGGAGTCGGGGACAACAGGAGCAGTGCTTCAACAAGAAGGCGCCTGCCGGTTCCTTCCAACCTGGGGATGTAGTGCTGAAGCGGAAAAGAAGGGCCCACAAGCTGGATGATCAATGGGAAAAAACCCCGTATGTAGTCCAGCCCACAGGATGGGAGAATGGGAAGGCCTACCAGATCAGCCGTGACCAGGGGGGGACTTTGGCCACGGTTTCCCGAGACCACCTGAAGAAGTGCCCACCAGCATTGAGAGTAGCGGATGAGGCTCCAGTTCCCAGTCCAGTGGAGAAGGAAAAAGAGGTAATCCACACCATGATGGGTGATTTTCCAGCAGACTGGCCTACACAGAACGGTGCGGTGATCCTTCCAGTGATACTGTTCCCACAACCCGTGGATGAAGAAATGATGGAAACGGTTAACCGCGAGCCAGTGCCCAGGGAGGTACCTGTACCCAGCTCCCCTACGCCTCCGCCTGCCCCACATGATAGCAGGGAGGAGGAACTGACTGTTCCCTCTGCCCCACTGCCTGTCACCACTGACACCGGACCCCGAAGGTCCACTCGCCCCAACCTAGGT
Organism: Anomaloglossus baeobatrachus; assembly: GCF_048569485.1. Classification (NCBI taxonomy): domain Eukaryota; kingdom Metazoa; phylum Chordata; class Amphibia; order Anura; family Aromobatidae; genus Anomaloglossus; species Anomaloglossus baeobatrachus. The sequence continues at coordinate 124,188,915 of NC_134362.1, forward strand.
AGACCCCCACTTAGGTACAGGGAAACTACTCTTTAAAAGGGGGGGGCTTTATGTGTTGAGTGTACCAGTTTGAAAGTTTTAAATGATAAGTAAAGATGATCAACCAAAGAAGTTTACCTGATTGAACCGTGATTAAACCGGCCGTTGCCGGCAACTGTTGTCCCCGTAGGGACTGTGCAACCATTGCGTAAGGAACTGCTTACGGACAAGCCCGAGAACTTGCAGGGCAACCACAAACTTAGTGCAATGTAAATAAAAATGTTTGTTGGCTTGACACCGTTACCGCCTCCGGAGAGGCTGATTTGGGAGGATGGGCCTGGAGGAAAGGGATGGCCTAGGCCCGCCACTACCGTAACCGGTGGCGATCCTCCGGGGGTTCAGGGGTCCCCTTGGACGTGGGCCCCCTGAAAGAGACAGAACCCGCTCGGGCAACTTGGTGCTGGACTGGGGTCAAGGGGTGCTGCCCGCTTCTTAGGGGCAGCATCAGGGCCAGGTTGTTTGGGTGGGAGAAGAGCGGAAGCTGTACCGTTGTAAAATGTTTATGATGCTTTTACATGTTTTACCGTTTTATTCTTTTTCAGTTGTGAAAATAAAACCGGTGATGGACGGGCAGCCCGCGGACGGTCTGCATTTTACTATAGGGGAATGTGGCGCCCTGGACAAGCCAGGTCGTCACAGGTACTACACCAACACACTCTACACTCCGGCTAGGCACACCGAAGCTAAACACAAATCCTAGTTGCCTTCCTCCAGGGGCTGATGTCCACACCAGGGGGTGGGCCAGGTGGTTGATCCCACCCACCGAGGAGTTCACAGTCCTGGAGGCGGGAAAAGGAGTCAGATTAGAGATCAGTTTTGGAGTTAGAGAAGTGAAGAGGAGACTGACCGTGTCCGGGTGTGTGGCCCGGGCACTCAGCAAGGTTGGCAGACGGTGGTGACCTTCTGCAGGAGAGGCTGATTGGAGTGAACCGTACGGACCGGGGATGGGCGGTGGCCCGCCGGTACCAGATCGGGGAGTGAAGAGAAGCCAGCACCATCCGGCAGGGCCTACGGACCCCGACCAGGCTAGGAGTCGCCGTAAAACCGGTCAAATCCGTTAGCGACAGGAACCTCCAGGGTTTCCCAGCAGTCAAGACCCGATTGAAGGCAACAGCTCACACCGTAGAGGGAAGCACAGTCACCGCCAAGGCTACAGTTCCCAGGGCCAGAGCCTGCGGGCAAAAGGGGCTCCCTCAGCATCCATCCAAGCTGGGGAGCGGGTTACCGGTGGGAAGCCCGCTAGATTTTGGGGGAATAAAAGGGGTCCAACACCACATCCCCACAGGTGCACACCCACCCATCAAAGAGAGCTATAAGCCAATACCACCTTCACATTGCCAGTGTACCAAGGACATGTTGAGCAACATGAAGGCGGCTGGGGTTATCCGTGACAGTTGTAGCCTTTGGGCAGCTCTGTTGATCCTGTTAAAAAAGAAGGACGGCACCACTCCCCGTATTGAGGAATTGCTAGCTGCATTGAGAACTGCAAATTATTTTTCTACCCTTGATCTCACTAGTCACTATTGGCAAGTGTCCGTTGCTGAGGCAGACCGGGAGAAGACCGCCTTCGCCACCCCTATGGGTCTCTGCGAGTTCAAAAGCATGCCCTTCGAGCTGTGCAATGCGCCAGGAACCTTCCAGAGGCTGATGGAATGCTGATTGGGACAAGATTTTAGGGTGTATAAAAAGGGAGATTAGATCCCGTGATCCCAACGTATTGTTACACCTCTATAAATCACTTGTAAGGCTACATCTGGAATATGGGAACCAGTTTTGGGCTCCACATTTTAAAAAGGACATTCAGAAGTTAGAGTCAGTTCAAAGGTGGGCAACTAGACTACTACAAGGAATGGAAGGCCTCCCATATGATGACAAGTTGAAAAAGTTATTAAGTGATTATTGGCTGCAATGGGGCTTTCTGGCTGGTGCCAGCCTCTCTTCTTAGCACACAGGAACCACAATCCCTACACCATGCTTCAATGGATTCTCTCATCCCAGCCCAGTAAAACTACATATTTTACACAGTCATAAGCAGCCAAAAGGGATCTATTCTATTCAATTGCAAATGATCTAGATAAGACTGAGAATAAGATACTGCACGGGACATAGCAGAGTTGGTCAAGTTGAGTGGAGATGAGTTTGCTATTTGGCACAGCTTTTTGCATCAATAAAGCAAGTAAAAGGTGTGAAAGATAAAAAAAAGGGTGAAAGTGTGAAAAGTGAATTGGCCAAATTGAGGTGCATATAAAGTTTTTGCTTTCTTTCAATTCACTAATGGGGCTCATTTGAATCAGGTGAATTGAGTTCTGCTTTTGGAAACTGGGTTAAGAAGGGGTGCACCGGTCCTGGAGGTACTGCAATACCAGGTCAATGCGTGGAGTGGACAGAGCAAGATTTTTTCCATCTCCTTGTTCTAAAAATCCATTTAATATATGGTCCCCAGAGAGGGGACGTATCAGATATTAAACTGATAAGAACAGATTTAATTTTTTTTTTTTTCTGTTTATCAGTAGGACTTCAAAATAACAAAGGTGATCGCCTCCCGTTGCCTGGGAACCGTCCAGGCACAAGAGGGCTATGTGTCACCAGAAGGCGCACACACTTCCTCAAGGCCGGCAGACGTGCAATCCCAGGCACCTTCCAGTACCGACCAAGGTAGCGTCCTCCGAAACTACACTTGATCTTAGCCAAAAGGCCGAGAAGCTATAACCCGAATTGGTTACGGCCTTGAGTGGCACCCTGGCCTATACCGGACACATCTTAGGGAGAGGGAGACAAACCCACGCCTACAGAAGACATTTTGTCACCCAAGCCAACCCTTGAAAAGGCTGTTTTGCAGAGCAAAAACAAGAAGAATGGTGCTTTTTGCAGCCGCCGCCCACTGCAATGAATCTGAATAACTCCTCCTTTTGGACACAAGCACCTCCCCTCCCCCTTGCAGTCTTTCCAATTCATGATACAAAAAGACGGACGGACAGGACAGGACAGGACAGGCTGCCTGACTTTCCGTCACTGCCACCCTTTGCCATCCTTGCCCGTAGAAAGCCCTTTCATCATCCCCAAACCCTAATCTTTTCCCTTCCCTTCCCAGATGCGTCTCACTCCCTTTCATTAGGAAGTGAGCGCAGCCTTTTCTCCGTTCTGCACATGCGCGACGTTAAACACAAATGCGCAGGCGTGCGTTCCATTACCCTCACTGCATTCCACTCCCATACAGGAAGTGGGCGCAGCTATTACTACGGTCGCACATAAAAGAACCCACGGCCACCACTGCACATAGCTGACTCCACCACAGGACACCCACTTCTACACCAACGCAGGTAAGACAGGATCGGCACCTCTATGCTCCCGTTACAATCAGGCTCAGTCACCATGTGATAACGCTCTCAACTCTTTAGTTGCAGGCTCCCCTTGCTTCACCTCCACTGGCTGTGCTGCCATTTCCTCTCCCACCTGGAAGGTATACTTTATTCCACTATTTTCCTGTTTCTCTCTTCCCCCTTTTCCCATAACCTACTTTTATCTGCATTTGTGGGGTATCTATATGCTATTTACATCATAGTTTTATTCATTAATATGGAAGGGAAGAGTGCCCATGAGAGTGTTGAACTGCGGAGAGCAAGAGATTAAGCTGCTCCGATTTGCCACCATTGATAAGCTGTTCTCAGTAGATACACATGCTATCCAAACAGCAGCATCCACCATTGCTTCAGCCCACCCATTCAGTGACAGCTCACCAAGTCAGCCATAGGAGTGGTGTAAGGAATTACACGTAGGCACTGACTCCACACCTTCACATCACAAGAAGGGGGTCTACAGGCTAGTGCAAGAATACGAGCAAGTCTTCAGCAAACATCCGCTAGACTTTTGAAGAATAAAAGGGGTCAAACACTACATCCCCACAAGTGCACACCCACCCATCAAAGAGAGATATAAGCCAAAACTACCTGCACATTACCAGTGTACCAAGGACATGTTGAGCAACATGAAGGAGGCTGGGGTTATCCGTGACAGTTGTAGCCTCTGGGCAGCTCCGTTGGTCCTGTTAAAGAAGAAGGACAGCACCACTCCCCTGTATTGAGGAATAGCTAGCTGCATTGAGAACTGCAAATTATTTTTCTACCCTTGATCTCACTAGTCGCTATTGGCAAGTGTCCGTTGCTGAGGCAGACCGGGAGAAGACCGCCTTTGCCACCCCGATGGGTCTCTGCGAGTTCAAAAGCATGCCCTTCGAGCTGTGCAATTTGCCAGGAACCTTCCAGAGGCTGATGGAATGCTGCTTGGGACACCGAAACTTTGAAACGGTACTGCTATACCTTTATGATGTTATTGTTTATTCTAAAGCAAACAAGATTTTAGGGTGTATAAAAAGGGAGATTAGATCCGGTGATCCCAACGTATTGTTACCCCTCTATAAATCACTTGTAAGGCCACATCTGGAATATGGGGTAAAGTCCTGAGCAGGTTGATAACCATTGGTTTGAGCATGGTAGGGTGTAGTGCGCATCTTCCTGCATCGGTAAAAGCTGCAGAAGTCCTTGAAGATTTCCGCTTCAAAGGCTGTGCCTTGATCTGTGAGGACTCTCTCTGAGTAGCCATGAGGTCTGCATAAGTGTGCTTGGAAGACCTTCGCTGCAGTATGGGCCATTAGATCTTTGACTTGTACCACAACCATAAATCTCGAGTAGTTGTCTACCATCGTAAGTGCATACGTGAGCTCGCCTCGATATTCTGCAACAAAACTCCCTTTTTCGATTTCAGTTTCAGCAAACACTCCTCTTCCTGTAGAAAATATTTATCATTACCTAAGACAGTCATTCTAATGCATGACAATATTAAGGCAATTTAGTTAAAACTTGTTTTAACTCACCTTTAAGGGGATTGATGTATTTCATGGTCAATCCAGGTTTGTCAGTGATGGCACTGACATAATGTATGGCGTCTTTTTCGGGCGTTATCCTTTGCCTTTTCATTGTGAAAATCCAGTTGCCTATATCAAAGCAAATTCTACTACTTGTAAAGTATGCAGAAAATGAAATGTAGAACATATAACATCAACTGCTTAGGAACGCATCATAGGTTAGTACTTAAAAGGATATTGTCATGTTCTAGTCATAATGCAAGCTGGACATTTTTCATGTTACCCTGTAATCGCCGGCCTGTTCTAATGCTCACAAGCCAAGATATAGGCTCAGCTGCTAAGGCTTCCCTCTGCCTTCTGAATGAAACTTGAATATGTCTGGGTCACTGTGTATATAGCAGGTGCTCAGAAAAAATAAGAGTCAATTCAATAAAAATAGCTCTGGCACACTATAGTGATCAATAACGTAAGAAAAGAACTCTTGGAATGCTGAAAATTCTTTATTTGTGCAAAAGGATAATTCATCCAACGTTTCGACCTTGATTTTAGGTCTTTATCAAGGATAAAGTTATCTAAGATCATAAAGGGTTACAAAACCATATAAACACGTAATTAGTACATAGTACAACATAACAGTACAATATATTGCTACTTGAGAGTACAATGGGTCAAATGACCATGATGCACATACAAAAAATTTTTCCAAAGCCATAGTGAAAACATTTGTACTGAGGAAAGAAAATTTCCACATGACCTATCTGGAGAAACATTCTGGATCAAACAACCAAAAATAGTCAAGCAGGTAAATACACACCTATATGGATAACAGGATGATATGTGTTCAATTGTATAGCGTCATTGCCATTAAGGTACAAATGGAAAACTTGCAATCCTATATAGTGAAGGAAATGAACACATATCATATCAAAGAACACAGGAACATGGGTGTGAGAAAAACCTCAATGTTTATACTTTGTTCTTTATAATGGTGTGAACATGTATATGTCTCAGTACCTTATGCACTTGAGAATTCTAGTGAGTAGATCATGAAAGCCTATTTCAGAACTGGAATCGGTAAATAATTGTAGGTGGAATCTAAATGAAAAGATGGTACAAGTGTTATCATGACACGTGGGCTATAACACAATGGACCGTGTGACAAAGAAGAAAGGAGAGAAAGAAGAGGAAGAAAATGCAACTACCTGTAACATTACGTGATAGTCACTGGTAAGTATCACTTGACAATTCAAGTGAAAAAGGATTCCTTTATTAAAGGGTTCTCAGTCGCCTCAGGATCATGAAATACTAGGGTAAATGATATGAGAATGGGTAAGAAGCACCACTAAAGGAAATATGAGATGCAGGACATATATCTATAAACCCCTGAACTACATGATAGAAATAAAAAGAAGAAAAAAGAAAAAAAAGAAGAAAGAAGAAGAACACATAGAATGCGGAAAGAGAATGGGTACAACTACCTGAGTTACTGCAGGGAGGCCCCTGGTTGGTATTGTGAGGGTTAGTGGAATTCCTTCACTGAAGGGTTCTCAGTTGCCTCAGGTTCGTGAAAAATGCTATAGACAAATAATGCCCGGAGAAAAGGGGTTCATATACAGCGAATAATGGTAATACAAGGTACATGTGTCACATGTAATAGTATATATATATATATATTGTACTAAGCTCTACACCAGAAATAGAAAGTAGTCCCTCTGCCTTCTGTCTAGGTGCCCTGAGTTATGTCCTGTAAACTGTCACAGGGACCCAGACACACATGTGTAGTAGGGGAATATCCCTGCTGAGATGCCAGTGCTAGAGCACTCGTTTGCTGTGGAGTTGAACGCTATGTGAGCAATTCTTACCTTCAATGAGCAGAAGTCTCTTTTTTCAGATTTCAATATCTCTGTGGGTATCTGGCAGAAATATGGAATACTCTTTACTGCTAAGACCCTGTACACCACTCCCACTAAAGTTATTTTTTGTACGCCCCATACTTGGGATCCTTTAAAGGACCCTCCATGTTTTAACACATAATGTGCTTAGTACATTTATTTTTAACACTTCTAATGTGCTCACCCACCCTTTTCCATAGGGGTCTAATAGTTCTCCCAATGTATTTTTTCTGACAGGGACATTGAATGCAATATACTACTCCCTTTGATTGACATGTAATAAATTCTCTAATCATGACTTCTGACTGCCCCTGTAAGAAGGATTTCCGTGAAATATTTTTTGTATTCTTACATACTATACAGCTTTTGCATGGAAAAAAACCTTTCAGGCCAAATAATCCTCCCTTATTAGGTGCTGTAAGATTACGTATGGTGGGTGCCACTAAATTGCCAATATTGTTTGCCTTCCTATATATGAATATAACGTCGCAAACTTATATTGTACAACTTAAAACTTGTAAGTTAGCCAGGGGTGGTATAGTACATCTTTCATTGTATAAGTCTAAATTATTAACCAAACAAAATATATGCCACCGGCCGGGGCATTACATTAGACTGGTAAAACTAAATCAATGTGAATATTGTATCACCTCGAAGTTAATTGGTTATACAAAAGAATTTTATTCTCATTACTTTCATTTTTTATTTTATGTGGTCCTTGTTTTATGTGGTCCTTGGTTTTAGTAATAATCAGTGTATTGTATATTATCAAATACTCTGTCTTGAAACAAGGATAGCAAAAATTTTTTTATTTGTGGTCTATTAATAAAATTATAAAAACCCATCTAGCGCTGGTTTATTGTGGATTTTTACTTAAAATCCTTTACACAGTTTATTAAAGGCTACTTTACACACTGCGATATCGGTCCCGATATCGCTAGTGTGGATACCCGCCCCCATCTGTTGCGCGACACGGGCAAATCGCTGCCCATGCTGCACAACACCGACCAGACCCGTCACACATACTTACCTGCCCGGCGACGTCGCTGTGACCGGCGAACCGCCTCCTTTCTAAGGGGGCGGTCCGTGCGGCGTCACAGCGACGTCACTGAGCGACCGCCCAATAGCAGCGGAGGGGCGGAGATGAGTGGCCGGAACATCCCGCCCACCTCCTTCCTTCCTCATAGCGGCTGGGAGGCAGGTAAGGAGAGGTTCCTCGTTTCTGCGGTGTCACACGGAGCGATGTGTGCTGCCGCAGGAGCGACGAACTACATCGTTACTGCTGCAGTAACGATAATCGAGAATGGAGACCCATGTCACCGATGAGCGATTTTGCACGTTTTTGCAGCGATGCAAAATCGCTCATCGGTGTCACACGCAGCAACATCGCTAATGCGGCCGGATGTGCGTCACAAATTCCGTGACCCCAACGACTCCGCATTAGCGATGTCGCAGCGTGTAAAGCCCCCTTTAGTGGGAGTGGTGTACAGGGTCTTAGCAGTAAAGAGTATTCCATATTTCTGCCAGATACCCACAGAGATATTGAAATCTGAAAAAAGAGACTTCTGCTCATTGAAGGTAAGAACTGCTCACATAGCGTTCAACTCCACAGCAAACGAGTGCTCTAGCACTGGCATCTCAGCAGGGATATTCCCCTACTACACATGTGTGTCTGGGTCCCTGTGACAGTTTACAGGACATAACTCAGGGCACCTAGACAGAAGGCAGAGGGACTACTTTCTATTTCTGGTGTAGAGCTTAGTACAATATATATATATATACTATTACATGTGACACATGTACCTTGTATTACCATTATTCGCTGTATATGAACCCCTTTTCTCCGGGCATTATTTGTCTATAGCATTTTTCACGAACCTGAGGCAACTGAGAACCCTTCAGTGAAGGAATTCCACTAACCCTCACAATACCAACCAGGGGCCTCCCTGCAGTAACTCAGGTAGTTGTACCCATTCTCTTTCCGCATTCTATGTGTTCTTCTTTCTTCTTTTTTTTCTTTTTTCTTCTTTTTATTTCTATCATGTAGTTCAGGGGTTTATAGATATATGTCCTGCATCTCATATTTCCTTTAGTGGTGCTTCTTACCCATTCTCATATCATTTACCCTAGTATTTCATGATCATGAGGCGACTGAGAACCCTTTAATAAAGGAATCCTTTTTCACTTGAATTGTCAAGTGATACTTACCAGTGACTATCACGTAATGTTACAGGTAGTTGCATTTTCTTCCTCTTCTTTCTCTCCTTTCTTCTTTGTCACACGGTCCATTGTGTTATAGCCCACGTGTCATGATAACACTTGTACCATCTTTTCATTTAGATTCCACCTACAATTATTTACCGATTCCAGTTCTGAAATAGGCTTTCATGATCTACTCACTAGAATTCTCAAGTGCATAAGGTACTGAGACATATACATGTTCACACCATTATAAAGAACAAAGTATAAACATTGAGGTTTTTCTCACACCCATGTTCCTGTGTTCTTTGATATGATATGTGTTCATTTCCTTCACTATATAGGATTGCAAGTTTTCCATTTGTACCTTAATCGCAATGACGCTATACAATTGAACACATATCATCCTGTTATCCATATAGGTGTGTATTTACCTGCTTGACTATTTTTGGTTGTTTGATCCAGAATGTTTCTCCAGATAGGTCATGTGGAAATTTTCTTTCCTCAGTACAAATGTTTTCACTATGGCTTTGGAAAAATTTTTTGTATGTGCATCATGGTCATTTGACCCATTGTACTCTCAAGTAGCAATATATTGTACTGTTATGTTGTACTATGTACTAATTACGTGTTTATATGGTTTTGTAACCCTTTATGATCTTAGATAACTTTATCCTTGATAAAGACCTAAAAACAAGGTCGAAACGTTGGATGAATTATCCTTTTGCACAAATAAAGAATTTTCAGCATTCCAAGAGTTCTTTTCTTACGTTATTGATCACTATAGTGTGCCAGAGCTATTTCTATTGAATTGACTCTTATTTTTTCTGAGCACCTGCTATATACACAGTGACCCAGACATATTCAAGTTTCATTCAGAAGGCAGAGGGAAGCCTTAGCAGCTGAGCCTATATCTTGGCTTGTGAGCATTAGAACAGGCCGGCGATTACAGGGTAACATGAAAAATGTCCAGCTTGCATTATGACTAGAACATGACAATATCCTTTTAAGTACTAACCTATGATGCGTTCCTAAGCAGTTGATGTTATATGTTCTACATTTCATTTTCTGCATACTTTACAAGTAGTAGAATTTGCTTTGATATAGGCAACTGGATTTTCACAATGAAAAGGCAAAGGATAACGCCCGAAAAAGACGCCATACATTATGTCAGTGCCATCACTGACAAACCTGGATTGACCATGAAATACATCAATCCCCTTAAAGGTGAGTTAAAACAAGTTTTAACTAAATTGCCTTAATATTGTCATGCATTAGAATGACTGTCTTAGGTAATGATAAAATTTTCTACAGGAAGAGGAGTGTTTGCTGAAACTGAAATCGAAAAAGGGAGTTTTGTTGCAGAATATCGAGGCGAGCTCACGTATGCACTTACGATGGTAG